>NC_041385.1:128057710-128121233 GCF_002162155.2 Triticum dicoccoides
AGAAGGGAAGATGGAGTGGAGGAGTGGAGGAGAGGTGGAGTGGAGGAGAGGTGGAGTGGAGGAGAGGTGGAGTGGAGGAGAGGTGGAGTGGAGGAGAGGTGGAGTGGAGGAGAAGAATGAAGAGGTAAGGAGGAGAGGACATGCCCAGCCATATATACGGCATAGTAATGGCGCACCGTGGGCAGGTACGCCATTACTATTTTTTTTATTTTTTTTATTTATTTTGAATTTTGAAGGTGGGAAGATACTAATGGCGCACCATGGGCAGGTGCGCCATTAGTAACTTTTTTATTTTTTTATTTATTTTGAATTTTGAAGGCGGGTAGATAGTAATGGCGCACCATGGGCATGTGCGCCATTAGTAAGTTTGAATTTTTTTGAATTTTTTTGCCTCTCCAGATCTTAAAAGCCCCATATCTTTTTTTTCTGTTAGGTTTTTGAGGATTTTGAAAATGTTTAACGGGGTTCCCCCAGTTAAATTCGGATGTAACTTTTCGAGTAGATGATTTTTCATATAAAAACCTTTTTCATCCGAGTTCATATGCAAAAGTTATGCCCATTTTTACAAATTCTCGAGAGATTTTGCAAAAAAGTCGAAAATTCATGTTTGTAAATTTTGCTAACAACTAGACCACATATCACATGGGAATCTTATTTTTTTTATTTTTTTGACACTTCTATCATTTTCTTTTATTTTTTTTAAAACTGAAAAGGCGGTCCACCAGGGGGGTGCATTCGGGGGAATGTTTGGGCCAAATTACTAATGGCGCACCGTGGGATGGTGCGCCATTACTAGTTCAACTAGTAATGGCGCACCACTCCCACGGTGCTCCATTAGTACAGTAGTTTTGAAAAAATAAAAATAATTTTTTTACTAATGGCGCACCGTGGGATGTGGTGCGCCATTAGTATTTGCACACTAATGGCACACCAACACATGGTGCGCCATTAGTATTTAGTAATGGCGCACCACATGTACAGTGCGCCATTAGTGTTCATCCCATCTATAGCCCTTTTCCTAGTAGTGCGAGCAATTGATAGAAAAGCGCATAGATATGAGAATATCTAGGCATGATCATGTATATAGGCATCACATCCGTGACAAGTAGATCGAAACGATTCTGCATCTACTACTATTACTCCACACATCGATCGCTATCCAGCATGCATCTAGAGTATTAAGTTCATAAGAACAGAGTAACGCATTAAGCAAGATGACATGATGTAGAGGGATAAACTCAAGCAATATGATATAAACCCCATCTTTTTATCCTCGATGGCAACAATACAATACATGCCTTGTTGCCCCTGCTGTCACTGGGAAAGGACATCGCAAGATTGAACCCAAAGCTGAGAACTTCTCCCATTGCAAGAAAGATCAATCTAGTAGGCCAAACCAAACTGATCATTCGAAGAGACTTGCAAAGATATCAAATCATACATATAAGAATTTAGAGAAGAACCAAATATTGTTCATAGATAAGCTTGATCATAAACCCACAATTCATTGGATCTCGACAAACACACCGCAAAAGAATTACATCGAATAGATCTCCAAGAGGAACGAGGAGAACTTGGTATTGAGAATCAAAGAGAGAGAAGAAGCCATCTAGCTAATAACTATGGACCCAAAGGTCTGTGGTAAACTACTCACACATCATCGGAGAGGCTATGGTGTTGCTGTAGAAGCCCTCCGTGACCGATTCCCCCTACGACGGAGCGCCGGAAAAGGCCCCAAGATGGGATCTCATGGGTACAGAAGGTTGCGGCGGTGGAAATAGGGTTTCGTGGTGCTCCTAGATGTTTTTGGGGTATATGAGTATATATAGGCAAAAGAAGTAGGTCCGTGGATCCACGAGGGGCCCACGAGGGTGGGGGTGTGCCTACCCCCCTGGGCGCGCCCTCCTACCTCATGGCCACCTTGTTGCTTCCTTGACGTCCACTCCAAGTCTCCTGGATTGTGTTTATTCCAAAAACGATTCTCCCGAAGGTTTCATTCCGTTTGGACTCCGTTTGATATCCCTTTTCTTCGAAACACTGAAATAGGCAAAAAAACAGCAATTTGGACTGGACCTCCGGTTACTAGGTTAGTCCCCAAAATAATATAAAAGTGCATAATAAATCCCATTAAACATCCAAAACAGATAATATAATAGCATGGAACAATCAAAAATTATAGATACATTGGAGACGTATCAAGCATCTGAAGGAAATATGCCCTAGAGGCAATAATAAAGTTATTATTTATTTCCTTATATCATGATAAATGTTTATTATTCATTCTAGAATTGTATTAACCGGAAACATAATACATGTTTGAATACATAGACAAACATAGTGTCGCTAGTAAGCCTCTACTTGACTAGCTCATTGATCAAAGATGGTTGTGTTTCCTAACCATAGACATGAGTTGTCATTTGATTAACGGGATCACATCATTAGGAGAATGATGTGATTGACTTGACCCATTCGGTTAGCTTAGCACTTGATCATTTAGTATGTTTCTATTGCTTTCTTCATGACTTATACATGTTCCTATGACTATGAGATTATGCAACTCCCGTTTACCAGAGGAACACTTTGCGTGCTACCAAATGTCACAACGTAACTGGGTGATTATAAAGGAGCTCTATAGGTGTCTCCAAAGGTACATGTTGAGTTGGCATATTTCGAGATTAACATTTGTCACTCCGATTTTCGAAGAGGTATCTCTGGGCCCTCTCGGTAATGCACATCACCATAAGCCTTGCAAGCAAATGTAGCTAATGAGTTAGTTGTGGGATGATGCATTACATAACGAGTAAAGAGACTTACCGGTAACGAGATTGAAATAGGTATTGAGATACCGGCGATCGAATCTCGGGCAAGTAACATACTGATGACAAAGGGAACAACGTATGTTGTTATGCGATTTGACCGATAAAGATCTCCGTCGAATATGTAGGAGCCAATATGGGCATCCAGGTTTTGCTATTGGTTATTGACCAGAGAGATGTCTCGGTTATGTCTACATAGTTCTCGAACCCGTAGGGTCCGCACGCTTAACATTCGTTGATGATATAGTATTATATGAGTTATGTACGTTGGTGACCGAATGTTGTTCGGAATCCCGGATGAGATCACGGACATGACGAGGAACTCCGGAATGGTCCGGAGATAAAGTTTAATATATGGAATAATGTTGTTTGGTCTCAGGAAGGGTTCCAGAATTCACCGCAAGGGGTTCCGGATGTTTCCCGAAACGTTTGGGTATGAGAACACGTTATTTGGGCCAAAGGGGAAAGCCCACAAGGTTTTTGGAAAGCGCAAAAGGAAGTTTTGCGGAGTCCACGGGCCAGACGCCAGGGTCCCTGGCGTCTGGGTCAAGACACCGGGAACCCTGGCGTCTGGCCCTGGAGTCCGAGAAGGACTCTTGCCTTTCGGGTGAAACCAACTTTGTGGAGGCTTTTACTCCAAGTTTTGACCCCAAGGCTCAACATATAAATAGAGGGGCAGGGCTAGCACCAAAGACACATCAAGAAACACCAAGGCGTGTGCCGACAACCCCATCCCCTCTAGTTTATCCTCCATCATACTAACAAAGTAATCATGTCTTCTCAAAATAATATGGCCAAAGAAAGTTCATCCCTACAAAATCATATAGTTTGTCTATGCTCCATCTTCATCACACAAAATACTCAAATCATGCACAACCCTGGTTTCAGCCAAGCAATTGTTTCATACTTTATTTTTTTCAAACTTTTTTCAACTTTCACGCAATACATGAGCGTGAGCCATGGACATAACACTATGGGTGGAATAGAATATAATGATGGGGGTTGTGTGGAGAAGACAAAAAGGACAAAGTCTCACATTGACGCGGCTAATCAACGGGCTAGGGAGATGCCCATCAATTGATGTCAATGCAAGGAGTAGGGATTGCCATGCAACGGATGCACTAGAGCTATAAATGTATGAAAGCTCACCAAAAGAAACTAAGTGGGTGTGCATAAAACTTGCTTGCTCACGAAGACCTAGGGTATTTGAGGAAGCCCGTTGCTAATACAAGCCAAGTTCTATAATTAAAAATTCCCACTAGTATATGAAAGTGACAAAACAAGAGACTCTCTATCATAAAGATCATGGTGCTACTTTGAAGAACAAGTGTGGAAAAAAAGGATAGTAGCATTGTCCTTTTATATATATATATATATATATATATTGGGGCTTTCCCTTTTTTTCTTTGGACTTTCTTTTTTTATTTATTTTTTATTTGGGACAATGCTCTATTAATGATTATCATCACACTTCTATTTATTTACAACTCAATGATTACAAGTCGATACTAGAATAAAATATGACTCTATATGAGTGCCTCCGGCGGTGTACCAGGATGGGCAATGAATCAAGAGTGACATGTATGAAAAATTATGCATGGTGGCTTTGCCACAAATACGATGTCAACTACATGATCATGCAAGGCAATATGACAATGATGAAGCATGTCATAATAAACGGAACGGTGGAAAGTTGCATGGCAATATATCTTGGAATGATTGTCGAAATGCCATAATAGGTAGGTATGGTGGCTGTTTTGTGGAAGATATAAGGAGGTTCATGTGTGATAGAGCATATCATATCACGGGTGAAAACATACAAGCACTCACTCAACAAGTACTAATCATGCTATGATGCAACATACACAATGTTGACTCTAATTTACATAAATGCATGAAGTAAGTACTTGTTATCGAGAGAGAGAGCATTGGTTCAAGGGGCCCTTGATCTAGTAAGAGAACATGAGGGACTTGATCTTGTTCTTGGATAGGTACATGATCTCCCATAGCATATTGTTCTTATGTTGGGGGTGATGACTTCCCTTGTGGTGGATCCACAAGAGGGGCTCTTACTCCTTCTTCTTCTACATGGACAAGGGGTGTTTCTTGTGGAATAATATGACCAACCCCCATTGTACTTGTATCTTGGGAAGGAGCCTCATCACCTACAACACTTGAAACAAATTGCTCCTCATGGAAGCCGTTATTCTCATCACACTCCACATTCACCATTTCCTCAACACATCCCGTGGATTATTGAGAATATAGTAAGTGTGGGAGTTTGATGCATATCCAACAAAAAGACCCAAATTTTGTATAACCGGGTTTACATGGTGAGAATAAAACACTTACAACCGAACCGGGTTTTCATTTATCTTCTCTCTCAAATCAATGAATCAACCAAGCTTGGCTCTAATAATTTTCTATGGTGTCTCCACCTTCCTCATGAATAAGCCAAGCATCCAATGCTTCTCCAATGTACCTAAAACACATTAAGGTACAATTTGGTCCCCAAACTTATTGGGTCTGAAGTAGTTAGTCCAACCACAATACATAGGGAAACTCCATATTAAATATGTGCAAAAGGATATGAACTTTGAAGTTCATGCACACTTTTAATCATTAATGATTTGATGGAGTTCACCCTATAGAGAGGGTCAAGTAGAGCAATCAAGGCATGAAAAAGTATATAAATAAATATGCATCCACATACCTACCAAGATCCAAAGAGATACAATTTGGACAAAAGAACACTTAAACGAAGAATACTCCAAAAATAACATAAAGCATTCAAGTTGTCCAAATTATATCAAAGTGACAAGTCCACACATGACCGCAAGAAAAGTACAACATATGAACTAAGCAAAAACCAAAGAGCATATGATATACATTACACACATGCTCAAAGGCTTATCTCACTCAAGTAGATAATGGAGTACAAGCTATGAGATAAGGCAAGTTGAAGCACAAGCTGAGAAGAAGATGATCATAAAACTCTACCATGAGAAGAAATACCAATTGGTATTTGGAATTAACACTCGGTGATAGAATCCGAAGAAGCACAAGATCATAATCAACAACCACGCCGTGCGCATGGGGGTCAAAAGACCCTGTGCACATAGGGTATACAGGGAGTTACATAGTACCCCGTGCGCATGAGGTACCCAGAGAGTTACGCAACACCCCGTGCGCACAGGGGTTAAAAGATCCCGTGCGCACGGGGTGTCCAGAACTTTCTGGTGCAACTTTCTGGATACCACGGCAAGCACACAACAAAGGCAAATAACCACCTACAAGAGATAATTAATGGATACTCTGAGAATCTGAATTTCAAATGAGCTTGACATACCACATAGTGACTAGATAATATTGAGTATCAATACTATGTGGTATTTCTCATATTCACATTTTGGGTTTGTGATGCGCACAAAACATAACACCCCCCCCATAATGTGATGATCCACTAATATCTCGCAAGAGCCAAACAACATACAAATAAGGCTCAAGACAACAAGCAACACTATATGATGTGCAATGCAACCTACACAAGCTAGATAACACAAATCAAGCATACTAGGAAGCACAACATATAAATGCACATGCTAGATACAAAACCTAAGCATGCAGGGGGCGAGTAACTTTCAATGTAAGCAATACAAATACAAGTTACCACAAGGAGGAACACTGGATAGATAATATGAAGATAATCCACATGACTTGGCTCGGACAAATAAATGGTGAATATTCTTTTCTTCATGAACTAGCCAAATCTCCAATGTCCTCCACACACCTATTGATCAAGGTTGAGCTTGATGGTCCCCAACCAAGTTGGGTCCTAAGAAGTTAGACACAATAGGCTTGGCAACCCAAATGGCCTTTTCCATTTCCAAACCACTTTGGGCGCCAACAAACTTGGCAAACAAATTGCCAACAACATCCTTCCTAAGCAAATAATGATCATTGACTAGAGGAGGCTTAGGGATGTTACCGTTGGGACAAGATGAAGATATGTGTCCCTTCTCACGACAAATATAGCAACATGTGCTCCTCCTTCTCTTCTTCTTTACTTTCTCAATTTGGGGAGCATTTCCTTGGTTCATTATTGGTAGTGGCCTTTCTTCAGCTTGAGGTTGACCTTGAGATTGAACTTGAGGTTGACCTTGAGATTGAACTTGAGGCCGCTTCCCTTGTTGCTTCACATTTGAAGCCTTCTTCTTCAATGGACAAGATCTCACATGGTGTCCAACATTCTTGCACTTGAAGCATGTGATGTTGGCCGGATTCTTGACTTGGTCTTGTTCCTTATTCCTTTTCCCGGACTTCTTGTTGTTGGAGATGAAACCAATTCCACCCTTGTCATGAGGGGATTTTTGACCACTCAAAATATTGTTGAGAGTGTAATTTCCTTCATGACACATTTCCAAGTCTTTCTTCAAAATAGTGACTTGAGCCTTGAGCTCTTTGTTTTCCTCTACAAGGTTAGTATCAACAAAAGTACTAGAGGAAGTAGAAACTTCATTATTAGAGCAACAAGGCAATGAGAGCAATTCATCACAAAAATTAGCAATAATATGTCTAGATGAATCACTAGGACTAGCACATGTCAATAAAGCATTTTGAGTAGAATTAGTGCTAATGTCCACATGAGGCTCACACGATGTTACCTTAGTAAAAATAGCCTCATGAGCTAACTTTAGCCTTTCATGGGAGATTAGAAGGTCATCATGAGAATCCGAGAGCTTTTCCTGACTTTCTTCTAATCTTCCATAATTGCTAGTTAGCAAAGCAAGTTGAGCCCTTAGCTCAACATTCTCCTTCAAGATAGATGCTTCACAAGAAGTAGAGTTAGTAGCACAAGCATCATTGACAATATGAGAGGACCTAGAAGAAACTAGAGACTTCACATGAGTAGCTTGAAGTTCCTCATAAGACTTAGAGAGTTTGGTGAGCTCTCCTTTGACATTCTGGTAGACAAGGTCAAGGTGCTCAAAATCCTCTTTAAGTTGATCCTGAGCAACTTCAATCTCTTCTTTAGAAGACTCTAAGTCTCTAAGAGTTTCTAGAGCATCAAGAAGGTTACAATCAAGTTTTTCATTTTGTTCTTGCTGTTCATGAAGTAAATTATTACAATTTCCAAAATGAGTGATAAGATCTTTAAACATCTCATAAGTGTTCTTATTTACCCCACGAAGAGAATTACCAATTTCATATATTTCTTGACTCATATCCCTATCACATTCATCATTACTCTCATCAATATCATTACAAAGAGTAGATGATACCTCAGTATTACCTCTTGCCATGAGGCACATGTGAAAATCGGAGGTTGATGATGATTCTTTTGGAGAGGGAGTTTCTTTATCATCAAGAGTAGGATATCCATGTCCATGCTCCTGACACTCATAGCATTTCCTCTCCAACAAGGTGATGTCATTCTTTGCTCCTCTAGCAATTTCCTCATTAATGATGTGTGCACTATTTTCTCTTGTTTCCTCTACATGGTTAGTCAAACAATAACTAGTGGAAATAGAAGCACATAGATCATGGAAACAAAGAGTATCAAGCATATCATCACAAAAGGTATTCAAGGAATCTCCAAATGATATGCATGGACTATCAACACAAGAATGGTAAGTCATTTTTGCTAGATATGCTCAAGTCCATAGAATCTACAACACTACCATGTATACATGTAAGATCATCAATGTTGAGCACATCATCACAATCATCACAAATGATATTTTCACTCACCATGTCATTACCTTGGGACATGCCACATGATGGTGAGGTAGAAGAAGTTGAAATGTCCAAGTACACTGAGGAAGAAGCAATATGGAGATCTTCATGATTTGAAGATGTGGATACCTCCTCAATTAACTCCTCCGAAAGATGATGAATATCAACAAGATTGGACCCACCATATATTTCTTCAAGTTTGGTCCATATATCATGAGCCGTCACACAAGTCATGATAGACTCAAATACTTTGAGGGATAAAAACCGGATTATGGCATTCTTAGCACTATATCCACAAAGCATATCATCATTTTCCTCACTAGTTGGAAAAAGGTCATCCTTCCATGGAGAAGCCCCTACAAGAACAATTCACACAAAATTTGGACCCATGGTCCGGAAGTGACAAAGCATGCAAATTTTCCACAAGTGATAGTTTGTGCCACTAAAACAAAAGGTGTCATCGTGCACTATACCACTAGTCGACATCTTTACTCTCTAGGTGGTGAAGCCTACGAAGGAGAGACCAAAACTCTGATACCAATTGAAATGATTTGGATGATGACTAGAGGGGGGTGAATAGGCGTTTTAAAACTTTTACGGATATGGCTTTATCCTAATGCGGAATTAAACTAACGGATACTTTTCATGCCCAAATCCTAAATATGCTAGGCTCAACTAAGTGCACCAACAACCTATGCTAAACAAGATAGGCACTAAAGGAAACTAGCAAGCACAAACTATATCACAAGATAAGGAAATGTAGGAACTACTAAGAAATTTAACTAGCACAAGATATATCAATATGAGCAAGTATGAATTGCGGAAAGTAAAGGGTGTGGGTATGAGATAACCACAAGTGAGTCGGAGACGTGGATTTATCCCAAAGTTCACACTCGTGAGAGTGCTAATCTCCGTTAGAGTGGTGCCAAAAGCCAAAGCTCCGGGGCGTCACCAAGTGACTCACCATATTCTCCCTTCCGAGTCACCCCCAACGGATGAGCCTCGGTTCACTCAGGGTTGGTCTTGAAGGAGACCACCACACCTTTACAAACTTCTCCGGAGCACACCACAACCACGGAAGCTTTCGGAGGAACTTGACCACCTAGGCCACTTCAACACCCTTCCCCGGAGCACACCACAAAAGGAAGCTTCCGGGGGAACCTTGGCCACATAGGCCTCTTCACAATCTTCTCAATGTATCACCAAACCGTCTAGGAGGCGAAGCCTCCAAGAGTAACAAACTCACGGGCTCTCACTCGAACAAATCGATGCGGGGAGCTCAAACCAATGCAACAAATGCAATGCAAGGTCAAGCAACAAATGCTCAACTCACTCTCTCAATCTCACAAGATGCAACTCCAGAAAGTGGGAGATTGAAGAGAGGGGATGCAATGGAGGAAATCAACAAATGACTCCAAGATCCATCCACAAATCACCCTTCACTTAGAAGGGAGATAGGGGTTTGGGAGAGGTGGTAAGAGGCTCAAAATGATGTTTAGAATGTGAATGAACAGCCCCCAAACTAGTGGGGAGGAAGGGCTCTTTTATAGCCAACTTCCAAAAATAGCCGTTGGGGCTCCAACGGACACTTCCTGGACACCCCGTGCCCACGGGAGTTTAGACCCCGTGCCCACGGGGTCCCGTGCACACGGTACAAGCCCATGTGCACGGGGCCCCGTGCCCATGCGGGTCAAAACCCCCGTGTCCATGGGGTACCCAGAACAGCCTGCAGCAACCCACTAAAACAGTGATAACTTTGGCATACGGACTCCGAATTCGATGATCTTGGGCTCACTTTGAAGCTATGGAAAAGCCCAAGGTCCTCACATAGAGAACCACCCAATATCAACAATAAATAATGATGCAAGTAATGCAAAGTTTTGAGCTCTCTATACGACATGATCAAGCTACTTGCCCGAGAGTCCCTCTTGATAGTACGGCTATCAAACCTATAATCCGGTCTCCCTCCAAGCACCATGAGACCGGCAAAACTAGGAAAACCTAGCTAAGGTATACCTTTGCCTTTCATATTCAACTTGAGCTTGGTGATGACTCCAATGCTTGCCTTAAGTTGGAATCCCTTTCTTGTTCACCACCACTTGGTGAAGATGCTTGAATTGATTCCTCATATTGTAATGAGGGAAGCCTTAACTTAAGCCCATCTTCACATGAGCATTATCATGATGTCGACCGCAAGCTTCAAATCATATAACCTCCGGCTTCTCATCTTGCACTTGGAATCCTCGAACCCGATGACCATCACCACTTGATGTCATCCACACATAGGCTACTTGAGATCTTTCCTTTTGACGCAAGCCCATGAGAAACACCTAACCCACATAGACATACCAAACACATAGCATGGGTTAGGTAACAAAGCACAATTCACAATTACTTACCATACCACCAGATCACTTGATCTCACGTGGTACAATGTTTGTGCTTTGAGAGTTGACCACTTAGATATAATCTTTGAGCTTCATCTTGGTCAACCAACATCTTTACTCGAAGCTCCATCTTGGTTTCTTGAAAGCCACAATGAACTCTTCATTTCCCTTCATTGCTTCAAGACTATATCACCAAAGACTCTTCCATGACCATATCAAGTTCCACTATGAATATCATCTTGGTCACCACTTGCCCTTCTAAAAACTCCATCACAATCTCTTGAGAGGCATAATGAATTCGTCACTCTAGTTGCTTGCTTCAAGACTTGATCAACCGAAACCCAACACATGATCTGACCATGATCTTGTCTTGAGACCATAACTTGAATTCTTCTCTTTGATTATTCTCTCAAGCCCTTGATCCTTAAAAGCCCTCCATCATAATATCTTGAGAGGCACAATGAATTCTTCACTCTAGTTGTTTGCTTCAAGACTTGATCAACCTAAACCCAACACATGAGCTCACCATGATCTTTTCTTGAAACCATAACTTGAATTCTTCTCTTTGATTACTCTCTCAAGCCTTGATCCTCAGAAGCCCAAATATATCAATCTTTGAGATCCTCCAATGCACTCCATCATGAACATAATTAGATTAGGCATTGAAACCAATCTTGATGGCTTCAATAGAAGTACCCAAAGACCAACTTGAAACCTCACTGGATATGGGATCTCGAGAGCCAACACCTAGGCCAAGTAAGCACGGGGTATCCAGAGAGTTGACACTCGACCCCGTGCGCACGGTACAAGCCCGTGTGCACGGGTTATCCAGAGAAGGATACCATGAGGACTTCTTCAAATGCTTTGATGGCAGACTTCAGAAAACAGCCCAATGCACTTCAAGCATCACTATGGAACATATCTTCATATAGTATTCAATGCACTTGATGCTCCATAGGAATTGTCATTTAGTACCAGAGCATAGGGCAAATATATCTTCATATATATGGACTTTATCCTTGATTCTGTCCAATATCCTTGAGGCACTATCTTCATATATATATATATATATATGGACTTCATCCTTGATTCTGTCCAATATCCTTGAGGCACTATCTTCATATATATATGGACTTCATCCTTGATTCCGTCCAATATCCTTGAGGCACTATCTATGGACAAAACCTTCAAATATATCTCACTGAAAACATTAGTCCAGAGAGATTGTCATTTAATTACCAAAACCACACTTAGGGGCTACATGCCCTTTCAACATACAGATGTGAATATTGGTGTTAAATCACATAGCGATGTGAACTAGATTATTGACTGTAGTGCAAGTGGGAGACTGAAGGAAATATGCCCTAGAGGCAATAATAAAGTTATTATTTATTTCCTTATATCATGATAAATGTTTATTATTCATGCTAGAATTGTATTAACCGGAAACATAATACATGTGTGAATACATAGACAAACATAGTGTCACTAGTAAGCCTCTACTTGACTAGCTCGTTAATCAAAGATGGTTGTGTTTCCTAACCATAGACATGAGTTGTCATTTGATTAACGGGATCACATCATTAGGAGAATGATTTGATTGACTTGACCCATTCCGTTAGGTTAGCACTTGATCGTTTAGTATGTTGCTATTGCTTTCTTCATGACTTATACATGTTCCTATGACTATGAGATTATGCAACTCCTGTTTACCGGAGGAACACTTTGTGTGCTACCAAACGTCACAGCGTAACTGGGTGATTATAAAGGAGCTCTACAGGTGTCTCCAAAGGTACATGTTGAGTTGGCGTATTTCGAGATTAGGATTTGTCACTCCAATTGTCGGAGAGGTATCTCTGGGCCCTCTCGGTAATGCACATCACTATAAGCCTTGCAAGCAAATGTAGTTGATGAGTTAGTTGCGGGATGATGCATTACATAACGAGTAAAGAGACTTGCCGGTAACGAGATTGAACTAGGTATTGAGATACCAACGATCGAATCTCGGGCAAGTAACATACCGATGACAAAGGAAACAACGTATGTTGTTATACGGTTTGACCGGTAAAGATCTTCGTAGAATATGTAGGAGCCAATATGGGCATCCAGGTTCCGCTATTGGTTATTGACCAGAGAGATGTCTCGGTCATGTCTACATAGTTCTCGAACCCGTAGGGTCCGCACGCTTAACGTTCGTTGACGATATAGTATTATATGAGTTATGTATGTTGGTGACCGAATGTTGTTCGGAGTCCCGGATGAGATCACGGACATGACGAGGAACTCCGGAATGGTCCGGAGATAAAGTTTAATATATGGAATAATGTTGTTCGGTCTCCGGAATTCACCGGAAGGGGTTCCGGATGTTTCCCGAAATGTTTAGGTACGAGAACACGTTATTTGGGCCAAAGGGGAAAGCCCACAAGGTTTTTGGAAAGTGCAAAAGGAAGCTTTGCTGAGTCCAAGGGCCAGACGCCAGGGTCCCTGGTGTCTGGGTCCAGACGCCGGGAACCCTGGTGTCTGGGTCCAGACGCCGGGAACCCTGGTGTCTGGCCCTGGAGTCCGAGAAGGACTCTTGCCTTTCGGGTGAAACCGACTTTGTGGAGGCTTTTACTCCAAGTTTCGACCCCAAGGCTCAACATATAAATAGAGGGGCAGGGCTAGCACCAAAGACACATCAAGAAACACCAAGCCGTGTGCCGGCAACCCCGTCCCTCTAGTTTATCCTCGATCATACTTTCCATAGTGCTTAGGCGAAGCCCTTCGGAGATTGTTCTTTACCAACACCGTCACCACGCCGTCGTGCTGCCGGAACTCATCTACTACTTTGCCCGTCTTGCTGGATCAAGAAGGCGAGGACGTCATCGAGCTGAACGTGTGCAGAACTCGAAGGTGTCGTGCGTTTGGTACTTGGATCGGTCGGATCTTGACGACGTATGACTACATCAACCGCGTTGTCATAACGCTTCCGCTTAGCGATCTTCAAGGTATGAAGATACACTCTCCCTCTCATTGCTAGGCATCGCCATGATCTTGCGTGTGTGTAGGAAAATTTTGAAATTACCACGTTCCCCATCAGCATCCCCAAGCTTAATTCATGTTCGTCCTCGAGTAGGTAAATGATAAAAATAGAATTTTTATGTGGAATGCTACCTAACATAATTTTCTAAGTAATTCTATTTATTGTGGCATGAATGTTCAGATCCGAAAGATTCAAGACAAAAGTTTAATATTGACATAAGATTAATAATAGTTCAAGCATACTAACAAAGTAATCATGTCTTCTCAAAATAACATGGCCAAAGAAAGTTCATCCCTACAAAATCATATAGTTTGTCTATGCTCCATCTTCATCACACAAAATACTCAAATCATTCACAACCCTGGTTTCAGCCAAGCAATTGTTTCATACTTTATTTGTTTCAAACTTTTTTCAACTTTCACGCAATACATGAGCGTGACCAATGGACATAACACTATGGGTGGAATAGAATATAATGATGGGGTTTGTGTGGAGAAGACAAAAAGGAGAAAGTCTCACATTGACGCAGCTAATCAACGGGCTAGGGAGATGCCCATCAATTGATGTCAATGCAAGGAGTAGGGATTGCCATGCAACGGATGCACTAGAGCTATAAATGTATGAAATCTCAACAAAAGAAACTAAGTGGGTGTCCATACAACTTGCTTGCTCACGAAGACCTAGGGCATTTGAGGAAGCCCATTGCTGGAATATACAAGCCAAGTTATATGATGAAAAATTCCCACTAGTATATGAAAGTGACAAAACAAGAGACTCTCTATCATAAAGATCATGGTGCTACTTTGAAGAACAAGTGTGGAAAAAAGGGTAGCATTGTCCCTTTATATATATATATATTGGGGCCTTTCCCTTTTTTCTCTGGACTTTCTTTTTTTCTTTTTTTTTATTTGGGACAATGCTCTATTAATGATGATCATCACACTTCTATTTATTTACAACTCAATGATTACAACTCGATACTAGAACGAAATATGACTCTATATGAGTGCCTCCGGCGTGTCGTGATGAACACTGAAGCCGAAGCAAGAGAGGCACGCGAAGACGGTGTCGACCTGCTCAAAGAAGCGTGCCTTCTGGCACTTAGCCGTTCGGCTATCTACCAGCAAGGCCTGAGGCACTACCACAGCAAGAAGATCAAGCCTCTCGCATTCCGCGAAGGCGACCTCGTCCTCCGACTCATCCAAGAGCAGGCAGGCCAACAGAAGTTGTCCTCTCCATGCGAGGGCCCGTTCATCGTGAGCAGAACCTTGCGCGGCCGCAACACCTACTACCTCATCAACGCGCGCAAGTCAAAGAAGCGCAAGAAGGACACCGCCGGCGAAGAAACAACCCGGTCGTGGAACGCGGAACTCCTCCGCCCGCTTTACAGTTAGTCGCACGAGTGTATGTATCGTCGCCTTTTGTAAATGCATGAAACTACGGGGTCCACGAACGAAACTCGGGGGCTACCTTTTGCCGACCAATTTATTGTGTCCATATTTATCTGCATCACTTTACCACTGAACCCGGCCGCCGGCTCGACTCGCTCGACCCGGGGGCTCGGGGGCTGGCTGGCTCGGTCGCCACCCCGCCGCCTTACTTGGTGATTCCTAAAAAAGTTGGGACGCCGCGGTCCCCCACTTCGCCCTAAAACCGCAGATCCAGCTTTGGCAGTCGGCGGGCAAGCACAAAGGGCCAAAGCTCCTTTACGATTCATACACTAAGTCGAAGGCCGCCGGGTCGACCAACCCAGCCCCTGTCACTCATCAAACAAGTAGCCGCACGACCGACTACTCGCCAACCGGCCAAGCCGGATTGCCGCCAGCCGGCCCAGTGGGTGTTTCGCTCTCGCTCAATGCTTCTAAGGACCCAAGTCCTGCACGCACCTTTTGAAGAATCGAACCCCTTGTCATGGACCGGAGCCTCGGCCGTCTGACTCGCGGGGGGGGGGAGGTTTTAGAAAAGAACAAGCGTATGAAATTGGTCCGAAAAAGCGGAAAGCAAAAAGCAAAAAAGCACTCACGACATTCACACACAAATATTTAAAACAAAGGCCCACGGCCCGAGTTCATTACACCCTAAAACAACCCCCAGTGGGTGGGTGGACCTGCTACTTAACAAATTTTGCCTAAAGTATCTCAGGCATCTCCAGCGCCGCGTCACGACATAGGCGGCCCTCCTCTGGCGGTCTCCGGGTCTGGCGTGACACCGGTATCCTCCTCAGCATCCGCATCGCCGTAGACGCCTGTCTCCTCCGAGCTCCCCTCCGGGTCATGGAGAAGCAAGCCGTAGTCGTTGCCATCCACGGCCCTGCCGTCTTCAGCCCACTCCGGATGGAACTCGTCGTGGAAGGCGAACTCGGCGATGTAGCTGGCCCGGGAGGCGATCCAGCCGGCCTGCTCTTGCAGCAACTGCTCTGAACCAGCGCGCTGGCCCATCAGCGCGTCGAGCTAAAGATCCACATGCCAAGACAGCGCGAATCGAAGCACCATCTGGGCACCGGCACGGGCGGTGGAAACACGCCACTCGCCAAGACGGTCCGGGCCCATCTCCAACCAACGCGCCAGGCGCGAGAAGCTGCGCTGATGGACGGAGTCCGGCCACAGGGCCGCCGTCATCGCGGTGCCAGCCTGGGACAACCACTCCATTTGCATCCCCAGGACCCGCAGGCGGGCCTCTACAGCGGCAATGATCTCCGGGAAGGTCCAGGCCACCCGCAGATCCATCCCAGACCCGACAACACCGGTCGGGTCGCGCTGGTAGCGGACGGCTTCCTCCGCCAGCCGCTGCGTCTCCGGGAAGGCCCTGCTGCAAAAGGAAGAAGCAAGATTAGAAGAACTACAATGAAGAAAAGCCGGGTCCCGACCCGGCAAATTACAAGAAGCAGCACTTACTGGAGAAGGACTCTTCCAGGTGCTGCGCCTCGAGCAACGTACCACGCCGCTCCCGCTCCACGACGCGGTCGCGCTCCCCGAGTACCTTCTCCAGATCGGCCGCCTTAGCAAGGGCCGCCTTCAGCTCGGCGTCCTTGTCCTCGGCCGCCTTCTCAGCCGCCTCCCGACGACGAGCCTAGTCCTGACGAGCCTCCTCGGCCACAACGACCAGCTCCCACAGGCGATGCACGTTGGCCTGGAGACGGCCCTTGTCGTCGGCCACCTGGCCGCACTGCTGGTCCGCCTCGGCCAGGGTCCGCTGCGTCTCCATCACCTTGGCGGCCTCCACCTTTAGAAGCTCCACCTCGGCCTCGAGGCGGCTCTTGTGACCCCCCAGTTGCTAATGCAGCCGGTTGGCCTCGTCAAGAGACCGCCGGGCCGCGGCCGCCTCTGCCCTCGCCTACGCCGCCTCGACGCCAAGAGGACCAGTGTCGGCAATAAGCTGGTCATAATGATGACCAGCCCGGAGCAGCCGGGTCCGCCAAGACAGCACCTCGGCTGCAAAGAAGAAGAATTCAGCAGAAGAAGAAAGACAAGACTTAAGATTTGGCCCAACTGTTACACAGTTGGCCTGAATCTCGGGGGCTACACCCAGTGGGAGCGCTAGCGCTCCCCCACTAGAAAAGAGCACGAACATACCTGCGGCAACGCGAAGCTCCTCCTCCTTGGCAGCGAGCTGCTCCTTGAGCTCCCGATGCTTGCCCAGGAGTCGGTTGAAGGAGGCAACCCTGAAAGCGTCAAGATGCTGAAAAAAGATAAAAGTCAAAACAAGGCCCGGTGATCTAAAGATTCGACCCAACTACTACGTAGTTGGCCCAAACCTCGGGGGCTACATCTAGTGGGTGCGCTGGCGCGCCCCCACAATGAAGAAATTACAAGGAAACAAAAGAAGAAGGACTTACCAGGACGGCGCGCTCCAGGTCGCGCGTCCGCTCCGTCTCGGCCTGGGCGAAGGCCTCAAGCCGCTCCGTCCGGCCTCGCAGACGGCGGCTGACGGCATCCAGTGCCACCTCCTCCTGGGTCTGGGGCCCGAAGACGGCCGCGCCCTCGCTCCGTGCGGGCTGCGACACGGCAGCTCGGCGCCTGTCCCGCCTCTGTGCACCCAGCCGGTCGGCCCCCTGCTCGCCGCTCCTCCTCCGACTCCCCTTCCGGCGCTGATGGCGACCCGGACGCCGGGACACCCTGCGTCACCGCCTCAGGCACCGCCGCCCACGGTGCCTCCTCCATAGCCGACGGCACCTCCGGCATCGCCGCCTGTAGCGTCTCCTCCAAGACGCTGCCGCCTCCACCACCATCAGCCCCCGCGCGCTCGACCACGTCGGCTCGCGGCAGGTTATCGCTCCCCACCTCCACAACCTCCTGGTCGAGGATCACCACCTCAGCCCAACCCCCACGGCCATGCTCCCTCACCGACGACGATTCGAAAACCGTCGCCGCCACCATCGTGCCCTCTAGTATCTCGCCCAGGCTGGCTCCATTCCGAATCGCGCCCGTGCCACCGCCGCGTCAATCCAAGCCTAGACCGACGCCGCCTGCAGCTCCGCCTCGGCCCGATTCCTGTCCCGCCAGGCCAAGGCCTCGGCATCATCCGGATCCAGGCCGAGGTCCGAGTCGCCTCGTCCCTCCTCCCCGGCCAGGCCGGCAAGGTCGGACCGGCTCCTGCGGAACGCGGCCCCTTCGGCGGCTGCAGCCTCCACCGCCACCCTCTCCAGCGCGATGGGCGACCTGAAGAAGAAGGCAAAATAAGCAGAAGAGACAAGAAATCCAGGCGCGAGAAGGAAATGAAGCTTACCCCGTCAAGACCGGGACCAGGATCGGCATCCCGCGCTTCTTCTTGGCCGGCCTCCCGGGCTCGGCTGGGTCCGCTGCGCGCTTCGATCTGCGGGGTCGCAGTGCGACGCTGTCCTTTCCATGCGGGCGGCTCTGCGGTGCCCCGTGCGAGTACCCGGCTCCGGCCACGTCGCCACCTCCCTCGCCCAACTCCGCTACACCAACAACCGGCGTCACCATTGCCTTCACCGCGACATGATCAACAATTCAAGACAAAATAAAGAAGCAAACATGCAAGACTTACCGCTCGGCGCCCAGCGCCGGCATCGGACTCGGCCACCTCCTCGCCGCCTCGGGCCGCGGGCTCCTCTGGTGCCACCGGCGCCACCTGTGACGAAGCCCGGGTGTAAGGGTGCCGGATTGCGTTCAAGAGAATCTCCCGCGTCGCGTCAGGATGAAAAAGAAGATGCGCATCGGAAAAATAAGAAGACCAGACGCTCACCTGAGGCGCCGGGTTCGACTGGCTATACGGCGCCTTGCCGAATCGCCAATCCTCTCCAAGGTTGGCATTGGAGATGTCTTTGACGCCGCGAGCGACCAGCTCCGCAGACAACCGCGTCGACCCCATTCGGTTGGGGTCCTGCAGGCCAATCATCTCGCCAATGAGGCAGGAGCGCCTTTGAAGCGGGAGGACCCAGTGGGTGATGAACGCGGCGAGGAGGTCCGTACCGGTGAGCCCCTCCTGCGTCCTCATCACCGTCACCCGCTCGCAGAGGTTGACGATCTCCTGCGACGGGCACCGGAGCGAGTAGCCCCCGTTTGTCTTCGCCCGTGGCGGCGCGATGACGAAGGGGGAGATTGATATGGTCCGCGCCATGGTTGCGGACGTAGAAGAAAGAATTCTGCCACTTCTTGGCAGAAACCTCGAGCTGGATCTTGGGGAAATCCGCCCCCAACCGCTTGGAGATGACGGCGGCACCACAGTCGGCGAACTCCCTGGCCGACGGGCCCTGCTGCTTCAAGGAGAAAAAGCGCGCCCAGAGGTCGATCGTCGGCTCAACCCCCAGGTACCCCTCGCACAGGTTCACGAAGCCGGAGAGTTGGACAATGGCGCCGGCGCCAAGATGGTGCGGTTGAAGCCCGAAGAACTCCAAAAAGGCGCGGAAGAAGGTGCTCACCGGCAGCCTGAACCCGCGCTCAAAGTGAGTGAGTAAGACGACGTGCTCCTGCCCCTTGGACTGGGGCCTCTGCTCGGCGTGCGGCAGGCGGACGCCGACGTCCGTCTCCCGCGGCAAGCGCCATGAAGCTCGAAGCTGCGTGATGTCCTCGGTGGTGACATTGGAGCCCATCCAGGAGCCTGACGGCAGCGCCATGGATAGAAGCGGGAAGAAGAGGAAGACGAGCGATGGAGTAAGCTCTGCTCGGGGCCGCAGGCGCAGCTGTGCGTCGGTGCCAAAGAGCAGAGCACGAGTAGGGGGACAGGAGGGCGTGAGCGAGAATGGTGTCCGCTGCCCCCTTGCCCCCCTTGATTTATAAGCCTCGGTTCAAATATGGGGAAGTGGGATCGTCTGCACACGCCCGTTCCACTACCCCGCAATAATTGCGCACGTACGCGCGCACTAACTGCTCGAGGAAGTGCAACCGGCCCCAAGGCGCCACAATAAATCCGCGCGTGTGGCCCAAGGGCGCGCGGCGGCGGGCCCCCGACCCGTCTCCTGGTCCCGTCACGCGCGTGGCCTGTCAGGCCCCTCCGACTTCTGGGCGCCACATGGCACCTGCGCGAAGCCCAAGGGATCACCTCAAGATTCGACGGACCCCTCGGTTCCTGCCACGACCGGGATACCGCGATCCGGTTTCCGAGAAAACCGGCACACAGCGGGTGTTGTCGGACCCGGCGTTCGCAGAATCCGCCTTGCTCAAGGGGGAAACTACGAAGGCCCACTCATCAGAAGACGGCAGACCTTCATAGCTTCCAGGACTACTGTCGGGGGGATGAACCCCTAGTAGGCAAGGGAACCCGGATCCTTTTCAAATACAGCAGGGCCCGCATCGCCCTGCAAGCCGGCACGCGCCTGGCCGGGTCGCTCGACCCGGCAGGGCCCGCAACCTGGCCAAACTCTCCGACACGGCAAGGTATGTCAACTCGGCCACAGCAACCGGCGCAATACAACTCGACCCGGTGCAACCAAGGCTTCCGCGGCAAGCCAGCACCACCCGTGGCGTCCACGACAACCCAGCCACGGGTCAGCTCCCGTCCCATCCAGGTCGTATGATGGGACGAGACCTAAACTACCGATGACCAAGACAACAGTGTTTCCGCCCATGCCTATGGTCAGCCGGACCGTGGCAACAGTGCCCCTCACCTACCCGCTGACCAAGGCTGGCGTGGCAACAGTGCTCCCGCCCTCACCGCTGATGACAGCAAGTGGCGGCCTGATGGAGAGCACTGTATACGACTCGACTCGGCCACGCCCTGACGATCAGCAAGATGGCGCACAGTCCCCCTAGGCATGCGGGGCCCGCGCCCAGGGGAACCCGGCGAACCACAAGACCACAAGCGGGACCCAGCTCGGAGTCTCGGACACCGACAATACGGGCCCACCGACTCGGCATATTACCATTGTAACCCTGGGTGGGTTGATCTATAAACCCCCCCCCCCCAGAAACCCACGCCCACAGGGGCATCGCATGATCGCATCGGCATCACCACACGACACACAGAAGCATAGGACTAGCCACCCAACAGTAGTACCGGAGAGAAGGAGCAGCCCAAGCCTTGGCCAGCTTCCTTCCTCCTCCATACAGCTCCAGGAGCAACATTGTACTATCAATCATCCAACCAAACTCGACAGGACTAGGGGTGTTATCTCTACGGAGAGCCCCAAACCTGGGTATGTCCGGCGTCCCGTGCCCGCGCATGCCAACCTCGCCTCTGGAGCCCACCAGCTCCCTCGAGCCTCCTCCTCTCTTTAGCCATCCCTTGGCATCCGCCGTGCGCCCACCACAACACCTATCTTGATGATGCTTATGCTTTCTATCTTCACCTTGGGTTGTCACAAGTGTTGGTTATTCATTTTGCATATTTAGTGTTCTTGTAAACCCATTTGCTTAGTTGTGTGTGGGAATGAAAGGCTTTGCACCATGTATCTCATTCATTCGAGACTATGTTGATGCTTATGCTCATCCGTATATTAGTCTTCTCATGTGCTTTGCCATGACTCACACACATCATTTTGGTTGAGCCTATTCTTAAGTTGCCTCTTTTACATGTTGCTCCAAGTATTTATTCCTCCAAGTATTTACCTTTGGATATGTCTATGGCATTCCACTATCTTGTTGAGAAATACACAATTTATGGAGGAGCACGTTTTATATTGGCCTTCTAAGTGTTTCGCCCATTTTGGCAATCGATGCCAATGGGGGAGAAGTTTTAGAGAGTTTTATGGAGAAGGTTTCAAAGTTTTCTAATTGCTTTGGGTTTGTTCCTAAGCATTTGCATCTCATTCTCCTGCATCATTGGTTGTTGCATTGCATTGTGATGCATAACTCCTTGTATAAACTCTCTTGAAAGTGATTGTCATCAATTACAAAAATGGGGGAGATTGAAAGAACATGCGGTGCCCCCATGTTTGGTTTTGGTAATTGATGACAATCTCTATGGACTAATGGTTGCCTTGAGTTATATTTGAAGGTTTTGTCCATAGGCTTTTCTTGAAGTCCATGTGTTGGTTTCAAGGAGTTTATGAGTTGATCAAGGTGCTATTAAGGAATTATCCAAAGATTGGTCATGTGAGTGTTGAGCTTATTGCAAGCATGTCTTGAAGAAGAAGATTGTGTGATCATTCATGTTTACCTTCAAGATATCATCCAAATGAAGAGAGTTGGAAAGATTCAAGGTTGATCAAGACTAAGTCAAGAGTGAATCAAGTTGATCAACTCACAAAGCTTAGAAGATGTACCGAGAGGGATCAAGTGATCCCATGGTATGGTAAGCATTGTCCATTGCACTTTGTGTACGAACCCATGGTCTATGTGATAGTTCTATGTGGGGTTAGGTACGTGTCCATGGGCTTGCGTCAAGAGGAAGATATCATACAACCCATGGAAAGGATGACATCAAGTGGTGATCATCATCAAGATTACCGTGTGCAAGTTCAAGTGGAGCATCACGAAGAGATCAAGTGCTTCAATCTTGACATCCATTGTGGTGTCAATGGACTTGTGAAGATGTGC
The DNA here is from genome assembly GCF_002162155.2 of Triticum dicoccoides. NCBI lineage: Eukaryota > Viridiplantae > Streptophyta > Magnoliopsida > Poales > Poaceae > Triticum > Triticum dicoccoides. The sequence goes on from NC_041385.1 coordinate 128,080,608, forward strand.
CGAAGAGTGTCTCACCCATAGTGGACTATGGGGGAGCAATCATCTAGTCATCATCGAGCCAACGCAATCAAGAAAGTTGGTCCAACTTGAGGGAGTCAAGATCGTCATCATCTAGCTCAAATGGACCATGTGCAAGGCAAAGGTTTTCCCTTGATAGGTTTTATATTTTACCGGTCTCGTGGTGGTTGTTGGGAGACCGGGTTATAGGATCGTTTGTCGTACTATCAAGGGGGGATCTCAAGTTGGTAGCTTGATCGTATCGTTAGTAGAGAGCTCAAACCATTGCATCCTTGCATCATGTTTCTTGGTTCTTGTTTGGTTCTCTTTCTGAGTCTTAGAGCTTATGGTCATCTTGATGACAAGCTTGAGTTCATCGAAAATGGAGTTCGCATGCGTCTTCTATGATGTTTTCGGTGTTGGAGGTTTTACCGGTCTTATCCGAGGAAGGGTTGTCACCATTTTCTTGTGGGCCTTTTCTCATTCGCTTCTTATTGATATTTCTATCAATATTGTGTTAGCCCATGTCGTTAGATTTCCAACAAACTTGGTTTCGTTGAATTCAGAGTCCGTTTGCAAAAGTTGTGGCTGTTTTGGTAAAGGCTGCAGCGGTACTACCACGACTAGAGCGGATGTAAATTTTTACTACCGCTCCAGAGCAGTACTACCGCGTCTCCTGAGCGGTAGTACCGCTCCAGAGCTGTACTACCGTGGCTCCTGAGCGGTAGAACCGCTCCGGACCAAAAATCTCGTGTTTTGCTCAGCGGAGGTAGGCACGAAAGTATTTTTTAGTACCGCTCCTTGGAGCGGTAGTACCGCTCTATGCGGGCTGTGAGCATAACGGTTGGATTTTTCCCCACCTATAAAAGGGGGTCTTCTTCCCCATTGAACCTTATCCTTTGAGCTCGTGTTCTTCCCCCATTGATTACCTTCTTTGAGCTTGCTAACTCTCAATCCCTCCGTGGATTCTTGCTAGTTTTTTAGGGAAAAGAGAGATGAGATCTAGATCCACATTTCCACCAATCACTTTCTCCTCTATGTGAGGGGAACCCATTGGATCTAGATCTCGGAGTTCCTGGTGTTCTCTTTCTTGTTCTTCCTCTCATCTTCCTCCCTAGCATTAGTTGCTTCGGTGGGATTTGAGAGAGAAGGACTTGGGCACTCCGTGTGCCCTTGCCATTGCATTTGGTGCATCGGTCTGAGTTCTCCACGTGATATGTGGAAGTTACAAGTTGAGAAGCTTATTACTCTTGGGTGCTTGGTACCCTTGAGCTTGTTACTCTTGGGTGTTTGGAAACCCTAGAGCTTGTTCCTCTTGGGTGCCTTGGCGCCCTAGACGGTTGGTGTTGTTCGGAGCTCAATCATTGTGGTGTAAAGCTCTGGGAAAGCGTTGGGGTCTCCAATTAGGTTGTGGAGATCGCCCCGAGCAATTTGACGGGTACCGGTGACCGCCCCCAAGGGTTGCCAAAGTGTACGGATTCAGTGACCGCCCCCAAGGGTCGCCATTTGTACGGGTTCAGTGACCGCCCTCAAGGGTCCCTTAGTGGAATCACAGCATCTTGCATTTTGCAAGGGTGTGAGGAGATTACGGTGGCCCTAATGGCTTCTTGGGGAGCATTGTGCCTCCACACCGCTCCAAACGGAGATTAGCATCTGCAAGGGTGTGAACTTCGGGATACATCGTCGTCTTCGCGTGCCTTGGTTATCTCTTACCCGAGCCCTTTACTTATACACTTTACATTGTGATAGCCATATTGTTCTTTGTCTTATATCTTGCTATCACATAGTTGCTTATCCTGCTTAGCATAAGTTGTTGGTGCACATAGGTGAGCATAGTTGTTTTAGGTTTTGTGCTTGACAAATTAACCGCTAGGTTTATTCCGCATTTCTTCAAGCCTAAACTGTAATTATTTTAAATCGCCTATTCACCCCCCCCTCTAGGCGACATCCTCGATCTTTCAACGAGGTTTGGATGCACCGGCGAAGTTTGCACCAACTCTCAAGGTGAGAAAGGGCAATGCATGGTACCGAAGAGGCTAGCAATGATGGAAGGGTGAGAGTGCGTATAATCCAAGGACTCAACATTAGTCATAATGAATTCACATACTTATTGCAAAAATCTACAAGTCATCGAAACAAAGTACTACACGCATGCCCCTAGGGGAAGGGTTGGTAGGAGTTAACCATCGTGCGATCCCGACCTCCACACAAAGGATGACAATCAAAGAAATACATCATGCTTCAAATTTGTCACACAACGATTACCATACCTGCATGCTATGGGACTTGCAAACCTCAACACAAGTATTTCTCAAATTCACAAATACTCTGCTAGCATGATTCTAATATCACCATCCTCATATCTCAAAACGATCATCAAGCATCAAACTTCTCATAGTATTCAATGCACTTTTTATGAAAGTTTTTATTATACCCATCTTGGATGCCTATCATATTAGGACTAATTTTATAGCCAAAGCAAACTACCATGCTGTTCTAAAGGACTCTCAAAATAATATAAGTGAAGCATGAGAGATCAATAATTTCTATAAAATAAAACCACCACCGTGCTCTAAGAGATATAAGTGAAGTACTAGAGCAAAATTATCTAGCTCAAAAGATATAAGTGAAGCACATAGAGTATTCTAATAAATTCCGATTCATGTGTGTCTCTCCAAAAGGTGTGTAAAGCAAGGATAATTGTGGTGAACTAAAAATCAAAGACTCAAATCATACAAGACGCTCCAAGAAAAACACATATCATGTTGTGAATAAAAATATAGCGTCAAGTAAAGTTACCGATAGACGAAGACGAAAGAGGGGATGCCTTCTGGGGCATCCCCAAGCTTAGGCTTTTGGTTGTCCTTGAATTTTACCTTGGGGTGCCTTGGGCATCCCCAAGCTTAGGCTCTTGCCAATCCTGGTTCCAAAATCCATCAAATCTTTACCCAAAACTTGAAAACTTCACAACACAAACTCAACAGAAAATCTCATGAGCTCCGTTAGTGTAAGAAAACAAACCACCACGTTAAGGTACTGTAATGAAATCATTCTTTATTTATATTGGTGTTAAACCTACTGTATTCCAACTTCTCTATGGTTCAAACCCCCCGATACTAGCCATAGATTCATCAAAATAAGCAAACAACACACGAAAAACAGAATCTGTCAAAAACAGAATAGTCTGTAGCAATCTGTAACTTTCGAATACTTATGTAACTGAAAAAATTCTACGAAATTAGGAAGTCCTGGGTAATTTGTTTATTAATCTTATGCAAAACGAATGAACTGAAAATCACGTTTATGTGATTTATGAAAACTAATCTCGTGTGTGTAAAAGTTTCTGTTTTTCAGCAAGATCAAATTAACTATCACCGTAGGTTATCCTAAAGGTTTTACTTGGCACAAACACTAATTAAAACACAAAACCACATCTAAACAGAGGCTAAATGAATTATTTATTACTAAAAAAGAACAAAAAGCAAGGAACTAAAATAAAATTGGGTTGCCTCCCAACAAGCGTTATCGTTTAACGCCCCTAGCTAGGCATAAAAATAAGAATAGATCTAAGTATTATCATCTTTGGTATGCAATCCATAGGTGGCTAGATTCATAAGGTAATTTAATTTTCTTCCTAGGAAGGTGTTCCATGATTTTCCTTAATGGCAATTGGAATCTAGTATTTCCTTCTTTCATATCAATAATTGCACCAATCGTTCTAAGGAAAGGTCTACCAAGAATAATAGGACATGAAGGATTGCAATCTATATCAAGAACAATAAAATCTACGGGCACATACTTCCTATTTGCAACAATAAGAACATCATTAACCCTTCCCATAGGTTTCTTAATGGTGGAAGCCGCAAGATGCAAATTTAAAGAACAATCATCAAATTCATGGAAACCTAGCATATCACATAAAGTTTTAGGAATCGTGGAAACACTAGCACCCAAATCACATAAAGCATAGCATTAATGATCTTTAATATTAATTTTAATAGTAGGTTCCCACTCATCATAAAGTTTTCTAGGGATAGAAACTTCTAATTCAAGTTTTTCTTTGTAAGATTGCATTAAAGCATCATCGATATGTTTGGTAAAAGCTTTATTTTGACTATAAGCATGAGGAGAATTTAACGCGGATTGCAACAAGGAAATAAAATCTATCAAAGAGAAATTATCATAATTAAATTCCTTGAAATCCAAAATAGTGGGTTCATTGCTATGCAAAGTTTTGACCTCTTCAATCCCACTTTTACCAATTTTGTATCAAGATCTAAAAACTCCGAATCATTGGGACGCCTTTTAACTAAAGTTGACTCATCTCCAGTCCCATCTTTATCAAGATTCATATTGGAAAACAAAGATTTAATAGGAGACACATCAATCACTTTTAGATCTTCATCCTTATTATCATGAAAACTAGAAGAACACGCTTTCACAAAGCAATCCTTTTTAGCACGCATCCTAGCGGTTCTTTCTTTGCACTCATCAATGGAAATTCACATGGCTTTGAGAGACTCATTGATATCATGCTTAGGTGGAATAGATCTAAGTTTCAAAGAATCAACATCAACAGAAATTCTATCCATGTTCCTAGCCAACTCATCAATCTTAAGCAATTTTTCTTCAAGCAAAGCATTGAAATTCTTTTGCGAAATCATAAATTCTTTAACACTAGTCTTAAAATAAGAGGGCATCTTATTAAAATTTCCATAAGAGTTATTGTAGGAATTACCATAATTATTAGAGGAATTACTAGGGAACGGCCTAGAATTGAAGTTTCCTCTATATGCGTTGTTACCAAAATTGTTCCTACCAACAAAATTCACATCCATATATTCATTATTATTCTCAATCAAAGTGGACAATGGCATATCATTAGGATCATAAGAAACACTCTTATTAGCAAACAATTTCATAAGTTCATCCATCTTTCCACTCAAAACATTAATCTCTTCAATTGCATGAACCTTTTTACTAGTAGATCTTTTGGTGTGCCATTGAGAATAATTAACCATAATATTATCTAGGAGTTTAGTAGCTTCTCCTAAAGTGATTTCCATAAAAGTGCCTCCCGCGGTCGAATCTAAAAGATTTCAAGAAGCAAAATTCAATCCAGCATAATTTTTTTGTATAATCATCCATAAATTCAAACTATGTCTAGGGCAATTCCGTATCATTACTTTCATCCTCTCCCAAGCTTGCGCAACATGCTCATGATCAAGTTGCTTAAAATTCATAATATCATTTCTAAGATAGATGATCTTAGCTGGAGGAGAATACTTAGAGATAAAAGCATCTTTGCACTTATTCCATGAATCAATACTATTTTTAGGCAAAGAAGAGAACCAAGTTTTAGCACGATATCTAAGCGAAAACGGAAATAACTTCAATTTAACAATATCATTATCCACATCTCTCTCTTTTTGCATATCGCACAAATCGACAAAGTTGTTTAGATGTGTAGCGGCATCTTCACTAGGAAGGCCAGAGAATTGATCTTTCATGACAAGATTCAATAAAGCAGCATTAATTTTGCAAGATTCAGCATCGGTAATAGGAGCAATTGGAGTGTTAAGAAAATCATTGTTGTTGCTATTGGAAAAATCACACAATTTAGTATTGTCTTGAGCCATAGCGACAAACAATCCAACACACAAGCACACAAGAAGCAAGCAAACAAAGACGAACAGAAAAAGGGCGAATAAAATGGCAAGGGTGGAGTGGGGGAGAGGAAAATGAGAGGAAAATGGCAAATAATGTAATGCGAGGGATAAGAGTTTGTGATGGGTACTTGGTATGTCTTGACTTGTGCGTAGATCTCCCCGGCAACAGCGCCAGAAATCAGCGAGTTGTCGGGAGATCAAATCTTGACTTGACTTGGCGTAAGCCTCCCCGGCAATGGCGCCAGAAATCCTTATTGCTACCTCTTGAGCATGTGTTGGTTTTCCCTTGAAGAGGAAAGGGTGATGCAGCAAAGTAGCGTAAGTATTTCCCTCAGTTTTTGAGAACCAATGTATCAATCCAGTAGGAGGTTACACGCAAGTCGCCTAGTACCTGCACAAAAAAATAAGAACCTTGCAACCAATGTGATAAAGGGGTTGTCAATCCCTTCACGACCACTTGCAAAAGTGAGATCTGATAGAGATAATAAGATAAATATTTTTGGTATTTTTGTTTTATAGATTGAAAAGTAAAGATTGCAAAATAGTAAACAAGATGCGATGTAAATAAAAGAGATATAATATGATAGAAATAAGACCCAGGGGCCACAGGTTTCACTAGTGGCTTCTCTCAAGATATCATATCTTATGATGGGTGAACAAATTACTGTCGAGCAATTGATAGAAAAGCGCATAGTTATGAGAATATCTAGGCATGATCATGTATATAGGCATCACATCCGTGACAAGTAGATCGAAACGATTCTGCATCTACTACTATTACTCCACACATCGACCGCTATCCAGCATGCATCTAGAGTATTAAGTTCATAAGAACAGAGTAACACATTAAGCAAGATGACATGATGTAGAGGTATAAACTCAAGCAATATGATATAACCCCATCTTTTTATCCTCGATGGCAACAATACAATATGTGCCTTGCTGCCCCTGCTGTCACTGGGAAAGGACACCGCAAGATTGAACCCAAAGCTAAGCACTTCTACCATTGCAAGAAAGATCAATCTAGTAGGCCAAACCAAACTAATAATTCAAAGAGACTTGCAAAGATATCAAATCATACATATAAGAATTCAGAGAAGAACCAAATATTGTTCATAGATAATCTTGATCATAAACCCACAATTCATCGGATCTCGACAAACACACCGCAAAAGAATTACATATAGATCTCCAAGAGGATCGAGGAGAACTTGGTATTGGGAATCAAAGAGAGAGAAGAAGCCATCTAGCTAATAACTATGGACCCGAAGGTCTGTGGTAAACTAATCACACATCATTGGAGAGGTTATGGTGTTGATGTAGAAGCCCTCCGTGATCGATTCCCCCTCCGACGGAGCACCGGAAAAGACCCCAAGATGGGATCTCACGGGTATAGAAGGTTGCGGCGGTGGAAATAGGGTTCCGTGGTGCTCCTGGATATTTTCGGGGTATATGAGTATATATAGGCAAAAGAAGTAGGTCGGTGGAGCCACGAGGGGCCCATGAGGGTGGGGGCGCGCCTACCCCCCTAGGCGCGCCCTCCTACCCCGTTGCCGCCTCGTTGCTTCCTTGGCGTCCACTTCAAGTCTCCTGGATTGTGTTTGTTCCAAAAACGATTCTCTCGAAGGTTTCTTTCCGTTTGAACTCCGTTTGATATTCATTTTCTGCGAAACACTGAAATAGGCAAAAAAACATCAATTTGCATTGGGCCTCCGGTTAATACGTTAGTCCCAAAAATAATATAAAGTGCATAATAAAGCCCATTAAACTTCCAAAACAGATAATATAATAGCATGGAACAATAAAAAATTATAGATATGTTGGAGACGTATCATGGACCTACGAAGTTCAGTAGCAACTTGATCTGAAGTTTCATGATCATCATCATTAACTTCCTCTCTAGTCGGTGCAGGCACCACAGAAACATTTTCCTGTGTTGCACTACTCTCCGGTTAAAGAGGGGGTACCTCATCAAGTTCTACTTTCCTCCCACTTACTTCTTTCGAGAGAAACTCTTTCTCCAGAAAGGATCCATTCCTGACAACAAAGATCTTGCCTTCGGATCTAAGGTAGAAGGAATACCCAATAGTTTCCTTAGGGTATCCTATGAAGACGCACTTTTCCGATTTGGGTTCGAGCTTTTCAGGTTGAAGTTTCTTGACGTAAGCATCGCATCCCCAAACTTTCAGAAATGACAGCTTATGTTTCTTCCCAAACCATAATTCATACGGTGTCGTCTCAACGGATTTAGATGGTACCCTATTTAAAGTGCATGCGGCAGTCTTTAAAGCATAACCCCAAAATGATAGCGGTAGATCGTTAAGAGACATCATAGATCGCACCATATCCAATAGAGTGCGATTACGAAGTTCGGACACACCATTACGTTGAGGTGTTCCAGGCAAGGTGAGTTGTGAAACAATTCCACATTTCCTTAAGTGCGTGCCAAACTCGTGACTCAAGTATTCTCCTCCACGATCTGATCGTAAGAACTTTATTTTCCTGTCACGTTGATTCTCTACCTCGCTCTAAAATTCCTTGAACTTTTCAAAGGTCTCAGACTTGTGTTTCATTAAGTAGACATACCCATATCTGCTAAAGTCATCAGTGAGGGTGAGAACATAAAGATAGCCACCGTGAGCCTCAACACTCATTGGACCGCATACATCAGTATGTATTATTTCCAACAAGTTGGTTGCTCGCTCCATTGTTTCACAGAATGGAGTCTTGGTCATTTTGCCCATGAGGCATGGTTCGCACGTGTCAGATGATTCATAATCAAGAAACTCCAAAAGTCCATCTGCATGGAGTTTCTTCATGCGTTTTACACCAATGTGACCAAGGCGAAAGTACCACAAGTATGTGGGACTATCATTATCAACCTTACATTTTTTGGCATTCACACTATGAATATGTGTAACATCACGTTCGAGATTCAATAAAAATAAACCATTGACCAACGGGGCATGATCATAAAATATATCTCTCATATAAATAGAACCACCATTACTCTCAGATTTAAATGTGCAGCCATCTCACATTAAACGAGATCCAGATACAATGTTCATGCTCAAAGCTGGCACTAAATAACAATTATTGAGGTTTAAAACTAACCCCGAAGGTAAATGTAGAGGTAGCGTGCCGACGGCGATCACATCGACCTTGGAACCATTCCCGACGTGCATTGTCACCTCGTCCTTCGCCAGTCTCCGCTTATTTCGTAGCTCCTTTGGCATTGTCGGCCTTCTTATCTGCTAAGTACTTGGGGCAGTTCCGCTTCCAGTGACCATTTCCCTTGCAATAAAAGCACTCAGTCTCGGGCTTGGGTCCATTCTTTGGCTTCTTCCTGGCAACTGATTTACTGGGCGCGGCAACTCCCTTGCCATCCTTCTTGAAGTTCTTCTTACCCTTGCCTTTCTTGAAACTACTGGTCTTATTCACCATCAACACTTGATGTTCCTTTTTGATCTCCACCTCCGCTGATTTCAGCATCGAATATAACTCAGGAATGGACTTCTCCATCCATTGCATATTGTAGTTCATCACAAAGCTCTTGTAGCTAGGTGGAAGCGACTGGAGGATTCTGTCAATGACCGAGTCATCTGGAAGATTAAATCCCAACTGAGACAAGCATGAAGGAAATATGCCCTAGAGGCAATAATAAAGTTATTAGTTATTTCCTTATTTCATGATAAATATTTATTATTCAACAACAATAACAACAACAACAAATCCTTTAGTCCCAAACAAGTTGGGGTAGGCTAGAGGTGAAACCCATAAGATCTCGCAACCAACTCATGGCTCTGGCACATGGATAGCAAGCTTCCACGCACCCCTATCCATAGCTACCCCTTTGTCAATACTCCAATCCTTCAGGTCTCTTTTAACGGACTCCTCCCATGTCAAATTCGGTCGACCCCGCCCTCTCTTGACATTCTCCGCACGCTTTAGCCGTCCGGTATGCACTGGAGCTTCTGGAGGCCTGCGCTGAATATGCCCAAACCATCTTAGACGATGTTGGACAAGCTTCTCCTCAATTGGTGCTACCCCAACTCTATCTCTTATATCAGAGTATCATCATTCCGGACTCGATCCTTCCTCGCGTGGCCACACATCCATCTCAACATACGCATCTCCGCCACACCTAACTGTTGAACATGTCGCCTTTTAGTCGGCCAACACTCCACGCCATACAGCATTGCGGGTCGAACCGCCGTCCTGTAGAACTTGCCTTTTAGCTTTTGTGGCACTCTCTTGTCATAGAGAATGCCAGAAGCTTGGCGCCACTTCATCCATCCGGCTTTGATTCGATGGTTCACATCTTCATCAATACCCCCATCCTCCTGCAACATTGACCCTAAATACCGAAAGGTGTCCTTCCGAGGTACCACCTGGCCATCAAGGCTGACCTCCTCCTCCTCACACCTAGTAGTACTGAAACCGCACATCATGTACTCGGTTTTAGTTCTACTAAGCCTAAACCCTTTCGATTCCAAGGTTTGTCTCCATAACTCTAACTTCCCATTTACCCCCGTCTGACTATCGTCAACTAGCACCACATCATCCGCAAAGAGCATACACCATGGGATATCTCCTTGTATATCCCTTGTGACCTCATCCATCACCAATGCAAAAAGATAAGGGCTCAAAGCTGACCCCTGATGCAGTCCTATCTTAATCGGGAAGTCATCGGTGTCGACATCAGTTGTTCGAACACTTGTCACAACATTATCGTACATGTCCTTGATGAGGGTAATGTACTTTGCTGGAACTTTGTGTTTCTCCAAGGCCCACCACATGACATTCCGCGGTATCTTATCATAGGCCTTCTCCAAGTCAATGAACACCATATGCAAGTCCTTCTTTTGCTCCCTATATCTCTCCATAAGTTGTCGTACCAAGAAAATGGCTTCCATGGTCGACCTCCCAGGCATGAAACCAAAGTGATTTTTTGTCACGCTTGTCATTCTTCTTAAGCGGTGCTCAATGACTCTCTCCCATAGCTTCATTGTATGGCTCATCAGCTTAATTCCATGGTAATTAGTACAACTCTATACATCCCCCTTGTTCTTGAAGATTGGTACTAATATACTCCGTCTCCATTCTTCTGGCATCTTGTTTGCCCGAAAAATGAGGTTGAAAAGCTTGGTTAGCCATACTATCGCTATGTCCCCGAGACCTTTCCACACCTCAATGGGGATACAATCAGGGCCCATCGCCTTGCCTCCTTTCATCCTTTTAAAGCCTGCTTCACCTCAGACTCCTGGATGCGCCGCACAAAACGCATGCTGGTCTCATCAAAGGAGTCGTCCAGTTCAATGGTAGAACTCTCATTCTCCCCATTGAACAACTTGTCGAAGTACTCCCGCCATCTATGCTTAATCTCCTCGTCCTTCACCAAGAGTTGGCCTGCTCCGTCCTTGATGCATTTGACTTGGCCAATATCCCTCGTCTTCCTCTCCCGGATAAATATTTGTTATTCATGCTAGAATTGTATTAACCGGAAACTTAGTACATGTGTGAATATAGACAAAACATAAGTGTCCCTAGTATGCCTCTACTTGACTAGCTCGTTTATCAAAGATGGTTATGTTTCCTAACCATAGACATGTGTTGTCATTTGATGAACATGGTCACATGATTAGGAGAATAATGTGATGGACAAGACCCATCTAATAGCTTAGCATTATGATCGTTAAGTTTTATTGATATTGCTTTCTTCATGACCTATACATATTCCTCTGACTACGAGATTATGCAACTCCTGAATACCGGAGGAACACCTTGTGTGCTATCAAATGTCACAACGTAACTGGGTGATTATAAAGATGCTCTACGGGTGTCTCCGAAGATGTTTGTTGAGGTAGCATATATCGAGGTTAGGATTTGTCACTCCATGTATCGGAGAGGTATCTCTGGGCCCTCTTGGTAATGCACATCACTATAAGCCTTGCAAGAAATGTGACTAATGAGTTAGTCATGGGATGATACATTACGGAACGAGTAAAGAGACTTACCGGTAACGAGATTGAACTAGGTATGATGATACCGACGATCGAATCTCGGGCAAGTAACATACCGATAACAAAGGGAACAACGTATATTGTTATGCGGTTTGATCGATAAAAATCTTCGTAGAATATGTACCGACCAATATGAGCATCTAGGTTCCTCTCTTGGTTATTGATCGGAGACGTGTCTCGGTCATGTCTACATAGTTATCGAACCCGTAGGGTCCGCACGCTTAAAGTTCGATGATGATCGGTATTATGAGTTTATGTGTTTTGATGTACCGAAGGTAGTTCAGAGTCCTGGATGTGATCACGGACATGACGAGCAGTCTCGAAATGGTCGAGACATAAATATTGATATATTGGACGGCTATATTCAGACACCGGAAGTGTTTCGGGGAAATTTCGGATAAAACCGGAGCGTCGGAGGGTTATCGAAACCCCCGGGGGAACTAATGGGCCTCGATGGGCCTTAGTGGAGAGAGAGGGGCGGCCAGGGCAAGCCGCGCGCCCCTTCCCCTTGAGTCTGATTTGGACTAGGAGGGGGGGCGCCCCTCTTTCCTTCCCCCTCTCCCTCTCCTTCCTTCCCCCTCTCTCCCTTTATGTGGAAACCTACTAGGACTTGGAGTCCTAGTAGCATTCCCCTCTTGGGAGCGCACCAAGGAGGACCAGCCGGCCTCCCCTCCCTCTTTTATATACGTGGGGTGGAGGCACCCTAGAACACACAAGTAGACAATTATTTTAGCCGTGTGCGGTGATATGTCTCCAACGTATCTATAATTTTTGATTGTTCCATGCTATTATATTACCCCTTTTGGATGTTCACGGGCTTTATTTTACACATTTATATCATTTTTGGGACTAACCTACTAACCGGAGGCCCAGCCCATATTGCTATTTTTTTGCCTATTTCAGTATTTTGAAGAAAAGGAATATCAAACGGAGTCCAAACGGAATGAAACCTTCGGGAGGGTGATTTTTGGAACGAACGTGATCTAGAGGACTTGGAGTGCAAGCAAAGAAGCAGTCGAGGCGGCCACAAGGGTGGAGGGTGCGCCCACCCCCCCCCCCTGGGCGCACCCCCGTATCTCGTGGGCCCCTCGGGCAGCCACCGACCTACTTCTTCCTCCTATATATACCCATGTACCCCGAAAACATCCAGGGAGCCAACGAGAAACAACTTCCACCGCCGTAACCTTCTGTATCCACGAGATCCCATCTTGGAGCCTTTGTCGGCGCTCCGCCGGAGGGGGAATCGACCATGGAGGGCTTCTACATCAACACCATAGCCCCTCCGATGAGTTGTGAGTAGTTTACCATAGACCTTCGGGTCCATAGTTATTAGCTAGATGGCTTCTTCTCTCTTTTTGGATCTCAATGCCATGTTCTCCCCCTCTCTTGTGGAGATCTATTCGATGTAATTCTTTTTGCGGTGTGTTTGTCGAGATCTGATGAATTGTGGGTTTATGATCAAGTTTATCTATGAGAAATATTTGAATCTCTTCTGAATTCTTTTATGTATGATTGAGTTATCTTTGCAAGTCTCTTCGAATTATCAGATTGGTTTGGCCTAGTAGATTGATCTTTCTTACCATGGGAGAAGTGCTTAGCTTTGGGTTCAATCTCGCGGTGTCCTTACCCAGTGACAGCAGGGGCAGCAAGGCCCATATTGTATTGTTGCCATCGAGGATAAAAAGATGGGGTTTATATCATATTGCATGAGTTTATTCTTCTACATCTTGTCATCTTTCTTAATGCGTTACTCTGTTCTTATGAACTTAATACTCTAGATGCATGCTGGATAGCGGTCGATGTGTGGAGTAATAGTAGTAGATACAGGCAGGAGTTGGTCTACTTGTTGCGGACGTGATGCCTATATACATGATCATGCCTAGATAATCTCATAATTATTCGCTTTTCTATCAATTGCTCGACAATAATTTGTTCACCCACCGTAATACTTATGCTATCTTAAGAGAAGCCACTAGTGAAACCTATGGCCCCCGGGTCTATCTTTTATCATATAAGCTTTCAATCTACTTTTATTTGCATCTTTACTTTTCAAATCTATATTATAAAATACCAAAAATATATTTATCTTATCATACTATATCTATCAGATCTCACTTTCGCAAGTGGCCGTGAAGGGATTGACAACCCCTTTTATTGTGTTAGTTGCGAGCTCTTTGTTTGTTTGTGTAGGTGCGTGGGACTTTTGAGGAGCCTCCTACTGGATTGATACCTTGGTTCTCAAAAACTGAGGGAAATACTTACGCTACTATTGTTGCATCACCCTTTCCTCTTCAAGGAAAACCAATGCAAGCTCAAGACGTAGGAAGAAGGATTTCTGGCGCCGTTCCCGGGGAGGTCTTCGCTCAAGTGAAGACATAACAAGTACCCATCACAAACTTATCTCCCTCGCATTTACATTATTTGCCATTTGCCTCTTGTTTTCCTCTCCCCCACTTCACCTTTGACGTTTTATTCGCCCTCTCTTTCCCAATCTCCTCTCTTTTTCGCTTGCCTTTTTCTGTTTGCTTATGTGTTGGATTATTTGTTGCCAAGGTGCAAGATAATGCCAAATTGTGTGAGCTCTCTAATACCAATAATAATGATTTCCTTAGTACTCCGATTGCTCCTCTTAATGATGTTGAGTCTTGTGAAATCAATACTGCTTTGTTGAATCTTGTTATGAAAGATCAATTCGCCGGCCTTCCTAGTGAAGATGCCGCTACCCATCGAAACAACTTTGTTGATTTGTGTGATATGCAAAAGAAGAAAGATACGGATAATGATATTGTTAAATTGAAGTTATTTCCGTTTTCACTTAGAGATCATGCTAAAGTTTGGTTTTCGTCTTTGCCTAAAAATAGTATTGATTCTTGGAACAAGTGCAAAGATGCTTTTATCTCTAAATATTTTCCTCCCGCTAAGATCATCGCTCTTAGGAATGATATTATGAATTTTAAACAACTTGATCAAGAGCATGTTGCCCAATCTTGGGAAAGAATGAAATTGATGATTCGCAATTGCCCTACTCATGGTTTGAATTTATGGATGATCATACAAAAATTTTATGCCGGTTTGAACTTTGCTTCTAGAAATCTTTTAGATTCGGCCACGGGAGGCACGTTTATGGAAATCACTTTAGGAGATGCTATAAAACTTCTTGATAATATTATGGCTAATTATTCTCAATGGCACAGCGAAAGATCTACTAGTAAAAAAGTGCATGTTGTAGAAGAAATTAATGTTTTGAGTGGAAAGATGGATGAACTTATGAAATTGTTTGCTACTAAGAATGCTCCACTTCATCCCAATGATATGCCTTTATCTACTTTGATTGCGAAGAATAATGAATCTATGGATGTGAATTTTGTTGGTAGGAATAGTTTTGGAAACAATGCTTATAGAGGAAACTTTAATCCTAGACCATTCCCTACTAATTCCTCTAATAGTTATCGAAATTCCTACAATGATTCTTATGGTAATTTTAATAAGATGCCCTCTGATTTTGAGAATAGTGTGAAAGAATTTATGATTTCTCAAAATAATCTTGAGAATTTTTATGCTAGGAACGTTGATAGACTTTCGCTTGATGTTGATTCTCTTAAAAATAGATCTACTCCTCCTAAGCATGATATCAATGAGTCTCTCAAAGCCATGAGAATTTCCATTGATGAGTGCAAGGAAAGAACCGCTAGATTGCGTGCTAGGAAAGATTGCTTTGTAAAGGCGTGTTCTTCTAGTTTCCGTGAAAATAATGATGAAGATCTTAAAGTTATTGATGTGTCCCCTATTAGATCTTTGTTTTGCAATATGAATCTTAATAATAATGGGACTGGAGATGATTCAACTTTAGTTAGAAGGCGTCCCAATAATTCGGAGTTTTTAGATCTTGATGCTAAATTTGGTAAAAGTGGGATTGGAGAGGTCATGACTTTAAATAGCATTGAACCCACTATCTCGGATTTCAAGGAATTTGATTATGATAATTGTTCTTTAGAAGGTTGTATTTCCTTGTTGCAATCCGTTGTTAATTCTCCTCATGCTTATAGTCAAAATAAAGCTTTTACCAAACATATCGTTGATGCCTTGATGCAATCCTATGATGAAAAACTTAATTTGGAAGTTTCTATACCTAGAAAACTTAATGATGAGTGGGAACCTACTATAAAGATTAAAATTAAAGATCATGAGTGTTTTGCTTTGTGTGATTTAGGTGCTAGTGTTTCCACGATTCCGAAAACTTTATGTGATATTCTAGGTTTCCATGATCTTGATGATTGCTCTTTAAATTTGCACCTTGCGGATTCCACCATTAAAAAGGCAATGGGAAGGATCAATGATGTTCTCATTGTTGCAAATAGAAATTGTGTGCCCGTAGATTTTATCGTTCTTGATATTGATTGCAATCTTTCTTGCCCTATTATTCTTGGTAGACCTTTCCTTAGAACGATTGGCGCGATTATTGATATGAAGGAAGGAAATATTAGATTCCAATTTCCATTAAAGAAAGGCATGGAGCACTTTCCTAGAAATAAAGTCAAATTACCTTATGAGTCTATCATGCAGGCTACTTATGAATTGAGTGCCAAAGATGGCACTACTTAGATCTATCTTCGCTTTTATGCCTAGCTAGGGGCGTTAAACGATAGCGCTAGTTGGGAGGCAACCCAATTTTATTTGTGTTTTTTGTTTTTTGTTTCTGTTTAGTAATAAATTTTTCATCTACCTTCTGTTTAGATGTGTTTTTATGTTTTAATTAGTGTTTGTGCCAAGTAGAACCTATAGGATAACCTATGATGATAGTTAATTTGATTCTGCTGAAAAACAGAAACTTTGCACGCACGAAATTAGTTTTGTTAAATCACAGAAACGTGTTTTTGCGTTGATTATTTTTGCTGTAGATAAATAGACAAATTGTCCAGGACTTCCTATTTTGGTAGGATTTTTAGAGTTCCAGAAGTTTGCGTTAGTTACAGATTGCTACAGACTATTCTGTTTTTGATAGATTCTGCCTTTCGTGTGTTGTTTGCTTATTTTGATGCATCTATGGCTAGTATTAAGTGGTATGAACCATAGAGAACTTTAAATATAGTAGGTTTAACACCAATATAAATAAAGAATGAGTTCATTATAGTACCTTATGTGGTGGTTTTGTTTTCTTTCACTAACGGAGCTTATAAGATTTCCCGTTGAGTTTTGTGTTGTGAAGTTTTCAAGTTTTGGGTAGGGATATAATGGACTATGGAATAAGGAGTGGCAAAAGCCTAAGCTTGGGGATGCCCATGGCACCCCAAGATATTCAAGAATAGCCAAAATCCTAAGCCTGGGGATGCCCTGGGAAGGTATCCCCTCTTTCGTCTTCGTTCATTGGTAACTTTACTTGGAGCTATATTTTTATTCGCCACATGATATGTGTTTTTCTTGGAGCGTCGTGTATGATATTAGTATTTGCTTTTTAGTTTTCCACAATCATCCTTGCTGTACACACCTTTTGGGAGAAGCCTACTTGATTGAAATTTATTAGAATACTCTATGTGCTTCACTTATATCTTTTGAGCTAGATAGTTTTTGCTCTAATGCTTCACTTATATCTTTTAGAGCACGGCGGTGGCTTAATTTTGTAGAAATTGCTAGTCTCTCGTGCTTCACTTATATTATTTTGAGAGTCTCTTAGAACAGCATGGTATTTTCTATGGTTATAAAATTGGTCCTAGAATGGTAGGCATCCAAGTTGGGTATAATAAAAACTATCATAGGAAGTGAATTGGATGCTATGATCAATTTGATACTTGATAATTGTTTTGAGATATGGAGGTAGTGATATTAAAGTCATGCTAGTTGGGTGATTATGAATTTAAAGAATGCTTGTGTTGAAGTTAGCAAGAACCGTAGCATGCACGTATGGTTAAAGTTGTGGAACAAATTTGAAACATGAAGTGTCCTTTGATTGTGCATCTTTATGGATGGCGGTCGGGGACGAGCGATGGTCTTTTCCTACCAATCTATCCCTCTAGGAGCATGCGGGCAGTGCTTGATTTTTGATGACTTCTAAATTTTTGCAATAAGTATATGAGTTCTTTTAACTAATGTTGAGTCTATGGATTATATGCACTTTTACCTTTCCATCATTGCTAGCCTCTTCGGTACCGTGCATTGCCCTTTCTCACCTTGAGAGTTGGTGCAAACTTCGCCGGTGCATCCAAACCCCGTGATATGATACGCTCTATCACACATAAACCTCCTTATATCTTCCTCAAAACAGCCACCGTACCTACCTATTATGGCATTTCCATAGCCATTCCGAGATATATTGCCATGCAACTTTCCACCGTTCCGTTTATCATCATGACACGCATTACTTTTGTCATATTGCCATTGCATGATCATGTAGTTGACATCGTATTTGTGGCAAAGCCACCATGCATAATTTTTCATACATGTCACTCTTGATTCATTGCACCATCCCGGTACACCGCCGGAGGCATTCATATAGTCATATCTTGTTCTAGTTTCGAGTTGTAATTCATGTGTTGTAAATCAATGAAAGTGTGATGATCATCATTATTAGAGCATTGTCCCCAAAAAGAAAAAAGGAAAAAAAGAAAGGCCAAAATAAAAAAAAGGGGGGCAAAGAAAAAAAAAAGAAAAAAAAAGGAGAAAAAAAAGAAAAAATAAATAAATAAAAAGGGGCAATGTTACTATCTCTTTTTCCACACTTGTGCTTCAAAGTAGCACCATGTCCTTCATATAGCGAGTCTCATATATTGTGCTTTAAAGTAGCACCATATTTTTCATATAGAGAGTCTCATATGTTGTCACTTTCGTATACTAGTGGGAATTTTTCATTATAGAACTTGGCTTGTATATTCCTACGATGGGCTTCCTCAAATGCCCTAGGTCTTTGTGAGCAAGCAAGTTGGATGCACACCCACTTAGTTTCCTTTGTTGAGCTTTCATTCATTTATAGCTCTAGTGCATCCGTTGCATGGCAATCCCTAGTCCTCATGTTGACATCAATTGATGGGCATCTCCATAGCCCGTTGATTATCCTCGTCAATGTGAGACTTTCTCCTTTTTTTGTTTTCTCCACACAATCCCCATCATCATATTCTATTCCACCCATAGTGCTATATCCATGGCTCACGCTCATGTATTGCGTGAAAGTTGAAAAGTTTGAGATTATTTAAGTACGAAACAATTGCTTGGCTTGTCATCGGGGGTGTAGAATTTGGGAACATTTTTGTGTGACGAAAATGAAGCATAGCCTAACTATATGATTTTGTAGGGATGAACTTTCTTTAGCCATGTTATTTTGAGAAGACATAATTGCTTTTATTAGTATGCTTGAAGTGTTACTATTTCTTTTGTCAATGTGAACTTTTATTTTGAATCATTTGGATCTGAACATTCATGCCACAATAAAGAAAATTACATTGTGAATTATGCTAGGTAGCATTCCACATCAAAAATTCTGTTTTTATCATTTACCTACTCGAGGACGAGCAGGAATTAAGCTTGGGGATGCTTGATACGTCTCCAACGTATCTATAATTTTTTTATTGTTCCATGCTATTATATTACCCCTTTTGGATGTCTATGGGCTTTATTTTACACATTCATATCATTTTTGGGACTAACCTACTAACCGGAGGCCCAGCCCATATTGTTGCTTTTTGCCTATTTCAGTATTTCAAAGAAAAGGAATATCAAACGGAGTCCAAACAGAATGAAACCTTCGGGAGCGTGATTTTTGGAACGAACGTGATCCAAAGGACTTGGAGTGCAAGCCAAGAAGCAGCTGAGGCGGCCACAAGTGTGGAGGGCGCGCCCACCCCCCTGGGCGCGCCCCCCTATCTCGTGGGCCCCTCGGGCAGCCACCGACCTACTTCTTCCTCCTATATATACTCACGTACCTCGAAAACATCCAGGGAGCCAACGAAAAACAATTTCCACCTCCGTAACCTTCTGTATCCGCGAGATCCCATCTTGGAGCCTTTGTCGGCGCTCCACCGGAGGGGGAATCGACCATGGAGGGCTTCTACATCAACACCATAGCCCCTCCGATGAGTTGTGAGTAGTTTACCACAGACCTTCAGGTCCATAGTTATTAGCTAGATGGCTTCTTCTCTCTTTTTGAATCTCAATACCATGTTCCCCCCCCCCCTTCTCTTGTGGAGATCTATTCAATGTAACTCTTTTTGCGGTGTGTTTGTCGAGATCTGATGAATTGTGGGTTTATGATCAAGTTTATCTATGAGAAATATTTGAATCTCTTCTGAATTCTTTTATGTATGATTGAGTTATCTTTGCAAGTCTCTTCGAATTATCAGTTTGGTTTGGCCTACTAGATTGATCTTTCTTGCCATGGGAGAAGTGCTTAGCTTTGGGTTCAATCTTGCGGTGTCCTTACCCAGTGACAGCAGGGGCAGCAAGGTCCGTATTGTATTGTTGCCATCGAGGATAAAAAGATGGGGTTTATATCATATTGCATGAGTTTATCCCTCTACATCATGTCATCTTTCTTAATGCGTTACTCTGTTCTTATGAACTTAATACTCTAGATGCATGCTGGATAGCGGTCGATGTGTGGAGTAATAGTAGTAGATGGATGCAGGAGTCGGTCTACTTGTTGCGGACGTGATGCCTATATACATGATCATGCCTATATAATCTCATAATTATTCGCTTTTCTATCAATTGCTTGACAGTAATTTGTTCACCCACCGTAATACTTATGCTATCTTGAGAGAAGCCACTAGTGAAACCTATGGCCCCCGGCTCTATCTTTTATCATATAAGCTTTCAATCTACTTTTATTTGCATCTTTACTTTTCCAATCTATATTATAAAATATCAAAAATATATTTATCTTATCATACTATTTCTATCAGATCTCACTTTTGCAAGTGGCTGTGAAGGGATTGACAACCCCTTTATTGCGTTGGTTGTGAGTTCTTTGTTTGTTTGTGTAGGTGCGTGGGACTTTTGAGGAGCCTCCTACTGGATTGATACCTTGGTTCTCAAAAACTGAGGGAAATACTTACGCTACTATTGCTGCATCACCCTTTCCTCTTTAAGGAAAACCAACGCAAGCTCAAGACGTGGCATGCGGTGCCTCCCTCCGCAAAATTCCACCTCGGTCATATTGTTGTAGTGCTTAGGCGAAGCCCTGCGTCGGTAACTTCATCAACACCGTCAACACGCCGTCGTGCTGACAGAACTCTCCCTTGGCCTCAACTGGATCTAGAGTTCGAGGGACACCACCGAGTTGAACATGTGCAGATCGCGGAGGTGTCGTGCTTTCGATACTTGATCGGTTGGATCGCGAAGACGTTCGACTACATCAACCACGTCACTAGACACTTCCGCTTATGGTCTACGAGGGTACATGGACAACACTCTCTCGCTCATTGCTATGTATCACATAGATCTTGCCTGATCGTAGGATTTTTTTTTTGAAATTACTGCGTTCCCCAATAGTGGCATTAGAGCCAGGTTTATGCGTAGATGTTATATGCACGAGTAGAACACAATGTGTTCTGGGCGATAATAGTGATACTGCTTACCAGCATGTCATACTTTGATTTGGCGGTATTGTTGGATGAAGTGGCCCGGACCGACATTACGCGTACGCTTATGCGAGACTGGTTCTATTGACGTGCTTCGCACACAGGTGGCTGGCGGGTGTCAGTTTCTCCAACTTTAGTTGAATCGAGTGTGACTACGCCCGGTCCTTGTTGAAGGTTAAAACAGCGCACTTGAAGAAAAATTATTGTGGTTTTGATGCGTAGGTAAGAACGGTTCTTGTTCAGCCCGTAGCAGCCACGTAAAACTTGCAACAACAAAGTAGAGGACGTCTAACTTGTTTTTGCAGGGCATGTTGTGATGTGATATGGTCAAGACATGATGCTAAATTTTATTGTATGAGATGATCATGCACTACTAGAGAAAACCCTAGTAGTAGCGCGGGTTTAATGCCCACTAGTAGCGCGGGCAGCCGCGCTACTAATAAGGCGCTACAGCTATTACTTAGCAGTAGCGCGCGCGACATGCGCTACTGCTAAGACACATAGCGGTAGTGCTTGTTATCTACCGCGATGCTGCTAATCTAGCTAGTAGCAGCGTGTGTACTATCCATCGCTACTAGTATTCTTTTTTTCTTTTTTTCTTTTTAGTGTATTTATACGCCGTTATACAAATTTTGGTACAATATCAATTATGAGGTTTATATCATTATGTCCATAACAGTGTGTCACATGAAGGTGGATTAGGTTCAAGTGGAGGCAATATGTGGTGCATGTCAAAAGTATACTACTAATCCAAACTTGATCCAGTTTGGACTAGTAGTACTTTCGATGTGCACCACATGTTGCATCCACTTGAATCTAATCCGCCAGCACAAGCTATTTAATCATCATCATAGTCATTAGCACCAACAGTATTTATTTAATCACCACTAACACTAGCTCATAATAATCATCATAGTCATTACCACCAACACTAACTATTTAATCATCATAGTCATAGTGTAGCACATCATCATCTTTAAACTCATTTCTAGCTAGCTAATCACTCCTGCTGCTCTCTCTCTCTGGTAAAATAACATAAAACATGTGTAGCTCTCCTCCTTCATCAAGTTGGAGCATGCAGATGAACATATCTCTTAATTGTGGGTTGCGCTTCTGCTTACTGACCCCTAGTACTTGTCTGCGCTCCTCCATCAGAGATTTGGTTCAGTCTTTCACTATTAAGAATTCGTCGCTAATCCTGAATGCACTATAGTGATTTTTAGGATATCTTGGCCGTAAGCTAACAATACTCATGGTACCTTTAGTCTCGATCCCATAAGGCACAACATTCATCGGGAGTCCTTGTTGAAGAACATCGTATGGTAACATACTTAGCAATGAAGTTTAGCTTAAAAAATAATGTATGGAAAAGATGCACTGAGGACAAATAGTAAAAATCTTACCATCTTTCCTAAATAGATGTGACCGTAGTTCATTACGAACACTATTGGTCGCACGTTTTCGGTACTAACATTTCTAAATCCAGAAAGAAAATTTGTCTTGACAGTATCAAGATCCGCAAGCCATGAAACATAATGACTTAGCTCCTCGCAGTTTAGTTCAGGCCCGGGACAGTAGTAGGTCCTGTCTACCAAGCGCTGGACATGTTTCCTTGAACGGAAATAAGCTGACAATAGAAATTAGTTGTCAACTATTTTTGAATAAACAATATTAAAGACATAAATATGGTTGAGAAACTCACATAATGGTATAACTGGAGGCGTCTGCACATCGACCCAGATGTCGGTATTACCTTCAATATCATCTTCTGGACGAATATCAAAGCTGATAACCATATCAGGCTCAAATGCATAAGTCTTGCATAGTGCTCGCCATGTTTTGCATCCAAAATAGGAGTAGTCGTCTGAATTGTATAATTTTGCATGGAAAATATAATCATGCTCGGTCTTCAAGTAAACTTTCTTTACCTCCATAGTACGACTGAAAACTATCTTATCCAATACAGAAACTCTTGCATGGCAGGGGATACGCTAGTAGAATAGTAAAAAATATATAAGCTGAAGCAAATGAAGCAGATGTCATGCTTAATTACGAAAAAAGACTTGTCGTTGTGACTTACTGTATCCACTTCGAAGTTCTCGTCCAGCTTGATGCTGAAGCGCTTATCATCATCTAGGAAGATTCCGTCGCACAGGCCGCGCTCGTCTTTGCAGTATTTGCAAATACCGAAATCCTTTTCGTCATCAGACATTTCCTATGTTCATAGTTAAAACATTAATTGAAAATCGATCGAAGACAACTACCAGGATACTCAACACACAAATCCGGGGCACTCGATATTTCCTGCATATTCTGGCACAAGTCATGCCAAAATTCACGGAAAAATCCGGCATGACCTTTGCTAAAATAGGACATATCGAGCGCGTGAAATTTGCCGGAACGGAAATGAATCAACACTCCGGCAAAACATAGGTCACTCGGAGGTGTAACCTGCAAACATGACCAGCCACTTGGGCAAGCACATATCCTATTTGAGCAACACAAGATATACATTTTAAAATATCTTATAGGACTCAAATTAGCATGCATTCAATAAGCAAAAGTAAAACATCTCATGCGTCCGTACATCATCGAATATTATCACTAATACATCCCGAATAGTATCATACATATAACATCACTAATACAACTAAAACCCTAGCACACGACGGGTATTGGCGCGGGCGGTGGACACCCACAGAGAAGGAGCCATCACGGGATCATAGCTCCAGTGAGATCCCTGGAGAACCTGCCAGGTACTGGAGAACCTGTGCTCCAACGCAAACAAGTAGCGACGGGCGTGCGCGTCCTCCTCACTGACACGGTGACGCACCACCTCCGCGGGGTCCTCGAGCCTCTGGACCATCACTGGCCCACGCGACCACCACCAAAGAAGGTTCGGGTCAACGACAGGCTGGCTCCTCACCAACCTGTGCCCCCCGGTAGGTAGCGCCTCCCAATACCACCCCAGCGGAGCCCAGTCCCGGACATGGCTCATCTGGTCAAGCAGGTGTCGTCCTACGCCGACTCGACGACGAGGATGCGAGATAGGCATCGTCCACGTCAATGCGGGAAAAATTGTTTTAACTAAAAAAATAGCAACAAGTTCTTACTAACTAGTCTCTACTACTAATAAACAATCAAACATAAATTTTTTTAAACGCACCTCACAAATATACACGAACCCATTATCACCGCAGGATTAGACCCATTAAACTCAATCCAACCGCTACCCTTGATCTAATCCGTTTTCTGTGTACACTTAGCAATTTACTTTGACTGACCGTACTCCACCCGCGTCCCCAACCTCTCTTCCGTGATTAGCGCTCAATCCATCGCGTAACAAACTCCGCGCCGAGTCCTCGACTCCTACAATCATGCACTCAAGGCAACAACAAGAAAAAGAAACTAGCGGCCATCAAGCAACAAAACAACCCGGAGGATGAGGAGTCTTCGTTCTCGACCGCTGCTGAGATGGATTTCTTCAGGAGGGCCGTCCGGGGGCGGGAGTGGAGCCACGCTGTTGG
This sequence comes from Triticum dicoccoides, assembly GCF_002162155.2. Taxonomy (NCBI): domain Eukaryota; kingdom Viridiplantae; phylum Streptophyta; class Magnoliopsida; order Poales; family Poaceae; genus Triticum; species Triticum dicoccoides. The sequence continues at coordinate 128,105,390 of NC_041385.1, forward strand.
TGATGAACCGGAGCGCGTGGCGCTCGGCCCGCGATGGCGTGGCCCTTGTCAAGCAGCGACGGCGGTGTTAGCGTTATTCCTAAACGTCCGAGCAGCGACGGCAGATGACTAATGGTTGTTGACGATGGCAGGCGGCGCATGTGGCATCGCAAGGAGGCGGGCTTGTTATGAGGGTGGTCGAGGCGGTTCACGGTGGAACTCGGGCTCTGCGAACTGCGGGCATGGCATGGCAATGAAGGCAGCGGATCCTGGGCATGCCTCACGCGACGCGGCGGCGGCGGGCAGCCGGTGGGACGCTGGGGCGATGGCGGGAACGCATATATGTGTGGCCAGGAGGCCGGGCTCGGCGCATCACCTGCGCAGGCTCATGGCAGCGGTAACTGACAGCGCGCTCAACCAGAGACGGGCGGCGGACATCGGTGCCGGCGACAGCGGCCAGCGCTTCGTGGCGACACGCGCGGCCAACATGGCCAGGGTGCCTTGCGGAGCAGCGGCTGCCCGACGAGTGGTGGCGGTGTGCGGGCGGTGGCCAGTGCGCACAGGAAGCAAGCTTGGCGACAGCATGTGTGCCGTGCGCAGGCCAGCTCAGCGTGAAGCACACAAACACGAGGTGCGCATCCGACTGCTGCTACTTCACAACTGTATTTTGTAGTTGTTGCTACGTCATGAGCGAGGTGCTGAGGAACGAAGTCAGCCTCGACGCAATCAAATATAGTACACCGCACTGCGGAGCAATGCCGTCAAGAAGTCAATGGTGAAGTGCATTTTAGGTACAAACGTCAGGTTTCAGTTGCACAACTATAGAGTGGAGTATTGCTAATGGTGAAGTGCATTTGTATTATCTGCATTTTTATTTTAAAGCAATACTCTGTAAAGTTTTTCACTGCCCATGTACATATTTTCAACTTTGTCTAATAAAACCAAAGTTCAGATTATATTTGGTCAGCCAAAACTGTGGTTTATACAGTACCCTGTTCATTTCAACATACCAGTGTTTATGACATTCCAACTTTTGACATCACTATATTTTTATAAGTCCAACACCTGATGAAGATCTTCTTTTGACAGTTTTTGACATCACCAACTTTTGACAGGTTTTATAACCAACTTTTGACATCACTATATATTATTTTTACCATTGTATAGCTTGTGCACATTCGAATCAGCACATCTTGAACACGGGTAAATATGAACCCGCTTTTCAAAAATGTACTTTCAACCCATTTTGTAATGTCAAAAAAAATTAAAAAAAATTGTATGCATACATGTTCGCAATAATATGTCCGAGGGACAAAAATTTATGAAAAAAGACTTTTATTTTGTCCCAGCAAAAAAGACAAATTTTAGTACTTCTAAATAATGTTTCACGACACAATGTTTTGTCTTTTTTGCACAGGCCACAAAAAAAATTGTCTTCCCGTGAAACTTGCTGCACACACATAGAATATGGAGATGTCCACACGCACCTGTTTCTGAATATTTTGACATTTTATAATGTGTTTTTCAAAGCGGGTTCATATGTACCCGGGTCATCCACGCACTTCCCATGCATATTGTTCATATTTTGTTATATCCTTCGCAACATTGCAAGATCTATCTAAAAAGATGAGTTAAGAAGATGCCTCTAGGTATGATCCAATTAATAACTGTGTTTATTGTGAACCAACTTGTGGTTGGATGGTTTGGACTGTGGTATCTCCAGCCCACCAGGGTTCAAATCCTGGTGCTCGCATTTATTCCCGGATTTATTTCAGGATTTCCGGCGATGCGCATTCAGTTGGAGGAGACATTCGTGTTGACGACGAGGCGGCCACGGTGACTTCGTAAATTTCAAGATGATATGCCGGCTCAGTCTTTCGAAGGTGCTCATAGGGATAGGGTGTGTGTGCATGTTCATAGGGGTGAGTGTATGCGCGTGTATATGAGCGCTTGTGTCTATACTGAGTTCAAAAAAAATAAAAAAAATAACTGTGTTTATTTAAATAATTGTTTCATGACTAAAAATAACTGTGTTTATTTAAATAATTGTTTCATGACTAAAATGCACAAGAAAGTTTACTTCTACGCTCATTCGTGCATTGCACGTGCACGCTTACTAGTTCTATTAATTCAACTAGGTCTTACTAAAAATAAACTTACTATAAATAAAAATAAACTAGTACCTAATTAGTACCTAGTTCTTACTAACTAATTAGTACCTAGGAACTACTGCCCTAATTACCATATAAGTATCCATTTTTTTAACTAGGGTTCGTACTACCTAATTAAATAGGGTTAATACTAATTGTAATTAACTAACTAGCACTAAAAATAGCCTAGGGTTCATACTAACTAGCACTAAATAGCTAGGGTTCATACTAACAAAGAGCAGAGAAGAGGGAAGGGAAGAGAGCTTACAGAGGGCGGGGAGAGAGATGGGGTCGGGGGAGACGGCTGCATCGAGGCGCGGCGAGGTGGGGTCGGGGGAGACGGCAGCGAGGCGGGTCGAGGGAGACGGCGGCTGAGAGTGAGGGCGGGGGCTCCGGCAAGGTTGAGGTCGAGGAGGAGGAGGCACAGGCGCGCGACGACGTCGAGGGGCAGACTCCAGCGGAGAGCGAGGGCAGGGCCTCCAGCGAGGGCGAGGGCAGGGGTTCCAGCGGAGGCGATGAAGGAGAGAAGAGAGAGTGGAGAATTGGGAGAGGAAGCAGAGGAGAGGGAAGCCCGCGCGGGGGTTAGGTGAAAATAGCTTTAACAGTAGCGTGGGGAGCGAAAACGCGTTGCTGCTAAAATCCGTAGCAGTAGGGCGCCCTGACAAACTCGCTACTGCTAAGATGGGCCCGTCCTGTGCTTTGTTCAAACTTAGCAGTAGCGCCCTACCCTAAAAGTGCGCTTCTACTAATTTTGTAGTAGTAGCGCGGTTTTTCGAAGGGTGCTACTACTATACCTAGCACGTCGGGAACGGTGTGGCAATTATAGTAGTAGCGCATTTTGTTCCTCCCGCGCTACTGCTAAGTGGATAACAGTAGCGCCCTTTAAGCCAACGCGCCACTGCTAAGTAACAGTAGCGCCTCATTTTAACACGCGCTACTGGTAAGATTCTGTGTATAAGGTTTTCCCTAGTAGTGATGTTTTGTAACAGAGTTGTCGGCAACTAGCAGGAGCCATATGGTTGTCGCTTTATTGTATGCAATGCAATCGCCCTGTAGTTGTTTTTACTTTATCACTAAGCAGTAGCGATAGTCGTAGAAACAATACTTGGCGAGACGACAACGATGCTACGATGGAGATCAAGGTGTCGCGCCGGTGACGATGGTGATCATGACGGTGCTTTGGACATGGTGATCAAAGGCACAAGATGATGATGGCCATATCATATCACTTATATTGATTGCATGTGATGTTTATCCTTTATGCATCTTATTTTGCTTAATTCGACAGTAGCATTATAAGATGATCTCTCACTAAATTTCAAGGTACAAGTGTTCTCCCTGAGTATGCACCGTTGCTACAGTTCATCGTGCTGAGACACCACGTGATGATTGGGTGTGATAATCTCTACGTTCTCATACAACGGGTGCAAGCCAGTTTTGCACATGCAGAATACTCGGGTTAAACTTGACGAGCCTAGCATATGCAGATATGGCCTCGGAACACTGAGACCGAAAGGTCGAGCGTGTATCATATAGTAGATGTGATCAACATAGTGATGTTCACCATTGAAAACTACTCTATCTCACGTGATGATCGGACATGGTTTAGTTGATATGGATCACGTGATCACTTAGATGATTAGAGGGATGTCTATCTAAATGGGAGTTCTTAAGTAATATGATTAATTGAACTTTAATTTATCATGAACTTAGTCCTGGTAGTATTAGCATATCTATGTTGTAGATCAATAGCTCGCGGTGTAGCTCCCCGTTTATTTTATGATATGTTCCTAGAGAAAATTAAGTTGAAAGATGTTGGTAGCAATGATGCGGACTAGGTCCGTGATCTGAGGATTATCTTCATTGCTGCACAGAAGCATTATGTCCTTGATGCACCGGTAGGTGACATAACTATTGCAGGAGCAGATGCAGACATTATGAACGTTTTGACAAGCTCGGTATGATGACTACTTGATAGTTTAGTGCACTATGCTTTACGGCTTAGAACTGGGACTTCAAAAATGTTTTCAATGCCATGGAGCATATAAGATGTTCCAAGAGTTGAAATTGGTATTTCATACTCATACCCGTGTCAAGAGGTATGAGACCTCTGACAGTACTTTGCATACAAGATGGAGGAGAATAGCTCAACTAGTGAGCATGTGCTCAGATTGTCTGGGTACTACAATTGCTTGAATCAAGTGGGAGTTCATCTTCCAGATAAGATAGTAATTGACAAAGTTCTCTAGTCACTATCACCAAGTTACTAGAACTTCTTGATGAACTATAATATGCAAGGGATAACGAAAACAATTCCCAAGCTCTTCACGGTGTTAAAATTGGCGAAGGTAGAAATCAGGAAAAGCATCAAGTGTTGATGGTTATCAAGACCACTAGTTTCAAGAAAAGGGCAAAGGGATAGAAAGGGAACTTCAAGAAGAATGACAAACAAGTTGTCACTCCCGTGAAGAAGCCCAAAGCTAGACCCAAGCCTGAAACTGAGTGCTTCTACTGGAAAGGAAATGGTCACTGGAAGTGGAACTGCCCTAGATACTTGGCGGATAAGGATGGCAAAGTGAACAAAGGTATATTTGATATACATGTTATTGATGTGTATTTTTCTAGTGTTTATAGCAACCCCCCTCGGTATTTGATACTGGTTCAGTTGCTAAGAGTAGTAACTCGAAATAGGAGTTGCAAAATAAACAGAGACTAGTTAAGGGCGAGGTGATGATGTGTGTTGGAAGTGATTCCAAGGTTGATAAGATCACCATCGCACACTCCCTTTACCTTTGGAATTGGTGTTGAACCTAAAATAAATGTTATTTGGTGTTTGCGTTGAGCATGAATATGATTGGATCATGTTTATTGCAATAGGTTTATTCATTTAAGTCAAAGAATAATTGTTGTTCTATTTACATGAATAAAACCTTCTATGGTCATACACTCAATATAAATGGTTTATTGAATCTCGATCGTAGTGATACACATATTCATAGTATTCAAGCCAAAAGATGCAAAGTTAATAATGATAGTGCAACTTATTTGTGGCACTACCGTTTAGGTCATATTGGTGTAAAGCGCATGAAGAAACTCCATGCTGATGGGCTTTTGGAATCACTTGATTATGAATCACTTGATGCTTGCGAACCATGCCTCATGGGCAAGATGACTAAAACTCTGTTCTCCGGAACAATGGAGCGAGCAACTGACTTATTGAAAATAATACATACTTATGCATACGGTCCGATGAGTATTGAGGCTCACAGCGGGTATCGTTATTTTCTTACCTTCACAGATGATTTGAGCAGATATGGGTATATCTACTTGAGGAAACATAGGTCTGAAACATTTGAAAAGTTCAAAGAAATTTCAGAGTGAAGTGGAAAATCATCATAACAAGAAAATAAAGTTTCTATGATCTAATCGCGGAGACGAATATTTGAGTTACGAGTTTGGTCTTCATTTGAAACAATGTGGAATAGTTTCGCAACTCACGCCACCTGGAACACCACATCATAATGGTGTGTCCGAACGTCATAACCGTACTTTATAAGATATGGTACAATCTATGATGTCTCTTACCGATTTACCACTATCGTTTTGGGGTTATGCATTAGAGATAGCTGCATTCACGTTAAATAGGACACCATCTAAATCCGTTGAGACGAGACCTTATGAACTGTGGTTTGGCAAGAAACCCAAGTTGTCATTTCTTAAAGTTTGGGGTTGCAATGCTTATGTGAAAAAACTTCAAACTGATAAGCTCGAACCCAAATTGGATAAATATGTCTTCATAGCATACCCAAAGGAGATTGTTGGGTACACCTTCTATCATAGATCCGAAGGCAAGACATTTGTTGTTAAGAACGGATCCTTTCTAGAGAAGGAGTTTCTCTCGAAAGAAGTGAGTGGGAGGAAAGTAGAACTTGATGAGGTAATTGTACCTTCTCCCGAATTGGAAAGAAGTTCATCACAGAAATCAGTTCTAGTGATGCGTACACCAATTAGTGAGGAATCTAATGATCATGATCATGAAACTTCATATCAAGTTACTATCGAACCTCGTAGGTCAACCAGAGTACATTCCGCACCAGAGTGGTACGGTAATCCTGTTCTGGAAGTCATGTTACTAGACCATGATGAACCTATGAACTATGAGGAAGCGATGATGAGCCCAGATTCCGCAAAATGGCTTGAGGCCATGAAATCTGAGATAGGATCCATGTATGAGAACAAAGTACGGACTTTGGTTGACTTGCCCGATGATTGATGTCTACTACGCAACCTTCTTCTTGTAGATGTTGTTGGGCCTCCAAGTGCAGAGGTTTGTAGGACAGTAGCAAATTTCCATCAAGTGGATGACCTAAGGTTTATCAATCCATGGGAGGCATAGGATGAGGATGGTCTCTCTCAAGCAACCCCGCAACCAAATAACAAAGAGCCTCTTGTGTCCCCAACACACCCAATACAATGGTAAATTGTATAGGTGCACTAGTTTGGCGAAAAGATGGTCATACGAGTGCAATATGGACGGTAGATCACTACAAAAAAATACACTTCCGTGATGATACGTTTTTGTCACAGTAGGTCGCGGTTTTTTGTCATGCATGTACATCCATGACAAATTTATGACAGAATCAAGATAGTCATACCTGTGCTGTCGTAGAAGTGTTCCATGACACTACCAAAATTATCATCACGGAAGTGTCCACTTCCATGACGATAAATCGCGCGTCGCAGAAGTGCTTTCGTCAAGGGTGACCGACACGTCGCATCCACCATAACGGAACGCCGTTAAGCTATCGGGTCGGGTTTTGGATCCGATAACCTGTTAACAGCCCCAACCAATGGGGGATTTCCACGTGTAAAATCATCATTGGCTAGAGGAAACACGTGACGGCTCACCGTTGGGACAGATGTCATCCACTCATTGGACAGAAGGCGCCTATGATACGTCGACATGTGGCATGGCCCAACAGAGGCCCATTCATGTGAAAAGGCCGACCCGTTTGACTTGGTCAAAAGGTGGCGGGCCAGCCCATGGAAAGCCTATTAACGGCCTGTTCGCATATAGCCCATTTACAGCCCTCTAACCCAAGGCCCGTTACGCCCTATCCGAATTAGGCCCAGTAGCGTCATCTGGGCCATCCAATATGATTCCAGCCCGTTTTCACTTTTGGCCCATGACGTCTTTCGGCCCATATGAGGCCCTATGTAACTCTTGGCTTATTAACGGCCCGTGGTGAAACTGGCCCGCAATGAACAGTGTATCACTTTACACCCATTAACGGCCCATGGTGAAACTGGCCCATAATGAACAGTATATCACTTTATACCCATTAAGGGCCCGTTATTCAGTTGGGCCATTTCCAGCAAATGTTATCTTTCGGCCTTCTCAGAGCCCATTTATTCTTGGGCTCATTTCCAGCATTCGTTTACTTACGGCCCGTTACTGTCATTTTTTGCTTGTGGGCCAAATTCAGCTCGTGGTTACATCGGCCCGTTTGTTGTCCGTTAATACGTTGGGCCATTTTCATAGCGTCATCAAATACTGCCTATTAATGATGGCCCGTTATGGTCATACGGCCCGTACAAGGCCCATTGATGATACGGCCCGTAGAAGGCCCATTGTTTCTACGGCCAGTAGAAGGCCCATTGTTTCTATGGCCCATAGAAGGCCTACTGTTTCTACGGCCCGTAGAAGGCCCACTGTTTCTACGGCCCATAGGATGCCCAGTGTCACTACAGTAAATATTAGCCCATGGTTATTGTGGCCTAGTTTTAAAAAGAACTGCACTGAGTACAAGCAAACAAATAAACAAGACAACAAGGAAATAAATAAGCAAGCAACTTATGCTAGGCTATCACGGCTGTTACACATATTACATCCACTGGGCATCAAAGTTCGCCACCAGTGCAAATATAGGGAACAAAGCAGCATATCATATACACTTGTTGTCAAAGTTGGCGACCAGCATAAATAAACGTCGCGGCAAAACAAATCTAGAACTGAAACCACTTTAGAAGATCTCAAGAAACAATATCCTGGGTACCCATAATGCTGGCAAGATGCTTAGCAAGCTTATTAACTTTCTCTTGTTTGGCGCTTAAATCCTCCAGAGCTTGTTGTTGCACTAGAAAATATGCATCTGAATTCTGCAGGGACTTCCTCAGTCCTTCAGCTTCCTGTCGCAGCACATCTGATCGATGTCTTTCAACTTGAAGTTGAGACTCAAGAAGGCGAACTGATTCAGGCAGCGAGTTCGAAGAGCTTGTGCCAGCAGTATTGGCCAGTAACTCGAACACTACATCAAGACAGGACTTTTGGGTTCCCTCACTGTCGTCAAGATAGTTTTTATCAGCTTTCTTGGAGACCAACAGGGATGTCTCACTATCTTGAACCTTATCTGCATTACTTCCTTTACCATTGGATAACGCGGTACTGTTCTCCAATATTTTGTCCACATTCTAACAGAGAAACAAGCAGACACATCACATGTTTACCATGTTGTATATGAAACTCATTTTGGTAGTTCAGTAGTAAAGTGGACAGGATAACAGCATGAAACAAACATATATCTATGTACCATGGTCACTTTATGGTCTATATCATTCTAGTTTTTGTTGCCAAATCAAGATAGAGACACAGTTCAAATAATATTTGTTCAAGACAAAGCAGAATAGACAGAATATAAGTGCGGGTAACTATAAAGCAATAACAACACTTGTAATGTGCATGACATGAGAACATAATTGTTTATTCAATTGAAACTGAAATCAACATAGAGCAGGTTACAACAGCAAACCATTTAAAGAAACAGGTTTAAAACATACCTGTTGCGCCATTGGAGTTTCAATTCCATCCTTCAAATTTGAAAATAGTTGGTATGAGTAAATACAGTAATGCCAGAGCAAAGTAGTATGAACCATAGCTACAGAACCTGACCTGAAAACAAATCTTCTTCTCCTTTAAGAGTTGAGTTGGGATTCGGAGTGGTGGTCCTCGTGCTTTGGGCACTGCAGTTCCCTTACTAACCGCTCGTGTTTGGGTGCTCTGTCGTGGAGACGGTGTTGTGTCAACTAGAACTGGGTTACTATCTGCCGGGGTTGGGGTTAGAAGGGGTGTAGCTGGTTCTCTGTCCAACTGGGTAGGGGTACAATCTGCGAGAGTCTGGGTTATGTGTGGTGGATCTGGTCCTTGGGCAAGTACAACCATGGTTCTATCTGCATCAACTGGTAGCACTATCTTTTCTGAAGACTGTGTTGTTACTCCCTTAGATACTGCCATCACGCTCTCCAATTCAAATGGCTGATAAACAAGAAAAGTAATTGAAAGTATAGACATTGTATCATAGACAGGTGCAATGGATAGTGGGGAATAAAAGAGGGCATGAAATAATTCATATTTATGTTGTCTAGCCAAACAGGATAGCATGACACAATTTCACATTATGATGGCTAACTAAAAAAGATGGAAATACATAGTTCAAAATATGAGACTATGTAAACAGATGACATGACATAACTATATAATGTGTTTATTAAATAGGTTGGCATGCCATAATTTGCATACATTCATGGATAGAATGCCATAATTCTAAATATGATGACTGTAAACACTAAACAGGATGACATGATATAACTATATGATGTCTTTATTAAATGGGTTGCCATGCCATAATTCAGATAGATGATGTGTATGTACTATGTAAACATGATGGCATGATATAATTCAAATATATGATTTATATAGTAAGCAAGTAAGCAGATGGCAATCTATATATGATGTAAAAACTAAGCAATGCAAGACAACATGCATGACATGGGTAATATAACCCTGCCAAGTTTGAGCATAGACCTCAGGGGGGAAATAGGACTGGTCATCAGTCTCTGAATCCTCCTCTGAGGAGCTCTCTGTAGCCAGCAAGATGTCTCCTTCAGCAGGTAGCATTGTCTGCTCTGAATACCTTGTTTTCACTCTAGATACTTCCATCACCGCTTCAAATGGCTGATTCACAGGAAGAGTAGTTGAATATACAAACGTTGTCGACAAATGGAACACGTAATACAAAAAAATGATTGCATGATATAATTCACATACATGATCATTGGCTAAACAGCATGGCATTGCATAATTCACATATATAATGCCTTTGCAACAAGATAGCATTGTATAATTCACATATATAATGTCTTGCAACAAGATGGCAATGCATAATTCACATATATGGTAATTAGACACTGAACAGGTGGCATTCACACAAAGCATGTCTAAACTAATCAAATGGCATAGCAATGCGAGACACCATACGCAGGATATGAGCAACATAACCCTGCCAAGTTAGAGCATACACCTCGGGGGGGGGGGTAGGACTGGTCATCTGTCTCTGAATCCTCCTCTGAGGAGCTATCCGTAACCAGCGAGATATGCACTTCGTCAGATAGCATAGTCTGCTCAGAAGACCTTGTTTTCACTCCAGAATTTGCCATCACTGTGTCAAATGGCTGATGCACACGAAGAGCAGTTGAATGTACTAACATTGTTGACAAATGTAATATGTAACGAAAAAAAAGGATGGCCTGATATAATTTACATATAAGATGACTGGCTAAGCAGGATGGCATTGCAAAATTCACATATATGATGCCTGGCTAAACAAGGTGGTGTTGCATAATTCATATAAACGATGAATAAACTAAACAGATGGCATTCACACAAAGGATGTCTAAACTAAGCAGATGACATATTTGATGTATAAAGTAAGCAAGAAAGGCACCATATGCATGATATAACCAACATTAGCATGCCAAGTTAGAGCGAAGACCTTAGGGGGTAAATAGGAGTTATCTTCTCCTTCTGAATCCCCCTCAGAACAGATATCTTCCTCTCGATTACAATCCGAAATGCGTGGAGGGGGGGCTGCCTTTGCGCCTACCATGGAGCGACGTCTGCATGAAATTATATTGCCACACAAGGCTCGTCTCTTTTGCTCTATATGTTCAGTTCCATTGTTTACAATAACTGTCATGCATAGGAATAAAACATAGTGAGATTATGTAAGGAGTGCATGCAGAAATCCAGAGTGATGGAAGCAACCTATGGATAGACCCAAAACCAATAATAGCAGGCAGATAATGGCTTCAGTTAATAAATACAGATAATGGCTTCTTTACTATTTGTTCCCACCCAACAACAAACTCATAGTAGACACCGGAGATTAACCAGATAGTAGATAGATACTATTGATAGTGGCCCCGATATGTACCCCACAACCATTTAAAAACTCAAGTTTGACCATTAGTTTGGAGCTGACTCAGAGTCTAATCGGTGAACAGGACGATAAAGTAGCATGCAATATTAAGCGATGCATAACGTCAGCAGACACGAAAGAGTGCGACCTCTCTTGCGGACCCGTGTAGTCCTCGAGGTCATCTTCTCGGTTGATGATGGTAATGCAGTTTTCATGGCTGCCAGTGGCGGGGAAGAAGATCTGAGGTGGCGAAAGACAGTCTGGAGGCCAGATCCCTGCTGTGCTAGACCCTTCTGTCATTGGAGCAGCTGAGCTGGGGTGGACGACGGCGCAGCAGGAGCGGGACAAACCACGCAAGGTTTTCTTTGACAACTATCTGTAAGAGAAGTAATTCTGTAAGGGCTCATTTGAATTGGAGGATTCCAACAATGCAGGGATAGGAAATAGACAGGAATAGGATAGGAATGCACATGCAAAATAGAGAATTTAAAAACACAGGATTTCTGCCAATCTGGGTGTTTGATTCACAATAATTGGAAGATCACAGGATGCAAAGAAGCATAGTGAGATTAAGTCAAACCACAAGAAAATGTACGGTTATAATGCTATTATGCTACTATCTCTTAGTCTTGTGCTTCATGAATAGGAATTTGAAAAGGAGGACAAGTGCAAATTAAAATTCCTACGTTTTTTCTTTCAAGGAGACACTAAAGGAACAAATCCGTGTGCTCAGTGGACAATATATATAACATGTAGAGTAAAAAAGAGATGCAACAAGTGTACAACCTCTTTGGCGAAGCCATGTCGATCTCAGCGTGATTGGGTTGGCCGGTGAGGATGCTTCGGCTAACTTTGCTGTCGGAGGAGGGGAAGAAGATCTTAGGCGTCTGGAGATGGAGCCTGAGGTACTGCTCCGCTGTAATGGAGGGTTTCGTCATTGGAGCAGCTCCGGTGAGTTGTACAACGCCGAGGCTGAAGCAGGACAAGAGAGACAACGAACAACGTTAACCTGAGTGGAATTCTAATAGCATCTCCAATACATGACGTAAAATACATAACCACAAAGTGCTAGATGTAAAATACATCAGCCGATCATCTCTGAACTTAACTGTTGAAACTGAACTTAACTGTCGAAACTGAACTTAACTGTCGAAACTGAACCTAACTATCGAAACTGAATTTTGCTGTCGAAACTAAACGCACTAGCAAGGTGAGGCTACACGTCGGTCGACTGACTTATTCATCTCTGGTCAGTCAATTTTGCAGTCGTTGGATACGAAATCAAGGGCCTATGGTTCATCTTCAACCTCCACCCCCCTGAGCCGCCAGCCACCACCGGCCAAACAGCAGCCCCCCGCCGCCCGTGGCCGGCGGTGCGCTGCCCCGCCCGCCCCGAAATAACTCCCCACCGCCGGTCCGCCGCCACCCCGCCCATCCCTCTAGGCCCCCCCGTGCCGAGCTTTTTTTCCGGTGATCCCCACACCAACGCCCCACCACCGCCCCCATCCTGAACCCTAAGATAGATAGTGGGGTACCTCTCCAGCGAGCCCCGCTCCCCGCTGCGGCTGGTTCTTCCTTCACCTCGGCGAGCCCACCCCTTGAAAATCGACTGACCCAAAATTCGATTCAGTCGACTGAAGTGTAGCCAAATTGGAGCAACATCGAAAGCAAGAGCAAGAGCGAGAGCAGCAGCGCGAGCAAGAGCAATAGAAAGAGCAGACCAGGCAGGGGACCGAGAGCAAGAGCAGAGCAGCAGCGCGAGTAAGAGCTAAAGCAGCAGCAGCTCCTACTGATGTGGACGTCGCCGCCAAGGGAGCGACGCCGTGGAGGAAGTGGCCGGCGACGCCGCCATGGATGGGGCCGCACTGTGTCGGCTCGGGACCGAGCGCCGGTAGCACCGTGAGATTGAATCAAGAAGAAAATGCGGCGATTAGTGTACAACCTCTTTGGTGGCGCCGATTAGGCCGCAGCTTCATCCGAGGAAACAGTGATGATGATGCTCTTCCGGTGGTGCAGGTGAAGACGGCGGTGTGGGAATGGAGGTGGTGCGAAAGACGAGGGGAACATCGGGGCAGCTCCTTGGAGGTGGAGGATGGGGTGGCTGAACCGGCGGGGCGATGAGATCGACGACGGATCCTCATCCGGTATGGTGGATGAGGGACATCGAGGTGTTGTTGTGGACGACGTCGTCGGGGAAGAGGCTCCGGCTGGGTGGCGGACGGAGCAGGGTGTGGGGTTTCATCGCGGGTTTTCGCGGCCTCGGTGTACGAATGGGTGGGCGGATGGGATGGCAGTGGGGAACCCTGGCTTAGAGACGCGCTTGTACGAAAAGTGGGGTAAGTTATGAAAGTACCCCCCACCGATTTGAGGCGGTTCTTTCGGTTCAGGGGTACCACGGGCATTTCGCGTGTCGGGATTTCACAGGAGGTGGGAGTTTTCGCGCGCGTTGTAATTTCGGAATAGCAAGGCGCGGGTTGAGATGGAGGGAGTTGTCGAAGCACAACGAGACAAAGATATATCTTAAATATTTTGGCCTAACAAGGTGCGGGTTGAAATTTCCGAACAAGCCTAACGTGTACTGTACCAAATCAATGTGCCCTACAAATGTCATTCAAAACTTTGAATTCATGTTATGTTCAATTAAAATATTTCGCTACGTGTATAATGCATGCAACCTACTACTCAAATGAACGTTTTAGTGCATTCCAAACGTATATACTATCGCTTCAATATGAACTAAATTTGAATAAGATCTACAGTAATGATTGTTGTGAAGTCAAAGCATTTGAATTCGTTTCTCTGTTTTAATAAGATCTACAATCATCATTATTGTCAAGTTAAACCATCGTTTGTGTATTATCTTCACAGCACACCACATGATTAGTCTGGAGTTACATATGAACTATGTGTACTATATGAACTCGAACTAGATTTTTTGAATCCACTTTATTTTGATTTCAAATCACATTACATTTCTAGCTCTAGCTAGATCTTCATAATCTAAACCATGTCTCATATGTATAATGTGTTTATCACATTATGTATGGTGCCCCGCCCCCTACGCCTACAAGTATTTAGATGTGAGTTGCAAACACCACACATTACCACAAATTCAAATAAAATGTGAGAATGTTCGATATATAGTATTGTTTAGATTGCTCGATGTTTAGTTGTAAGCTGCAAACGCCACACATTATCACAAATTCAATAAAATGTGAGATTGTTTGATGTATAGTATGGTTTAGATTGTTCGGCATTTAGCTGTGAGTTGCAAACGCCATGCATTATCACATTATGGTATAACATGTGCACAGCACGTGTATCACCGCTATATTCATGCATGCAATGTTTAAAACACTATGATCTCCTATTCAAATATATGAATCCGCTTTCATATCAAATTATGATCTTTGTTAGTCTCTTACACCCACACAATCCTCTAACCTTTGTAGCTACCACTAACTTTCTCTCGTGCATGCACACGCCCTCCTCGCCCTCCCCCTCCCTCGGCATTCTATCCACCGGGCACATTCATTTTTTCTTTAGGTCGTTCTCCCAGAGTCTCCACAACTCCTTTCCGACACACACCGATCGATAAACCTCTCCAGCAATGCCTGCCTACAGCATACACACACAGCTTCAATCTCCTCCTTTATGTGTCCTTGCCTCGTGTCTCTCATATGGTCAGACACACGTGTAAACTCTCGCCCCTCTTTTCATCGATCTCACAACCGCACACTCCTCCCCGTATCTAGCTAGTAGTTGGGCCTCTCGCACCACCTCCTAGATCCATTCTCTCTGTCTATCCATCTCGCTGGGCCTTATTTGCCTCTAACAAATGGACGTACACCGACCGATCTCTCGCTATACATATAGCCAGCTAGGTCCTTATAACTCGTTTTTACCCACACATCGATCGATCTACCTCATTAGTTGTGTCTCTCCCTTCCTCCGACAAACAACAATTGATCTACCGATCTAGTTAGCTTTGCTTACCAAACACATGGTTCCCCTTCATCATCCATGGATGCGTCCCGACAGATCTATCACGCACAGGCACACACAGAAACACATCCCCACTCTTATTGATAACATTGCAGTTCCACCCTTAGTTTGTCTAGTAGGCCTCTCCCAACATCTCCGAGAAGCAACTCCATCACCCATCCAGCATTCTACCCCTCTCCCTCCCTCTCCCTCCCTCTCTCTCTCCTCTCTCTCTCTCTGTCCCATCATATTTCCCGTCCTTCAGTTATGTATGGATGTCGACCGATCTCCCTCAAGACATAGTTGGGTCTCTCCTTCTCAACACATATACGAGTCATTCTACCTCTATAGTTAGGCCTCTGCCTACCCCTCCCCCCACCCCCTCCCCCCCACACACACCGATACATCAAGCGCTCTAGTCATGTCTCCCTGCCACACACAAACTTGACATGTGCCCTCTAACGTTCCGGTAGGCCA
>NC_041385.1:128121243-128121737 GCF_002162155.2 Triticum dicoccoides
CACACAAACTTGACATGTGCCCTCTAATGTTCTGGTAGGCCAGTCGCCCTATACCTTTGACTTGCACACACACACACACACGCAATTTCGATGGCTCTCTTCATCGATCTCGCACCCACCCGTACTTGATCCTCTCTTTGACTCTATCGATAGCTATGACCCCTCCCTCTCTTCTCGTGAATTGCCCGACCCTCCATGTATGATATGGATAGGCCTCCATTTCACACACATTGCATGCAAAATTTTGTTTGAGATGTCATCGACACATATTCCCACAAATAATTCACGAAATCAACCCCCCACCCCACCCCCACCCCCCACCACAAAACAAAAAACACTCACGAACGCGGTTTGTATCTCTCACACACACCCACATAGGTGGGGGACGTCCACGAAGAGAAGAGGTGCATGCACGGCACATGTACTCCCGTCTCTTTCCCAACCACACCCGCGCGGGTACACGGTGGAGCTCATTTCCGTACGAAAAAGGCAGC
>NC_041385.1:128121747-128134155 GCF_002162155.2 Triticum dicoccoides
TCTCACACACACCCACATAGGTGGGGGACGTGCACGAAGAGAAGAGGTGCATGCACGACACACGTACTCCCGTCTCTTTCCCAACCACACCCGCGCGGGTACACGGTGGAGCTCATTTCTGTATGAAAAAGGCAGCCCACGTGGTAATTTGGCACGTGTACTGGTTGTCCACTTGGTGGAGGGAGGATTGTCTACCACGGGTGAACAAACAAATTGCGACTTGACGCGTTATGTTAAATTAAAAAAAAGAGGCAAACCATGTGGGGCCTACCTTAGAGGCAAGGCTCTATACACTGGAGTACTTTTGATGTGTCCCGTCAACTCGCAGAACAAGGAGAAGCTTGCTTAGTACGCCATCTCCCCCGCCCACGGGCGTGGTGGCTCGCGGGATGAGGTGGAGCTTGCTCCTCCCTTGCCCATGCGCGCGGTGGCTCGCAAGACAAGGAGAAAATTTTACTACTCCCTCCGTTTACTCCTCGTCCCTACTACCTTGGTTATAGAAATAATATCATATTTTTTGGAATATATATGTCCTTTAGTAGATTTCAATATGAACTACTAATACATACTCCAAACAGTGATGTATATAGACGTATTTTAGAGTGTACATTCACTCATTTTGCTCCGTTTGTAGTAGCACTCTCCCTCGCCCCTCGACCCTCGCCTACGTGGTGGAAGTGCAGCAATTCATTCGGTCTCAAATAGCTAGAACTAAATATACTGCACTACCATTATTGCTCGACTTCCCGAAGAGGCGAAGAGCCAATCGCAAGGTTAATATTTTCGAGATGCCAAGCGCAAGGTTATAGGAGAACGAGTAGTAGGTGTCGCGTCATTTATAAATAATGTTTTTTCAGTGGCACGTACGCAATATGATAGGTTCATATGGAGAGAAAAGGAAACCGCTCCACTATATACATAGTCAGGATGGGCCAGCCTACAGGGTTGCTTACTGGGGTTGCTCTCTTCACACTCTCTCACACAAAACGACTGTGGCCACATATCTAAAATCCCGGCGAATCACGTCCGCTTGGGGAAGGGGTGGATGCTTAGTGTAGATGCGGTGGTCGTCGCCGACGGTGAAAATCCACTGTCGGCACGTCCCGATCAGGGGTCCCCGCCGTTCTCTCTCACAAAGCCAGTGAGGTTGCCTTCATCCCTTGCTCACTGTCGCGACGTGGGCAGTTGCCGCCTCCCGCTGCCCTCCTCAAGGTTGAGCTACGTCCCTCAGGTACAACTCCCTTTACAGCCGGCTTGCACCACTGCTCCAGCTACCCACATCACTCCCTGTGGATATTCCTCTACTTCTACTGACTTCTACTGGCTTCTACTTCTACTATCCCGCACATACCTAATACCTCTACTGGCTTCTACGTACTGTTTTTGTGATGAGTTTATGTCTCATCAACTAGTCCTAGTAATCTTATTCTAATCACGCTTCTTCAATTTCTTTGCCACAGGGAAGCTCATCTCGATTTTGGTGAAACTGCACAAAATGATCCGATGGTCAAAAGGTTGCAAACTTCATTTATTAGTAAGCTCGAATGTTGCCAGCAAATTGAAGCCTGGTCATGGTTCACGGTTCAAGGGCTAGGGACTGCATGGATCGTTTTTTTTCTTTAGCTGCCTCTGTTCCAAAATAAGTGTCAACTTTAGTAGTAGTACAACTTTGTACTAAAGTTTGCACAAAGTTGAGACACTTAATTTGGAACGGAGGGAGTACATATTTGCTATGATCTGTCAATCATTGAGATGCAATAGCATGCATGTTAGTCTCCTTTGTATTTGATGAAATGTTGCAACGGGCAACCTTGGACGCAAGATACATGTAACAGGAGCTGGAAGCTTCATAGCATTGTACAAATTTATCTCGCTGATAAATTACAGTACGTACTAGTACTATAATAGTACTTCCTCCGTTCCTAAATATAAGTCTTTGTAGAGATTTCACCATTAACCACATGTGGATGTATATAGATGCATTTTAAGTGTAGATTCATTCACTTTGTTTCGTATGTAGTTCACCTAGTGGAATCTCTACAAAGACTTATCTACTAGTAATTGCTAGCCCCCACTACTAGGAATTCTCTATCCTCTCCTTGAGCCACATCATCAAAATTGACGTAGCCGTTAGATGAAGTAAATCAGTCATAATAGCCGTCTGATCTAGACGTTGAGAGGCTCCGCACTAAGCCACATGCAAGCATGCAGAAATACCGTGGCACATGCATGTGAGTGGGTTTTAAATCACATCAACATGTCTGCATGCAAGCATGCACCGGTAGCATGCATGTAAGTGAGCTTTTAAGTCCCATTAACATGTCAAAAAGAAAATTATAATCCCATTATGCAGTAGGAGTTGGCTAATCTTTTTTCCTTACGTGGGATGATCTAAATGATGATGGGAGTTTATTTAGTTTGGCTACCACATTTGTCATGCGGTTATAGATTATTATTATTTTAGTTCTATGAAATCGATAATTTTGCGTAGAGAGATATACCGATGTTCCGCAGCAACGCGCGAGGACTCATCTAGTAATATTTAGGAACGGAGGGAGTACTATGTAAAGAGTTAGGTGTCGCATGGTGATAGTGTGAGGTGGGCCATGTAATCACTGAGCTTGCGTGTTTTCACTGCTCTTGCACTCCTCCGCTGTAAAAATGGAGAAAATTGTAATCTACTACCTCCTTTCACCGAAAGCGTGGGACATCCAGCAGTCCTACCACCTCAGTAATAAAGACCAATGAGCCGTCAAATCACATAGACCCAGCAGTAAGTTGGACGGACGAAGCAACCATCACTCTTGCGCCAGTGAGAGGTCGCGTCCGCTCTACCCGAGCATGAATGCGGCACCGATTCTTTGGAGCGGCGCTGACCGTTTCGGGCTAGAAGCGCGCGCGGGCGATGGAGGGGCTTTGGGTGGGCCAGGCTGGTCAGGAGCGGGCGTGGCAGCTGCCGCATGTCCCTACCGAACACGCCCGGAAACGATAGGATGCACTGACTCTCACGGCTAAAATCGTACACTACACACCATATCTGTGTAGGAGTAGGTCGATCTGTCGCACTCTCTAACACACACATGTTGTTAAACACACACGCACACGCACGCACCTTGGTCCCGTTGCACCTTCTAACGTGACTTATTACACCTAGACGGAGGGAGTAGTAAGTATACGAGATACGGTGGCACACTGACTTAAGTCGAATACAAGTGCCCAAAATTTGTGTGCATGTTATAATAAGGATTCACTTAAAATAGTACGTGAGCGAATAGAGGGATCAATTGGACAGTGTTCCCGAGCAGTAGCGAGATGTGTGAGGTAGTAAGATACACCGTTGGCGCTTTTAATTTTTCTTATTAATTTGTTTGTTTCACCCTCTGACTGGTGGGACCCAACATACTACGTGGAGAGAGGTAAGGTGACTAAGGTTGCATTATTTCTGCACCATTGTGGATAGTCTTACCACCAAAGCCACATGACACGATTATGATTGAAATCCTAATGACCCCCCCACACACACACAAAAAGAACATGGCATGCCTGTCACACGAATGCAGGAATGTATAAAAGGTTATTTTCCTCTCGTTGAACATAACGGGAGGGTTGTGTAGCTGGTTAGCCTGTTCGCTCATCAAACTTGAGGTTTCGGGTTCGATAACTACACTTGAGCATAATTTTTGCCAGGAGGATTCTTTGACTAGTCAAAATGTTTTCTAGGGTTTGCACGCTTCACACTCTCTCTCTCTCCAGTATATATATACATGCTGGAGCCTCAGCGCTTGTAGTTGATCTCTCCACACTCTCTCGCCCTCTCCTGCTGGAGCCTCAGCGCTTGTAGTTGCTCCCTTCACACTCTCTCGCCCTCTCCAGATCTAAACAAGACTTCGTTGGCCTCTCTCTCCCCTCACTGCTGCTCAAAGAGTCGGCAGGATCCGTCCACCGGGAAGGGAAGGAGGCTAAATGCTGTCATCGTCGGCGAGGAAGGGAATCCACTACCGGCGCTGTTGTTCACTTCCCACCCAGCGGCGGAGCGGGAGGGCCTCTGACCCCTTCTTCTTCGCCGCCGTCCCGTCGCCCACCGAACCACGCCCCAAGAACCTTAAGGTATATTTTACTTACTCCACATGCATTGCTCTAGCTGCATGTATACCATGAATCTAGGACGTGGTTCAAAGAGGAAAGGAGTGGGGAAAGTAGTGGGAAAAGTTGTATATAGCATGAATCTAGGACATGGTTCAAAGAGGAAATGAAGGGGGAAAGTTGTATAGCATGAATCTAGGACGTGGTTCAAAGAGGAAAGGAATGGGGGAAAGTTGTGGGGAAAGTTGTATCGCATAAATCTAGGACGTGGTTCAAAGAGGAAAGGAAGGGGCGAAAGTACTAGTTCAAAAAGGAAAGGAAGGGACAAGGCTGTAGAGTTTGAGCAGGACTAGATTTTCTGCGCTCACATAGGGAAAGGTGTCTAAAGATAACAAAACTGGGACCAACACAAATATGCTCCTTGGTTGTTTGTTATTTGTTGCAACAGACTGTGCATGACCATAGTACATCGATAGATGCACATGGTGCTGGTGCGTCCACTGTCCCGTGCAACTCATTAGCTGTTGTTAATCTAAGGCCTTGTTTGGTTAAAAACTCCCTAGTCCCTACCTGCTTGGTTCCAGGGACTAAACATGGACTAGAGGTTATTAAATGACATGATAAAAGACCATGTTACCCCTAGTAATGAACTAATAGAAACAAGTTGTGATGCGTGGCAGGGGCAACTGTTGGAAAAAGTCCCAAAAAGACTCCCTCGGGGTCTTCTTTCTTTAGTCCCAAATGCCCACTTTTAGTCCCGAAAAGTCCCTCCTGTTTGGTTTAGATGTGACTGACACGGAGTTTTTTTAGTCCCTACACCAAAATGTCCCTGTAAACAAACACCCTCTAATAATGCCGCTGGAAAATTGATGCAATGCCACAGCTAAAAGCAAATTACATGTTTAACAAATTTTATTGTTAATATAATATCTATGTTAATATTAATCAATGCCACCGTTTGAGAAATGCTATTGTCTTGCTTTCTTTCCCATTTAGATAAGGTAGATGCTTCTTTTTGTTGGCTTCTGTGTCATCCACCGTTATTGACCACTAATTGTTTCCTTTGCACCTCTGTGTAAACAGGGTTATCTACTTCACCTCGTTGCCATTGTGACCTTTTGTTGCACTGCACAAAACACTTTTGTTTTAAGAGTGTTTTGTGCAGTTCAACCAAAATGTCACACCGGCAACGTTGCTTGATTGCTTGATCTTAGTGGAACTACACAAGAGGAGATCTTACTTCCTATCCGTTAAGGCGAATTTGGTTCAGATCTTCTTCTTGTGAGTTTTTTGAATTCTGCATCATGAGAGGTCAGTACTAGCCTTCTTTCACATGATTATGCAGTGTGCTTTCATATGTTGTGCTACTTGTACGATAATGTTGCTTGATTTTAGTGAACTGCACAAATGGAGACAAGACTTCCAATCTGTATGTGCACCATAATATCCCATTGAGGTAAGATAAGGATATTTCACAACTGCTGGCCTGTATTTTGCCACTTTCATCAGAAAATTAAGTTTAGTACTATACTTGTGCTCCCTAATTGACATGCCAAATCTTACATTGAAGGCGAAGCTTGTCTGTTATTGAACCAAGTGATGAAGGGGAAGAAAAAGTGGAAGAAAAACAAAAATCAACTCCCGGTGCTGTAATGAAGCACTGGAACTGTGATGACACAAGTAATGATATAGTTTTGCATCTTAATTTATTGCTATGGCTAGAACGAGCAATTGTTTTGCCACTGATTTGATGCCATACGTAATTATCTCTACTTTGCAAACAGGGATCTTCTTTGAAGATACCATATATTTTAGTGGAACTGCACAAGAAGATGTTGAAAACATTAAACTAATCGAGGAGTATATAGTAAGCATGGCCACCCCCGTAGATAGCAACAGATGGTTCCGGAGAAGTGCTTCATCTGTATGCTCTACACAATCAGCCTCCTGACAAATGTTGGTACTCACCCACTGATTTCATCCATATGATTGAGCTTTGTCATCTCTATTGGTGTTGTGCTACTATTTAGATACTGTCATGAAAAAGTGGTATTGTCCTTGAGAAGTGCTTCATCTGTGCTGTTTTAAATATTTCCTTTCCTTTTTTTCGAGCAAACAGGGATCATCTTCCTCTGAAGAAGAATATGGAGTACGTGAAGTGACTAGTTCCGATTATGCCAGGATGAAGAAGCCCTATCTATCTTCTCATCAGAAGGAGCAGTTGAAGGATGGTTACATTACTCCCCACAAGACCAAACTAACTTCAGCTCAGAAGGACTGAAAAATCTCCATTTTTTTGTTGTGATGCGCGAGTACAATGTTGTTCTAGGATTCTTTCTGGTAAGTTTCATTTTTCTAAAAGTGTGCTCTACATGGACCATGTATGTGCCTGTTGAAACTGTCAATTCATAGTACAGTTTGCTTTATACTAATCACTTTTTTGTATTTGTGCAAACAGGGGTGCTCAGCTTGATTTCAACGGGAACTGCACAAAATGTTCATGAATACATCAAATCATTCATTTCCACCACAATAAACGAGGTGCCCATAAGTTCAAGGCGTTGCAACATATAAGGGCGGAATCATACAAGCTACGCGCGAATTTGGTTGATTTTGGTGGAACTGCACAAAAAGAACAGCTGGTTTATTTAGCACGAGGTGTCATGTCAATGTCCGAACTGATGGCAAACCCTGCCCATTCCACAATAGTAGGCATTTGATATTTTGGAATGGGACAACCTTGTCAAATTTTGCTCATTGATTTTAGCAAGATATGCGTTTGATATTTTCGAATGGGACGCCCTTTGCTGTCAGCAGCGGCGATCAATTTTTTCTTTATTCTTTAGTTGTGAAGTAAATATTGCCTCTGACATGTGAGTCGCTGAGATGCATAATCATTGATTGTTTTGAATGTTTCTCTATGAATTGTCAGGCCTGTGTGTTTGATTGCAATGTACAGAAATGCTAAAAAGTGCTCAAACTCTTTGTACTCCTTCTGTTCCTTTTTACTTCGCACATTGTGAAAGTGCATACTTTTTTGTATAAGATTGGTCAAAGTAGAGATACTTTGACTGTAGACAAAACTTGTATGCAGAGTAGAAAGGACTGGAGGGAGTACATGTGAAACTGCTGCAAACGTGGTGATCACCCTGGGAATAATGCTAGTACGTATTGTTTTGCATGTTGATCCAATGCCAGTGATACAAGAATTCGAACTAATCGAAATAAATTCATTCATACACGGTCGGATTTCATATAAACATGCCGGATTTCATTACATTTCATACATTCTTCAACTAAAAAGGGGTGTTTGTGGCCGCATGCATCTCCCAGATGCAGAGGCCGGGGGTCATCCTCCTTTTCTAAAAAAAACTAAAAAGGGGTGCGCTGGAGGTATAATTAATTAACCGAAGCTACCCACTTGTGTCCCGCTGAGCCGAACAGAAGCTTCAGTGACTTAACTGCAGGTGTAGTTGCATAACTGACATGTGGCCTGTTGGACCCACGTCTCAGTCAGCCAACTGCACCAGCAGTTAAGTAGAAGCAGCGTTCTTCTCCAGTGCAGCTCTCCGACTCCACGTCGTCGCCAAGAAGCTAACCGGCCGCCAATGGTCAACCCGCCTAGCTTGGCTTCAACCGGAGGGTAGCAGCGGTGGCCTTACTTGGACCCGAGCGGCGGCGACCTACCGTGTTCTACTCTTCCTTGTTTTCTGTGTGGCGCAGCCTCGTCAGCAGCAGGACGGGGCCTCGCGGAGCCGGTGATGTCCTCTATCTCATTGTCGGTGGGCAGCGCCTCAGCAGAGCGGTGGAAATCCTCCCCCACATTGCCGGCAGGGTGGGGCCTCGGCTGAGCCAGCGATGTCATCTGCCTCGTTGTTGGCGGGGCGGGGCCTCGGCGGAGCCGGCGGTGTCCTCTGCCTCGTTGTTGGCGCTGCGGGGCCTCGGGCGGAGCAGGGTGTCGTCGACACCAGTGGAGTGGGGACTCGTCGGAGCCGGCATTGTCCTCTGCCTCGTCCTCGGTCTCGCCAAACAGCGCCTTGCCCACTTCATCGCCCTCTTTGCTAGCCTCTTTGTAGGCGGCCGCAGCCTCCGCCACCCGCATGCGGTACTGCCAGCGCTTGAGGCGGCCCTTGCCAGCGGAGCGGTACGAGTCGAGCAGCGCCTTCTGCTCCGCCCGCTCCGCGGCGATCTGCTCCTCCGCCTGTAGGTGCTCCTGGAGGAGATGGTGGTTGTAGGCGGCGTTGGCCTACGCCTCCCGGAACTACTCCTCACGCATCTGCCTCACCCTGTCCATATATTGGGCACCGTCCTTGTCGATGGTCATGGTGCAATGCACCGGCGAGGATGGCGCGGAGGAGGGGGTTGGCGCCGGATCGTCAACTACCATGTTCTCCATTGGGACGTCGTCGTCCTCCGGCTGCCTGCCGGCCAGCCGGTCAGCAGCAATGGCTGCCATCTCCTTGTGGTCCGTCGTCCGCCCGTCCCGAAGAGCGCTGGAGCGCGAGGAAGCCATGGTGGGCAGTAGTGGTGTGGACAGGAGAAAGGGAACGGATGCGGATGACTGCGGCTATGGCCGGCGCAGCAGTTTATATAGCAATGGTGGGCGGGCGGAGGGACGGACGTTGGCGCCGGAGTAGCCGCCTCAGCAACCGCGTATCATTAATGTGTGCGGCAGATGGACGGATGGACGGCACTTGTGTCATTTGAAGGCGGAGCAATCACCTGCACCGAGAAGCGGGGCGGCCGGCGCTGACTGTTTCGGGCGGAAAGCACGCGCGGGCGAGGAGATGACTTTACTTGGATAGGATGACAATGGGGACCCACCAGGTCCATAGCCTCACGTACGCAAGTGCCTCCTTATTATATAAAATATATATATATATATATATATATATATATATATATATATATATATATATATAATTTATTTTGCTTCCTCATGGTTTCCTGACATCACGGTCCCACACCATTGTCAACCTATGTACTCCCTCCTTTCCGGTTTATAGGGCTTATCTCAAAATTTTAGTTTTTCCATTTTATAAGGCTCAATTTGGTTGTTTTCCATCACATGTTCAGATTCCAAGGTGCATTAAATCATTACATGCAAGTATTAAGAGAAAATTGACCAATGCATGTACTTTATGCATGCATGCATTGCAATTAATGCATTGATAAACATAAATTTTTGAGGATAACAAGAGCATTAATTAGGTGCTTTTGCAAAATTACAAAAAGTATTCCACCACTCGCCATCTATCTTGATTGGTGAGATTTTTGAATTGAGCATTATAAACCGGAAAGGAGGGAGTAGTCAATAAATGAGAGAATTGCACAAGAAGCGCCCGACAGCTGGGACCAAGCAGCTCGAGCAGTATCTGTGTTTTTGAGGTGTGAGCACTTCAGAGTTTTTCGATGTTTACCCGAGATATTAATTTTTCTCCTCTGAACAACAACGAAGACATCGCTGCAGGTATTAACTGGGCGGGCTGTATCCCGTCTAGCCCAGGCCAGATATCCAGCCCAGATATTAATTTTTTTCAAGCTGAAAATGGCTAGCCCAGCTATACTTTTTTTTGAGGAATACCCAGGCAAGGTTAAGTTGTTATTCTCTGCCCCGCTCGGCTGCAAATCTTTCCTAGGAGGGTGCATTAGGCTTAACAAGAAAATGGGCTTTAAGAAATAATAAATGGGATGTAATTGTAAAAACTAGGTAGTAACTATAAAAAAATGCACCAAACAGTGATTACTTTATAAAATATTATTTTTGGAATATTGAAAATTTCATTAATTGTTGCGAGCGCAATGTTTCGTTGGATTTTTACGTGATATAAATTTATATTGAAATTGTATTTAATCTGACTAGATATTTTGGGATAAAAATATTCGGATCCCATCAAAATGTGGGAAATTTTATTGAATTCTGTTTTGAACGGTTGGTTGAAATGGGCTGTACTTTTAACAAACTGTAAATGGGCTATAGTAAATTCCATTAGAATTCAAAAATGGGCTACACATTCTTACAAATCTCAAATGGGCTATAAGTTCTCTGCCACACACTTCTGGCCTTACTAAGTTGACGCGTCCCCTAAAAAAACAGAGTTGACGCGTATGCAAGGCTTTGTCAACTTATAGTCAACACACGGTTCTAGCAGCAGTGGCCGTTGGATGTCCATCCAACGGATGCCGTGCTTCTTCAATCTCGGATATTCTAGCTTCACCCGCCTAAAAAATGATTCCTCCCCCTGACATCTGGGGCGCACCGTTTCGGAAGCTGACCTATGGGCCTACTAAGTTGACGTACCAAGAGCTTTGTCAACTTAGTCAATATAAATGATTCTAGCTGTAGTGGTCGTACAATGTCCATCCAACGGCCGTCGTGCTTCTTCAACCTCTGGTCTTCTTGCTCCAGCCGCCCAAAGCAGTGCCGGTCGTGTCGCCTGCTCCTGCCTCCCATGGCCGGCTGTGCTGCCGCGGAGGCCTCACCGCCCCCTACTACTCCCACCGCTGGGCAGGCCATCCCTCCACTCACCCACACCCCCTGTTATTCTGCAGTGACGGCAGCGCAGCCGAACCAGTGAACCCTCGTACTCCTCTCCGCGTGTGCATCCACTGCCGCATCTTCCCCGGCTCCGCATCGTCCCCTTCCTAGGCCTCATTGTTGTCCACCGTTGTGGTGCTCTCGGTGCGGCGTGGTCAACGTAGTCAAGGAACGACTTCCATCAGACGTGGACTGTACGTGGAGAGGCTGACAGCTGGGTCCACGGCAGCCACAAGGAAGTGCCTCCTTATTACGCGCAAAATAATTATTCCTCCACCGAACAACGGGGACCCACCGGACGGGCCACCGTATTTCATGAAAAAATGATTCGCCCCCTGACTGCTGGGACCCACGAGCTACATCTTTGCACGCAAGGAAGTGCATCAGGGAAAATAAACGATTTGCCCCCCTGACTGCTGGGACCCACCAGCTACATCTTCGCACGCAATAAAGTGCGTTCGAAAAAAAATGATTCGCCCCCCGACTGCTGGGACCCACCAGCTACACCTTCGCACGCAAGGAAGTGTGTCCGGGCAAAAAAAATGATTTGCCCCCCTGACTGCTGGGACCCAGCAGCTACACCTTCGCATGCAAGGAAGTGCGTTCGGGCAAAAAAACGATTCGCCCCCCTGACTGCTGGGACCCAGCAGCTACACCTTCGTATGCAAGGAAGTGCGTCCGGGCAAAAAACGATTCGCCTCCCTGACTGCTGGGACCCACCAGCTACATCTTCGCAGGCAAGGAAGTGCCTGACAGTCGGGACCCACCTGGTCGAAGCGTACGTAGCATTGTCATCCTGGTCGCGAACGTGTACGTACATACTGATCGATGTAGAGGCGCGCACGTGTCATAGTAGAGGCGTGCACGTGTCGTAGTAGAGGCGCGCACGTAGCATGTACACGTACGTACAGCGGCCAGGGTGCAAGAAAGAAAATACGGCCACGTATGTGTACATACGGGCGGGGTCTCGAACGCCTAGTCGCGCATACGTACGGTGAGGGCTCGTGTTCATGGGGAGGCAACGGAATGCGTCGTGTTCATGGGGAGGCAACGTAATGTGTCGTGTTCATCGGAGGCAACGGAATGCGTCGTGTTCATCAGGAGGCAACGGAACGCGTGGGAGCCAACCGGCTTGGACGGAACAGGCGATGGAAACGAGGCCTGGCGTGCCGCAGAACGGAGGAAACGGCCTTGTGTTCGACCGGCCACGTTCGTAACGGGGTCCTGTTCATCGGGAGGGGTGTGGTATACCGCAAAATGGAGGAAACGGACCTCCTACGGTCGAAAACGGGGTCCTATTAATTGGGAGGGGTGTGGCGTACCGCAAAACGGAGGAAACGGACCTCCTACGGTCGAAACGGGGTCCTGTTCATCGGGAGGGGTGTGGCGTACCACAAAACGGAGGAAACGGACCTCCTACGGTCGAAACGGGGGTCCTGTTCATCGGGAGGGGTGTGGCATACCGCAAAACGGGACTCCACGGGATACTGTTCATCTCCACCGTCGACCTCCTCCGGCCTCTACGGGCTACCGTCGACCTCCTCCAGCCTCCACGGGCTCCTGTTCATCCAGCATCCACCGCGCGCTACTCCACCGGCTACTGTTCAACCACCCCTCCACCGTCTACTGTTCATCCAGCCCTCCACCGTATACTATTCATCCAGCCCTCCACACCATGGGGTCCTATTCAACCACCCCTCCACGGCCACCCCTCCACCGTCTACTGTTCATCCAGCCCTCCACACCACGGGGTCCTGTTCATCCAAAGGCAACGCCACCGCTCACTG
>NC_041385.1:128134554-128180015 GCF_002162155.2 Triticum dicoccoides
ACTCACTGTTCATCCAATCGATCGGCTTCAGTTAGCAGCAGTAGCGAAGGAATCGCTCCATCGGGTTCAGTTAACAGCCATCGATCGATCGGTCGGGTTTAGTAACGCGTAGCCTGCAGTGCAATCGCTCGGGTTTAGTTAGAGCCCAACGCCTCGCTCGGGTTCAGTTAGAGCCAATGCCTCGCACACACGCGCGTACGTGTACGAGAGAAACACGCATTGCTCGGGCCCCAACCTCCCACCGTAATCGGCAACTCCCCGAAATTTTCCTACCCCTCGCTTCTACCACGGTTTTTTCCGTCATGGACGGTCCAAAGAATGTCATGCAGCTACGTCTCCGGCCCGGCCAGGACGAAAAGCCCATTTTCTGTCATGATTTTTTGTCATAGAAGTAGGAGCCCACCACATCTATGATGATATCGGGTTCTGTCACAATTATCATCATAGAAGTGTCATATGTATGATAGAAAAAAATTCATTCGGCCCAAAATGTCACGGATGTTTCTTTTTTTGTAGTGGATATAGGTTTTTGTAATCTAAAAATATAAAAACAGTAAGGTAACTAATGATAAAAGTGAGCACAAACGGTATTGCAATGCTTCAAAACAAGGCCTAAAGTTCATACTTTCACTTGTGCAAGTTCTCTCAACAATGATAACATAATTAGATCATATAACAATCCCTCAACATGCAACAAGGAGTCACTCCAAAGTCACTAATAGCGGAGAACAAATGAAGAGATTATTGTTGGGTACAAAACCACCTCAAAGTTATTCTTTCCAATCAATCCATTGAGCTATTCCTATAAGTGTCACAAACAGCCCTAGAGTTCGTAGTAAAATAACACCTTAAGACACAAATCAACCAAAACCCTAATGTCACCTAGATACTCCAATGTCACCTCAAGTATCCGTGGGTATGATTATAGGATATGCATCACACAATCTCAGATTCATCTATTCAACCAACACAAAGAACTTCAAAGAGTTCCCCAAAGTTTCTACCGGAGAGTCAAGATGAAAACATGTGCCAACCCCTATGCATAAGTTCACAAGGTCACTGAACTTGCAAGTTGATCACCAAAACATACATCAAGTAGATCACGTGAATATCCCATTGTCACCACAGATAAGCACATGCAAGACATACATCAAGTGTTCTCAAATCCTTAAAGACTCAATCCGATAAGATAACTTCAAAGGGAAAAGTCAATCCATTACACGAAAGTAGAGGGAAAGACACATCATAAGATCCAACTATAATAGCAAAGCTCGCGGTACATCAAGATCGTGCCAAATCAAGAACGAGTGAGAGAGAGAGAGAGAGATCAAACACATAGCTACTGGTACATACCCACAGACCCAAGGGTGAACTACTCCATCCTCATCATGGAGAACGCCGGGATGATGAAGATGGCCACCGGTGATGGATTCCCCTTCCAGCAGGGTGCCGGAACAGGGTCCCGATTGGTTTTTCATGGCTACAGAGGCTTGCGGCGGCGGAACTCCCAATCTAGGTTATTTTCTGGGGGTTTCTCTATTTATAGGATTTTTTGGCATCAGTCTCACGTCAAGGAGGGTCTCCGAGTCATCCATGAGATAGGGGGCGCGCCCAAGGGGGTAGGGCGCGCCCTCCACCCTCATGGATGGCTCGGACTCTTCTGGCCCAACTCTTTTACTCCGGGGGCTTCTTTTGGTCCATAAAAAATCATCAAAAATTGGCACGTCAATTGGACTCCATTTGGTATTCCTTTTCTGTAAAACTCAAAAACAAGGAAAAAACAGAAACTGGCACTAGTCTCTAGGTTAATAGGTTAGTCCCAAAAATCATATAAAACAGCATATAAATGCATATAAAACATCTAAGATGGATAATATAATAGCATGGAACAATCAAAAAATTATAGATACGTTGGAGACGTATCAATGATCGGCAAGCCATAGAAAATAAAATGGATCTTCAAGAGGAAAACGGACGCTGATAATAGTGTTACTATCTACAAAGCTAGAATTGTCGCAAAAATGTTTTCGATAAGTTCAAGATGTTAACTACAATGAGATTTTCTCACTTGTATTGATGCTTAAAAGTCTGTCTGAATCATGTTAGCAATTGCCGCATTTTATGAAATTTGGCAAGTGGATGTCAAACCTGCATTCCTTAATGGATTTCTTAAAGAAGAGTTATATATGATGCAACCAGAAGGTTTTGTCGATCCTAAAGGTGCTAACAAAGTGTGCAAAGCTCCAGCTATCCATCTATGGACTGGTGCAAGCATCTCGGAGTTGGAATATACGCTTTGATGAGTTGATAAGAGCATATAGTTTTATACAGACTTGCGGTGAAGCCTGTATTTACAAGAAAGTGAGTGGGAGCACTATAGCCTTTCTAATAAGTATATGTGAATGACATATTGTTGATCGGAAATGATGTAGAATTTTCTGGAAAGCATAAAGGAGTGTTTGAAAGGAGTTTTTCAAAGAAAGACCCCGGTGAAGCTGCTTACATATTGAGCACCTAGATCTATAGAGATAGATCAAGATGCTTGATAAGTTGTTTCAATGAGTACATTCCTTGACAAGTTTTTGAAGTAGTTCAAAATGGAACAGTCAAAGAAAGGAGTTCTTGCTTGTGTTTTTGAGGCATAGGGAATGACTTTCAGACTCAAATCCCAACCACGACAGAAGATAGAGAGAGAATGAAAGTCATTCCCTATGCCTTAGCCATAGGTTTTATAAAGTATGCCATGCTGTGTACCAGACCTATTGTATACCCTGCTCTGAGTTTGGCAAGGGAGTACAATAGTGGTCTAGGAGTAGATCACTGGACAGCGGTCAAAATTATCCTTAGAGAACTAAGGAAATATTTCTCGGTTATGCAGGTAATAAAGAGTTCGTCGTAAAGAGTTACGTTGATGCAAGATTTGACACCGATCTGGATGACTCTGAGTCTCGATCTAGATACATATTGAAAGTGGGGGCAAGTAGCTAGAGTAGCTCCATGGAAAGCATTGTAGACATAGAAATTTGCAAAATACATACGGATCTGAATGTTGCAGACCTGTAGACTAAAATTTGTCTCACAAGCAAAACATGATCACACCTTAGTGCTCTTGGGTGTTAATCACATACGATGTGAACTTGATTATTGACTCTAGTAAACCCTTTGAGTGTTGGTCACATGGCGATGTGAACTATGGGTGTTAATCACATGGCGATGTGAACTAGATTATTGACTCTAGTGCAAGTGGGAAACTGAAGGAAATATGCCCTAGAGGCAATAATAACGTTATTATTTATTTCCTTATTTCATGATAAATATTTATTATTCATGCTACAATTGTATTAACCAGAAACTTAGTACATGTGTGAATACATAGACAAAACATAAGTGTCCCTAGTATGCCTCTACTTGACTAGCTCGTTTATCAAAGATGGTTATGTTTCCTAACCATAGACATGTGTTGTCATTTGATGAACGGGGTCACGTCATTAGGAGAATGATGTGATGGACAAGACCCATCCATTAGCTTAGCATTATGATCGTTAAGTTTATTGATATTGCTTTCTTCATGACTTATACATGTTCCTCTGACTATGGGATTATGCAACTCCCGAATACCGGAGGAACACCTTGTGTGCTATCAAACGTCACAACGTAACTTGGTGATTATAAAGATGCTCTATAGGTGTCTTCGAAGGTGTTTGTTGGGTTGGCATAGATCGAGATTAGGATTTGTCACTCCATGTATCGGAGAGCTATCTCTGGGCCCTCTCGGTAATGCACATCACTATAAGCCTTGCAAGCAATGTGGCTAATGAGTTAGTCACGGGATGATGCATTACGGAACAAGTAAAGAGACTTGCCGGTAACGAGATTGAACTAGGTATGATGATACCGACAATCGAATCTCGGGCAAGTAACATACCGATGACAAAGGGAACAACGTATATTGTTATGTAGTTTGATCAATAAAAATCTTCGTAGAATATGTAGGAATGAATATGAGCATCCAGGTTCCGCTATTGGTTATTGACCGGAGACGTGTCTCGGTCATGTCTACATAGTTCTCAAACCCGTAGGGTCCGCATGCTTAAAGTTCGATGACGATCGGTATTATGAGTTTATGTGTTTTGATGTACCGAAGGTAGTTCGGAGTCCCGGATGTGATCACGGACATGACAAGGAGTCTCTAAATGGTCGATACATAAAGATTGATATATTGGACGGCTATATTCAGACACCGGAAGTGTTTTGGAGAAGTTTCGGATAAAACTAGAGTGCCGGAGGGTTATCGGAACCCTTGGGGGAACTAATGGGCCTCAATGGGCCTTAGTGGAGAGAGAGAGGGGCGGCCAGGGTAGGCCGCATGCTCCCTTCCCCTTGAGTCCAATTTGGACTAGGAAGGGGGTGCGGCGCCCCCCTTTCCTTCCCCTAGTCCCTCTCCTTCCTCCCCCCTCTCTCCCTTTAGGTGGAAACCTACTAGGACTTGGATCCTAGTAAGATTCTCCTCTTGGGGGCACACCAAGGAGGGTCGGCCGGCCTTCCCTTTCTCCTTTATATACATGGGGAGGGGGGCACCCTAGAACACACAAGTTGACAATTGTTTTAGCCGCGTGTGGTACCCCCCCTCAACAGAATTCCACCTCGGTCATATCGTTGTAGTGCTTAGGCGAAGCCCTGCGTCGGTAACTTCATCAAAACCGTCAACACGCCGTCATGCTGATGGAACTCTCCCTCAGCCTCAGCTGGATCTAGAGTTCGAGGGATGTCACTGAGCTAAACGTGTGCAGATCGCGGAGGTGCGGTTCTTTCGGTACTTGATCGGTTGGATCGGAAGATGTTTGACTACATCAATCGCGTCACTAGACGCTTACGCTTACGGTCTAAGAGGGTACGTGGAAAACACTCTCCCGCTCGTTGCTATGCATCACATAGATCTTGCGTGATTGTAGGAATTTTTTTGAAATTACTGCGTTCCCCAACAAAGCGGTTGTGCAACCTAGACATTTTGAGTATATGCTGACAGAACTGTTTTCCTCCATCTTACAACTGTAGAACTTGTCGGAGACTTCATATCTCTCGACCCGGGCATGAGCTTGGAAAACCATTTTCAGCTCTTAGAACATCTCATATGCTCTGTGTTGCTCCAAACGCTTTTGGAGCCCCGATTCTAAGCTGTAAAGCATGTCGCACTGAACCAGGGAGTAATCATCACTACGCGACTGCCAGGCGTTCATAACGTCTTGAGTTGCTGGGAAAATGGGTGTGTCACCTAGCAGTGCTTCAAGGACATATGCTTTCTTGGCAGCTATATATGAGGATGATCCTCAAGTTACGGACCTAGTCCGTATAGTTGCTACCATCGTCTTTCAGCTTTATTTTCTCTAGGAATGCATTGAAGTTGAGGGCAACATTAGCGTGGGCCATTGGATCTACAAGATAGATTGTAAAGACAATTTTAGACTAAGTTCATGATAATTAAGTTCATCTAATCAAATTATTCAGTGAACTCCCACTCAGATAGACATCCCTCTAGTCATCTAAGTGATACATGATCCGAATCGACTAGGCCGTGTCCGATCATCATGTGAGACGAACTAGTCATCAACGGTGAACATCTCCATGTTGACCGCATCTACTATACGACTCATGTTCGACCTTTCGGTCTCTCGTGTTCCGAGGCCATGTCTGTACTTGCTAGGCTCGTCAAGTTAACCTAAGTGTTTCGCATGTGTAAATCTGGCTTACACCGTTTTATGCGAACGTTAAAAACTATCACACCCGATCATCACGTGGTGCTTCGAAACAACGAACCTTCGCAACGGTGCACACTTTAGGGGAACACATTTCTTGATATTTTAGTGAGGGATCATCTTATTTATGCTACCATCATTCTAAGAAAATAAGATGTAAACATGACAAACATCACATGCAAATCATAAAGTGACATGATATGGCCAATATCATCTTGTGATTTTGATCTCCATCTTCGAGGTGCGGCATGATCACCATCTTCACCGGCATGACACCGTGATCGCCATCATCATGATCTCCATCATCATGTCTTCATGTAGTTGTCTCACCAACTATTACTTCTACTACTATGGCTAACGGTTAGCAATAAAGTAAAATAATTACATGACATTTTGATTGACACGCAGGTCATACAATAAATTAAGACAACTCCTATGGCTCCTGCCGGTTGTCATACTCATCGACATGCAAGTCGTGATTCCTATTACAAGAACATGATCAATCTCATACATCACATATATAATTCATCACATCCTTTTGGCCATATCACATCACATAGCATACCCTGCAAAAACAAGTTAGACGCCCTCTAATTATTGTTGCATGTTTTACGTGGCTGCTATGGGTTTCTAGCAAGAACGTTTCCTACCTACGCAAAAGCCACAACGGTGATATGCCAATTTCTATTTACCCTTCATAAGGACCCTCTTCATCGAATCCGATCCAACTAAAGTGGGAGAGACAGACACCCGCTAGCCACCTTATGCAATAAGTGCATGTCAGATGATGGAACATGTCTCACGTAAGCGTACGTGTAAGGTCGGTCTGGGCCGCTTCATCCCACAATGTCGCCGAATCAAGATAGGACTAGTAACAATAAGCAAATTGAACAAATCATCGCCCACAACTACTTGTGTTCTACTCGTGCATAGAATCTACGCATAGACCTAGCTCTTGATGCCACTGTTGGGGATCGTAGTAATAATTCAAAAAAATTCCTACGTGTCACCAAGATCAATGTAGGAGATGCTAGCAACAAGAGAGAGGGAGTGCATCTTCATACCCTTGAAGATCGCTAAGCGGGAGCGTTACAAGAACGCGGTTGATGGAGTCGTACTCGCGGCGATTCAAATTGCGGAAGATCCGATCCAAGCGCCGAACGGACGGCGCCTCCATGTTCAACACACGTTTAGCCCGGGGACGTCTCCTCCTTCTTGATCTAACAAGGGGAGAGGAGAAGTTGAGGGAGAACTCCGGCAGCACGACGACATGGTGGTGGAGCTCGTGGTTCTCCGGCAGGGCTTCGCCAAGCACTACAGAGGAGGAGGAGCTGTAGGAGGAGAGAGGGCTGCGCCAGGGGGCAAGGGGTGCGGCTCGCATGCACCTCCCCACTATATATAGGGGTGGAGAGGGCTGGTTTCTTTCCCTTCAAGTCCATTGGGGCGTTGGCAAAGGTGGGAGGAAAGAAATCCCATCCTTTCCCTTCCCCATCGATTGTTATCCCCCCTTTTTAGGGATCTTGATCTTATCCCTTCGGGATATGATTTTATTCCTTCTAAGGGGGATCTTGGTGCACCTTGACCAAGGGTGTGGGGCTTGGCCCCACTACCCACGTTCATGTGGGTCCCCCCATGCAGGTGGGTCCCACTCTGGAACCTTCTAGAACCTTCATGGTACAATACCGAAAAATCCCGAACATTTTCCGGTGGCCAAAATAGGACTTCCCATATATAAATCTTTACCTTCAGACTATTCCAGAACTCCTCGTGATATCCGGGATCTCATCCAAGACTCCGAACAACTTTCGGTAACTACATACAATTCCCATTACAACTCTAGCGTCATCGAACCTTAAGTGTGTAGACCCTACAGGTTCGGGAACCATGCAGACATGACCGAGATGCCTCTCCGGCCAATAATCAATAGCGGGATTGGGATACCCATATTGTCTCCCACATGTTCCATGATGATCTCATCGGATGAACCACGATGTCGGGGATTCAATCAATCCCGTATACAATTCCCTTTGTCCATCGGTATGTCACTTGCCCGAGATTCGATCGTTGGTATCCCCATACCTCGTTCAATCTCGTTACCGGCAATTCTTTTTACTCGTTCCGTAATGCATGATCCCGTGGCTAACTCCTTAGTCACACTGAGCTCATTATGATGATGCATTACTAAGTGGGCCAAGAGATACCTCTCCGTCATACGGAGTGACAAACCCCAATCTCGATTCGTGTCAATCCAACAGACACTTTCGGAGATACTTGTAGTGCACCTTTATAGTCACCTAGTTATGTTGTGACGTTTGATACACCCAAAGCATTCCTACGGTATCCGGGAGTTGCACAATCTCATGGTCTAAGGAAATGACACTTGACATTAGAAAAGTTCTAGCAAACGAACTACACGATCTTGTGCTACGCTTAGGGTTGGGTCTTGTCCATCACATCATTCTCCTAATGATGTGATCCCATTATCAACGACATCCAATGTCCATGGTCAGGAAACCATAACCATCTATTGATCAACGAGCTAGTCAACTAGAGGCTCACTAGGGACATGTTGTGGTCTATGTATTCACACATGTATTACGGTTTCCAGTTAATACAAATATAGCATGAACAATAGACAATTATCATGAACAAGGAAATATAATAATAACCATTTTATTATTGCCTCTAGGGCATATTTCCAATAGATGTCGGGGATGCGATGGATATCGACTCGCAATGGTAGTTTAATTTTTTTAGGTACGAGTGCCTTGGATGCCCATAGCACCATACCACCATTATGGTATATTTGCTTTCAACTCATGCCGCCCCCACCAGATATCTTAATTAACGACAGTATAACCGAGCCTAATCACATCCCTCTCACGCACTTAACAATTTTGGCCGGCAGATTTTAGTTACTAGCCGTCCCTAGCCGTCCGATTGTTGAGTAATCTCGCGTTATGTTGCTAAGTGGGCTGGCTGTCCTATGAGCAGCTACTTTGGTGGCTGAATCAAAGCATTCTGGTTTGTTTGGGCCAGCTCCCGTAAGAAGCCCATGTCATATTTTCCAATCGACACAGTGCCTCGCGATATCATGAAAACACGTCGTTTACCCTAATGGAGGAGGAGCGCTGCTATCTCGCGCGCGCGCGCGCTGGAACGCGCGATTTCCGACAGGCTGCATTTTGCTTTTTTTATCAAGTCTGGAATGTCATTTAAGGTAAATCGAGGCCCCACCCATTGAAATCAGGGGGGGCGAAGATTAAGAGTTCACGGGAGAGAGAGAGTAGGGAAGGTCGAGCAATGTACACGCGCATGTGGGCTGATGCATTAACGTTGGTGGGCCCATCTGTTCTTTGGCTTCCGATAGCGTGAGGATACGAGATCGCTCGTTGGAACGCTCGCTCGCGAAGGAGCGTTTCCGATGGAGGAGATGGCCCTGGCTCATGGCGCGGCGGCGGCGCCTTCCCCATACCTTTACCCCGTGCGGTGATGGCTCCTCTCTGATACTGAAGCCGTCCGGCGACACCTACCTCAACTCATCAACTTGCCCCGTGCGGTACCGTCTCTCATCCGACCCAGATCTCATGCGGCAGCACCTACCGTGACATGTTAGCTGGCTGGTGGCGAAGCTCCCTTCCTGTCCCCGACCTGCGTCGTGCAATTTCGTTCCAATTATGATATGAACTGGGGTTATCTTTTTAACTGTTGTGACATGATCTCCAGATTGCCTTTATTTAGCACATGGTTCCTCTGAGGGCATGTACAATGGAGGCATCACCCTGGTGCTGCCTCAGCTCTTAAACTAATCAAAAAGTAATGAAGCCATCATTTTGAAAAAATTATGTCCAACAGAGGCCACACTATGTAGCGGACCCACTGTCCTTCACATTTTTTTGAAAAGGAGAAAAACCCTCGGCCTCTGCCTCTGGACGATGCATACGGCCATATTATTAATTATTAACACAAGATCTTACAAAGCCGTACAATAGTAAGACCAAAGCCACCGTCTAAGCAACATCTGTCACTACTCCTATCCAGTTGATGAAGGGGCGCTGATAGTCTGGGCCTAATACCAAATAGACATCGCAGCCAAACCTAAAATCTAAGACCTGAGGTCCCAACCAGGACGCCTGCCGAGTACGAGGCAGCCGCAGCCACCTGCCACCAATCCATCTTCAGAGTTGTACTGCTACATCGACCTTGCCCGGTCTAGCTGTCGCCGATGCCACCACGACGCCAGACAGCGTCGACCTCCTGCGCGTGTCCATCACCACAGATCTGACGCCAAGCCTCCGCTACTCCATGCCGCCAAGAGTCGCCGCCATGAATATGTAGAAAGAAACACTGCTCCACCGAAGAAGCCATCCGTTGGTCCCTCAGAGCCCGAGTGCATATCCAAAAATGCCGCCCCCAAAGGGGTAACGACATATGAATGTCGCCGTCATCTGATCAACTGATCTAGGGTTTCCCCCGGAGGTATTGGGTGGGTTTGGGATTTGTACATCGATGATGCCTTCATGAAGGAAACGATGATAAGGGTATCGTCATCACCGGCTCCGGCCAATGACCGAAGACCAAGTTTTCACTCGGATCCGTCCCAAGACATCCACCCGACAACCTGTGCACTGTCTCGACCGTCTTCAAAGCCCCAGATCTAGCCGCCTAGATCCGGTGACCAACCGCAACAGCAGTGCCACCGTAGGAGCCCTGGCACACCGGTCACTGCCTGAATGCGCCACCACTAGAGCCTGAGAGGAGGACTTCCACTCCACCTTGTCAAACCGCGAGAGCCGCCAAGATCGATCCCACACACTCATCACCGTCTCTGATCTGAACCAATCCGCGGCAAAACCAAGAGATTCACGATGCAGATCCGCCTTGGATAGGGACAGCACCACGCCATGCCGTCGCGGGAAGCCTGAGCTTCACCCGCCGCCACCTTCCAGGGCCGCTGCCCCGGGATCCAGCGACCAAGGCCGCCATGCCCGCGAGCCCATCGGACGGCCGGCGCCACCAGACCTTCCTCGGAGCCGCAGCTCCGCCTCCCCCTCCCAGCACCATGCCGCCGCCTTGCGCCGTTGCCTAACGCGCCGTCACAACGCAGATCGGGGGAGAGCGCCCCGACGCCATGGGTGACCCGCCTCACCTGATCTGGCGCGGGAGGGAAGAGAGCCTCCGCCGCCGCCATCAGCCGCTTGGGGCTTTGCCCGGCGACCTCCTCTACTAGCGGCAGCGGAGGGGAGGGGAAGGATGGACGTGCCCGGTGGCGGCGGCTAGGGTTTTCACCCGAGCCGCCCTAGAGGGAGGGCGACGCGGGCGTACCTCATTTTGCTGTAGGCTTGATGTGCGCAAAACCTTTAAAATGGGAGAGATTTTCACTTCCCGGCCTCTGCACCAACCAGGGATGCATACCACCATTTTAGTATGAGTACCAAGATAAACATGGTCCTCAGAAATTTTTTTGAAATGAGTATCAAGATAGTTCTTGATGATAGGTCCCACCACACACCAAGCTTGATCCTCAATAAACGGGGAAAACCCCTGTGCATCACCTGTCAATTCTAGGAATTGAATTCGGGTCGCTAGGCTGCACAACCACTGTCCTTCACATGCAAAGCATTGTTTAATTTTTGCTCTCTATATCCCTCTCTTGCATGCATCAGCGTAGCATGTCTTTTCTCCCTTTCTTCACTTTTCACACCTGAAGAAGCTGGCTCTTCTGCAGGCTACACTTGCTACTGCAGTGCTATACCTTTTAGTCTGAACCTAGTTCCAAACCTACGTGTACCTGCGGGGCAGCAGACTGAGGCTACCCATTGGGCATGCCCTGATGATTAAGGGATTGCAGGTAGGTATCTACTGTACCTTTTAGAATTCGTATCCTTCTGAAGTTATCTCACACCTCACGGTCTCATCCATGGCGCCTCTCCCTGTCACCCGTGTCGCTGCAGTTCCCCGCCTCTTCTTTCTCTCTGCGTTCCTTCATACTAGATTGGAGGACGGGGAGAAGGAAGGAGATGCAGAATAATAGGAATGTATTAATAATAGGCATGTGGTGGACTAGGCAGGGAAACAGAGGAGGATGAGTATGAATCACGAGAGAAACTTTAGTTCGAAATCATGAGAAAGGTAGCACGCACGATGCAGATGGCCTGCATGCTGCAGGTTCAATCGTTCCTCCTCCAGCTCCTTATTTCCTTCTGATAGTTAGTACACATGCTTGCCAAGAAAGTGGTTTCAGGTAGATGCATGGCAAAACATGAGCGTTATTGGAAGTAAAAATACATGGTTATTGTTTCCCAAATGAACCTAACAGTAAGTGTGTTACCATGAATTTTGTACGTTTCTTACTGATCCCATTTCCATGAAATTTACAATTGTTCTTTATCTATCTATTTCCTTGATCCTACTGTTTTCTAAGGTTTGTGTACTTAGACATGGATTTGTGGAGTGGATCCAGCCAAGACACGCCGCGCGCGAGGGGTTCCAGCAGAATCACGTGATGCGGGTGAATCGTGGGCGTTAGAGGGCTGGTAAGGTGCACCAAATTTTACTGTCCTAGATTTTTGCTGAAGGTTTCCCTTCCCCAATGCAATCCCTTCGCGCTCAATATGTACTCTGATCGGGCTCCTGCTGATGTTGATTTCCACTTTTATTTTGTTGCAGTTATTATCACCCAAGTGCTTGGGACTAGTTGTGGCTTATTGGAACAAAATTCAGTAGTGTTTCTGGGTTTATTTTGTTCCTGAATTTTGAAACCGAGGATCCCAATGGTTGTTGGAAGGTCAGTTAAGTGGAATGCCCATATTCTATTTGATATCCAATATGTTCATGCGAGTCCTTACTTTCCATGCTTATCTGTTCATAATTATTCATGACATGCTACTGCCCGCTATTAATTTTACTATATATGCATCAGGTTCTTTAGGATGGCAGAGGCTTATGGCAAGCATAATGTTGTTGTACACACTCTTAATTTGTTCATATATGATAAAATGACATAACAAATGTGTGTACAGTTCTTCATAACAACCATCACCGGAGGCATCTGGAGACAGAATGTACACCATGGATGCCCTTTTCTTTGTGCTTTTTTATATTCAGCCATCCAGTGACATGCTTTGTAGAGATAAAGAGTTTTTTTATCATCTTTCATCCATTAAGTACTAAGATGGTTTTCCTTATCTTCGTTTACAGAGAGATGCTGCAGTTCCCAAGTGGTATTTCTTCACAACATTGACCAACAAAGGAGTCTCTAATTTAGTCTTTTTTGGTTACTTCAGAATGTACCGTAATTAAGTGCCTTCTTGCATTCCAGTTAAGTAAACTCTCTTCCTTTTGCACTCTATCTTCACCTTTCTCCTTTGGCGGTATTGAAATAATTTTCAGTATGAAATTAATTATTCCAAGTGTACAATGTATGTTGGTGTTAGGTTTACAGTTATTACTTTATTTATTTTTTTCCAAAGTAGAGCAGAAAGAACAAGAACAAAGCTTTCTGTTTAGCGTTTTCTGCTGGACCGAATACCTGGAGAACACCAGGTAAGAGGAATCAAAGATATATGAGTATAAGACATGATGTTGACATCATTTTTATGAATTTTGTTTCTTGTACTTTTAAAAAAAAGTGTTTCTTGTACTATTGTACGTAAGCATTTTCTCAATAATTAAAGAAAACTCAAATTTAAATATGGTAACAAGAGCTCTATGTCTTAGTTTGTTTATAATTTGTGTATGTCTAATCATCCTACCCTTCTCAG
Organism: Triticum dicoccoides; assembly: GCF_002162155.2. Classification (NCBI taxonomy): domain Eukaryota; kingdom Viridiplantae; phylum Streptophyta; class Magnoliopsida; order Poales; family Poaceae; genus Triticum; species Triticum dicoccoides. The sequence goes on from NC_041385.1 coordinate 128,148,071, forward strand.
TTTTTGTAACTGGTACCCTTCTCATTTTCAGTGGAATTTACAAATATTTTCATTATTTATTTTCTCCCTCATAACTCACATTATATAAAAATTGCTTTACATGTCAATATCCTTTTGCAGAAAGAACTACATATACTGGACACTTGATAGGTGGTTTGATTCAATCTATATTGTCCTAACTAACCGTGAGTGAGGTTACACTAATCAAGCATCACATGATGTTTTTTTTCTGGTGTTCCAATCTGCATGGTTTGTGAGTTTGCAGTGTTCATAGATGTAAAGAGATCTATCTAGAACCTACTGTATATATACATGGTGTATCAATTATTTACAAACTTTGTATTACAATTTTTTCTGACTCTTTGCTATAGCGTTTTTTTAGGAGCAAAACCAGGTGATCATCAATCACAAATCATGTTTCCATCAGCTATCCAACAAGTCTATTAGACCTAAGAAAAAAAGGCAACACACTATTTTCTTGCGGATCAATTGGATTCTTCGCTTCAGTTACATAGCATTATGGTAGATCAACCGGGTCCTTTCCTTGGTTACATAAATGTACTGAAAAATAAACTGAAAACAAGAACAAGCTACAAGAAAGACCAATGCATCAAAGAATTGCAAACAAATGCATATAAATTACTTCATATCCCTAACAACTAAGATCCTAAATAGACGGGCGCAGCAACGCGTGCCATCAATGATCTAGTTAATACTAAGTTGTAGCAAAATGTGAGTAAGTACATACATTGAGATTAGAAATGCATTGTTCCTTTAAAAATGTAGTGTTGTTGATGTCACTGGCATGTGCAACTGAATTTATAAAAGTGAAAATTTTGTTATACAAAGTACAGAGTTACCGACTGACAATCTTAGTTTGGAAAATGATTATTCAAAGTTCAGACGACTGCTTTGCCACAAAAGTGCGATGAAGTGGATATCTGGTGCATTATCTCTCAGCTTTGCACCATGCGCATCGACGGTGGCAAGCGGCTAGGCCGGCAGTTGAGGGTGGGACAACTGCGACGTTGGAAGGTGACGGTTTGAGGAGGAAGATGAGGACGCGCGCACGCGAGGGATTTGAAATGTGAAAAGAAAAATAGTCAACTGTTGCATCCAATTTTACATCTGTGTTAGGTATATTGTCATCTCTTTTTCTTCGCCATGATCAATTATCGCCTCTTGTCATTTTTATTTTGCCTCCCTTACATGTCTCTTCCTCAGTTTAAACAACCAATAACATTCTCTTCATCTGTCTTTTGTACTAGTGCTATCATTTCTCCACAAACAACAAACACGTGCTAATTCCTTTCTTCACGAAGAAACAACTTTTCCATTTGTCCTTACCACTTTGTTAATTTTTTTACTTATTTTTGTTATGTTGTGATCCAAATTCAAGTATAAAGATAAAGGTCAACTTCTGACAAGCGGAGCGGTATTGACCTAGGTCACCTCTACACAGGGGCGGAGCCAGGATTTGAACATAGGGGGGCGAAGAGGACAATGCACGTGCAAAAAATGCGACACAAACGTCTATCAATTCTTAGATATAGTGTTGGTATCAAGCAAACAATGACAATATTTGTTTTGCAATTACATTGAAATAGCTACTTTTTTATTCGCTTAGATGTATATCTACGGCTCTACGCACAACAGGTCCATCAAACCATCAAATGTCAAGCTTTGTAGTGATTTCACTCCTAAAATGTATACATATCGCTCTGCATTCTCATAGAGTAGAATGGTTAAAAAATTGGCTTCAATTGTTAGTTATTGGCATTTTCTTCTTATTCATGCTTTATGCTATTCTAGACATCCAGTTACTATAAAAACAGATATATCATTTGTAATTGATTCTATAACTAGTAGTTTGTATAATTCAAATGTAAAATTAATAATATATCTATGTAGCATACCTTAGGTTGTGATTAGACAAACCCACAAGCCGTGCTGTGAGAGCCCAGAGGGGGAGATGTTTGCCAATTAGTAGATCAGCCAGTGGAGTTGTGGTTGACTCATACCGGCGGCGTGCGGAATCCTTCATCAGTGAGGTCGTCGCTGATGCTCATGCGACAGGTCTGCCGCTCGATGAAGCCCTAGCTCCGTGGCGGCGGCGGAGGAAACGATCGAAGATGGAGCCGAGCAAAACGGAGGGCAAAGCGATGTGTTGTGTCAATGCCCTGTATATTGGTCAAATCGATAAATGAGATACATGCTGACCAGGAGTACGTGGCATGTGGGCTATCAAGTTTTGGGCTTGGGCTGTACTAATGAGTCAGGCCTACGTGTGTTTGCTAATGGGCAGATACTAATTAGCAACAGGCGTACAACAGGGTACGTGTGTATTCAACGCTAGCCCCCGCTGGGTATGGTTGAGGGGGGCCGATCGATAGGGGGGGTCTGGCCCCGCTCGCCCCCCCTGTGGCTCCGCCATATATATCCATTGTAAGCCGGCGCATGGGATAAGTTGATCAGTTCTAAATCTTCGGTTTCCTGCAAAAAAAAGTTCTAAATCTCCGGCATATGTAATCTCTCCCGATATAGTGATGTTCGCTGGCTCGCACCCGTGGTTTTTTTTCTACTTCGTGTTGGGGCATGTGTTGATTTCGTTCTTCGTCATTCGATTTGGTCAGCAAGGTTGTCGCCCCCGCAAAAAAAAAGGTTGTCTCTTCATTTGTATTGAACCTTAGTTAATAGTTTTAGTTTGGTTAAGCAAATTTATATAAATAAAAATTTTAAAATCTTTAAATGCAAAAAAAACTTTTGTATAGGTCGTTGATTCAGCATTGATTAAAAAGAGTGGAGTGCCCCTTTTTCTGGTAAATAGTTCATGGCTATAGATCTCCCAAACTTTCATTGAAAGGAGTAGAACCAACACGCGTGCGCGCGCGCACACACACACACAAAGTGTGCACACAAAGAATACGCGAGATGTGGCTACAAAATGCCACACACCTCACACCACATCTTTCGAAATCAAATTCATGTGGTGTGCATTTGAGCTTTGTATTTGGGAAAAACTAGTGGTCAACCGGCGGATCTTTTCTCTCACATTTGTCTCGTTCTACGCCCCTATCTTCACCGAAATTCTGGATCTCATCTCACCATGGAGAGCGCTCTGTACTTCAGTTCTTACAACTAGGCACCTATTTTGAAAAGGCATATTGCAACAACCACACATTCTCTCATTGACCCTCTCACCCCGTACCTCTATCTCTCCATCCCCTGCCTATTTTCATGGATATCATCCCCACCTCTTCTCAAACAAGCATGGTGTTGCCACATCGGTGGCGGGCACTGGCATCCTTCCTCCATCGTAAAAACGCGGGTGCTGCAGAGACCACAGAGTGCTCTCTCCGTTGCAGCCGTCGGTGTTCTTGCAAGTTTTTGCAACAACATTCTTGTTGCAGGAATACATAGAAGAGGCTGGAGATGTTGGGTCCTATTCCAATTGAGGTTTTGCAACAAGGGTATTGTTGCAGAAAAATAGAGAGGTTTTGCATCAAAGGTTTTGTTGCAGAAAAATTGAGAAGAAAAAGTTTTGCAACAGGGATCTTATTGCAGGAAATTAGAGAAGAGAATATTTTGCAACATGTGCCTTATTGCAGAAAAATTCAGAAGAAAAAGTTTTACACCTGGGTAGCATATATCTTTGAAGAACCAGTGAACTGGCTCTTTATCTTTTCAAGAAACTCCCCTGCAGAAGTACACTCTGTAATTGAGCCCACAAGAGCATTCTCAATTGTGTTCTTTATGAAGGCCATGCACTTTTTATTTGCATTGACCCACTTTTGGTTTTCAAGGTAATATGACATCTCCACTGGAGCATAATCCCTTTTCTTTTTCTTCCAAGCAACATCATCATCTGTTGCACCTCTGACTAGCTCTGTTGGTTTGACCGGCTATGGAGTGTCCACAACCTAGTCCACCTCAACACAGACAAAAGCCAAGTCAACTTTCTTTCTCCACTTAGTGCAGTTATCACCTCTGACGGTTGAAACATCCTTGAGGCAACTCATCAAGTGGTACTCTCCTGAAACCGCAACCGAGTGAGATCATGATAACATACATTAATCCAACGTTGGTCAAAATTAAAACATGCAATTGTTTATGCAATTAAAACTATATCACCGTTGGGCAAAAATAGAAATAAATGCACCTTTTACAACAATCAATAAATCATGATCATGTTATTAACAACGTTGGTCATAAAAATAACAGGATCATAATTGTTTCAATAATCTTCTTAACATGCTCTTTAAAATTTAATTCTCACTTTATTTGCCTTTAAAAGAGAGCACTTTTATTTATTTTTTTATTTGGAGCGGAAAACATGAATAAAAAAATCATAAACTTTTTACTTTTCAGAAGTATTTCTTTTACTTTTCTATTTTTTGTACATTTTTTTTTGAATAAAACTGTATAAAAAGACAGAAAATAGATAAAACCAGCAACTGGCCCAGCCGCGGCCCAACGCGCGTGGCTGCTCCCGCGCGGCTGCTAGCCTCAGCCTCGGCCTAGTCCGCCTCCTCTTTCGGCCCAGAAGGCCCGCGCTGTTGTAGGGTTCGCTCTGTGGCCGTCGGATCTAATCCGACGGACCAGCGTTCCTTTCGCTCGATCAAAACGGCCGATGTAGTGGGGGCGAGGGAGAACCCTAGTCATTTCCCCTCTCTCGCGCCGCTCACCTCTCTCGCTCTCCACAGACGGCGCAACAGCGAGTCTGACCGCGCCGGTCGCCGGCGACGGCGTCGAGTGGCCAGCCGCCGTCTCTTTCTCCTTCCCCCTCCCTTTCTATGCTACCTTCTCTCCCCCACATCCCGCCGCATTTTTTAGAGAAAGAGAGAGAGAACCTCGAGCAAATCCTGTTGGGGAACGTAATAATTTCAAAAAATTTCCTACGCACACGCAAGATCATGGTGATGATATAGCAACGAGGGGAGAGTGTTGTCTACGTACCCTCGTAGACCGAAGCGGAAGCGTTGACGCAACGTAGAGGAAGTAGTCGTACGTCCTCCGGTTCAACCGATCCAAGTACCGTTACTCCGGCACCTCCGAGTTCTTGACACGCGTACAGCTCGATGACGCACCCTCGATCTCCGATCCAGCAGAGGCACCGAGGGGGAGTTCCGTCAGCACGACGGCGTGGTGACGATCTTGATGTTCTCCTGTTGCAGGGCTTCGCCTAAGCACCGCTACAATATGACCGAGGTGTAATATCGTGGAGGGGGGCACCGCACACGGCTAAGGAACGATCAATGATCAACTTGTGTGTTCTAGGGTGCCTCCTTACCCCCGTATATAAAGGAGGGAGGGAGGAGGTGGCCGGCCCTAAGGGGGGCGCGCCATGAGGAGGGGGAAACCTACTCCAAGTAGGTTTCCCTCTCTTTTCCTTATCTTATTTGGAGGGGGAAGGAAAGAGTACTAGTATTAGGAAGTAGTACTAGTAGTAGTAATAGGAAGAGGGGGAAGGAGAAAGGAAAGGGGGGGCCGGCCCTCCTCCCCAATTCGGATTGGGCTTGGGGGGGCGCGCCCCCCTCCCTTGCTCCTTCTCTCTTCCTCCTACATGGGCCCAATAAGGCCCATATACCTCCCGGGGGGTTCCGGTAACCTCCCGGGGCTCCAAACTTCTCCGGAACCTTTCCGGTGTCCAAATATATCCGTCCAATATATCAATCTTTATGTCTCGACCATTTCGAGACTCCTCGTCATGTCCGTAATCATATCCGGGACTCCGAACAACCTTCGGTACATCAAAATACATAAACTCATAATATAACTGTCATCGAAACCTTAAGCGTGCGGACCCTACGGTTCGAGAACGATGTAGACATGACTGAGACACATCTCTGGTCAATAACCAATGGCGGGACCTGGATGCCCATATTGGTTCCTACATATTCTACGAAGATCTTTATCGGTCAAACCGCATAACAACATACGTTGTTCCCTTTGTCATCGGTATGTTACTTGTCCGAGATTCGATCGTCGGTATCCAATACCTACTTCAATCTCGTTATCGACAAGTCTCTTTACTCGTTCTGTAATACTTCATCTTATAACTAACTCATTAGTTACATGCTTGCAAGGCTTAGGTGATGAGTATTGCCGAGAGGGCCCAGAGATACCTCTCCGATAATCGGAGTGACAAAACCTAATCTCGAATTATGCTAACTCAACATGTACCTTCGGAGACACCTGTAGTACTCCTTTATAATCACCCAGTTACGTTGTGACGTTTGGTAGTACCCAAAGTGTTCCTCCGGTAAACGGGAGTTACACAATTCTCATAGTTACAGGAACATGTATAAGTCATGAAGGAAGCAATAGCAGAATACTAAACGATCAAGTGCTAGGCTAACGGAATGGGTCATGTCAATCACATCATTCTCCTAATGATGTGATCCTGTTAATCAAATGACAACTCTCTTGTCCATGGCTAGGAAACTTAACCATCTTTGATTCAACGAGCTAGTCAAGTAGAGGCATACTAGTGACACTATGTTTGTCTATGTATTCACACATGTATTATGTTTCCGGTTAATACAATTCTAGCATGAATAATAAACATTTATCATGATATAAGGAAATAAATAATAACTTTATTATTGCCTCTAGGGCATATTTCCTTCAGTCTCCCACTTGCACTAGAGTCAATAATCTAGTTCACATCGCTATGTGATCAATATTCATATTTGTATATGATTAACACCAATAGTTCACATCATCATGTGACCAACACCCAAAGGGTTTACTAGAGTCAATAATCTAGTTAACATCGCTATGTGATTAGCACCCAAAGAGTACTAAGGTGTGATCATGTTTTGCTCGTGAGAGAAGCTTAGTCAACGGGTCTGTCATATTCAGAGCTGTATGTATTTTGCAAATATTCTATGTCCACAATGCTCTGCACGGAGCTACTCTAGCTAATTGCTCCCACTTTCAATATGTATCCAGATTGAGACTTAGAGTCATCTGGATTGGTGTAAAAGCTTGCATCGTTGTAACCTTTTTATGACGAGCTCTTTTATCACTTCCATTATCGAGAAATATTTCCTTAGTCCTTACTAAGAATATTCTTGACCAATGTGCAGTGATCTACTCCTAGATCACTATTGTACTCCCTTGCCAAATAAAGAGCAAGGTATACAATAGGTCTGGTACATAGCTTAGCATACTTTATAGAACCTATGACTGAGGCATAGGGAATGACTTTTCATTCTCTTTCTATTTTCTGCCATGGTCGGGTCTTGAGTCTTACTCAACTTCACACCTTGCAACACAGGCAAGAACTCCTTCTTTGACTGTTCCATTTTGAACTGTTTCAAAAAATTTATCAAGGTATGTACTCATTGAAAAATCTTATCAAGTGTCTTTGATCTATCTATATAGATCTTGAAGCTCAATGTGTAAGTAGCTTCGCCGAGGTCTTTCTTTGAAAAACTCCTTTCAAACACTCCTTTATGCTTTGCAGAATAATTATACATTATTTCCGATCAACAATATGTCATTTACATATACTTATCAGAAATGCTGTAGTGCTCCCACTCACTTTATTGTAAATACAGGTTTCTTCAAAAGTCTGTATAAAACCATATGCTTTGATCAACTCATCAAAGCGTATATTCCAACTCCGAGATGCTTGCACCAGTCCACAGATGGATCGCTGGAGCTTGCACACTTTGTTAACATCTTTAGGATTGACAAAACCTTCTGGTTGCATCATATACAACTCTTCTTTAATAAATTCATTAAGGAATGCAGTTTTGACATCCATTTGCCAGATTTCATAAAATGTGGCAACTGCTAACATGATTCGGACAGACTTAAGTTTCGATACGAGTGAGAAAATCTCATCGTATTCAACACTTTGAACTTGTTGAAAAACTTTCGCAACAAGTCGAGCTTAGTAGATAGTAACACTACTATTAGTGTCCGTCTTCCTCTTGAAGATCCATTTATTTAACATGGCTTGCTGATCATTGAGCAAGTCAATCAAAGTCCATACTTTGTTCTCATACATGGATCATATCTCAGATTTTATGGCCTCAAGCCATTTCATGGAATCTGGGCTCATCATCGCTTCCTCATAGTTCGTAGGTACATCATGGTCTAGTAACATGACTTCTAGAACAGGATTACTGTACCACTCTGGTGCGGACCGTACTCTGGAAGGCCTACGAGGTTCTGTAGTAACTTGATCTGAAGTTTCATGATCATCATCATTAGCTTCCTCACTAATTGGTGTAAGAATCACTGGAACTGATTTCAGTGATGAACTATTTTCCAATTCGGGAGAAGGTACAGTTACCTCATCAAGTTCTACTTTCCTCCCACTCACTTCTTTCGAGAGAAACTCCTTCTCTAGAAAGGATCTATTATCAGCAACAAATTTGCCTTCGGATCTGTGATAGAAGGTGTACCCAACAATTTCCTTTGGGTATTCTATGAAGACGCACTTCTCCGATTTGGGTTCGAGCTTATCAAGTTGAAAAACCCTTTTTCATATAAGCATCGCAACTCCAAACTTTAAGAAACAACAGCTTAGGTTTACTGCTAAACCATAGTTCATGCGGTGTCGTCTCAACGGATTTAGATGGTGCCCTATTTTAAACGTGAATGCAGCTGTCTCTAGTGCATAACCCCAAAACAACAATGGTAAATCAGCAAGAAACATCATAGATCGCACCATATCCAATAAAGTACGATTACGACGTTCGGACACACCATAATGTTGTGGTGTTCCGTTGGCGTGAACTGTGAAACTATTTCACATTGTTTTAGTTGAAGACCAAACTCGTAACTCAAATATTCGTCTCCATGATCAGATCGCAGAAACTTTATTTTCTTGTTACGATGATTTTCCACTTCACTCTGAAATTCTTTGAACCTTTCAACTATTTCAGACTTATGTTTCATCAAGAAGATATACCAATATCTGCTCAAATCATCTGTGAAGGTCAGAAAATAACGATACTTGCCACGAGCATCAACACTCATTGGATCGCATACATCGGGATGTATTATTTCCAATAAGTCAGTAGCTTGTTCCATTGTTCCGGAGAACGGAGTTTTAGTCATCTTGCCCAAAAGGCACGGTTCGCAAGCATCAAATGATTCATAACCAAGTGATTCCGAAAATCCATCTTTATGGAGTTTCTTCATGCGCTTTTATACCGATATGACCCAAACGGCAGTGCCACAAATAAGTTGCACTATCATTATTAACTTTGCATCTTTTGGCATCAATATTATGAATATGTGTATCACTACGATCGAGATCCAACAAACTATGTTCATTGGGTGTATGACCATCGAAGGTCTTATTCATGTAAACAGAATAACAATTTATTCTCTAACTTTAAATGAATAACCGTATCGCAATAAACATGATCAAATCATATTCATGCTTAACGTAAACACCAAATAACATTTATTTAGGTTTTACACTAATCCCGAAAGTATAGGGAGTGTGTGATGATGATCATATCAATCTTGGAACTACTTCCAACACTCATCGTCACTTCACCCTCAACTAGTCTCTGTTTATTCTGTAACTTCTGTTTCGAATTACTAATCTTAGCAACCGAACAAGTATCAAATACTCAGTGGCTACTATAAACACTAGTAAGGCACACATCAATAATTTGTATATCAAATATACACTTGTTCACTTTGCCATCCTTCTTACCCACCAAATATTCAGGGCATTTCCGCTTCCAGTGACCATTTCCTTTGCAGTGTAAGCACTCAGTTTCAGGCTTTGGTCCAGCTTTGGTCTTCTTCACAGGAGTGACAACTTGCTTTTCATTCTACTTGAAGTTCCCTTTCTTTCCCTTTGCCCTTTTCTTGAAACTAGTGATCTTGGTAACCATCAACACTTGATGCTCTTTCTTGATTTCTACCTTCGTTGATTTCAGCATCACGAAGAGCTTGGGAATCGTTTTCGTCATCCCTTGCATACTATAGTTCATCACGAAGTTCTAGTAACTTAGTGATGGTGACTAGAGAATTCTGTCAATCACTATCTTATCTGGAAGATTAACTCCCACTTGATTCAAGCGATTGAAGTACCCAGACAATCTGAGCACATGCTCACTAGTTGAGCGATTCTCCTCCATCTTTTAGCTATAGAACTTGTTGGAGACTTTATATCTCTCAACTCGGGTATTTGCTTGAAATATTAACTTCAATTCCTGGAACATCTCATATGGTCCATGACGTTCAAAACGTCTTTGAAGTCCCGATTCTAAGCCGTTAAGCATGGTGCACTAAACTATCAAGTAGTCATCATATTGAGCTAGCCAAACGTTCATAACGTCTACATCTGCTCTTGCAATAGGTCTGTCACCTAGCGGTGCATCAAGGACATAATTCTTCTGTGCAGCAATGAGGATTAACCTCAGATCACGGATCAAATCCGCGACATTGCTACTAACATTTTTCAACACAGTTTTCTCTAGGAACATATCAAAATAAACATATGAAAGCAACAACGCGAGCTATTGATCTACAACATAATTTGCAAAATACTACCAGGACTAAGTTCATGATAAATTTAAGTTCAATTAATCATATTACTTAAGAACTCCCACTAAGACAGACATCTCTCTAGTCATCTAAGTGATCACGTGATCCAAATCAACTAAACCATGTCCGATCATCACGTGAGATGGAGTAGTTTCAATGGTGAACATCGCTATGTTGATCATATCTACTATATGATTCACGCTCGACCTTTCGGTCTCCGTGTTCCGAGGCCATATCTGTATATGCTAGGCTCGTCAAGTATAACCTGAGTATTCCGCGTGTGCAACTGTTTTGCACCCGTTGTATTTGAACGTAGAGCCTATCACACCCGATCATCACGTGGTGTCTCAGCACGAAGAACTTTCGCAACGGTGCATACTCAGGGAGAACACTTCTTGATAATTAGTGAGAGATCATCTTAAAATGCTACCGTCAATCAAAGCAAGATAAGATGCATAAAGGATAAACATCACATGCAATCAATATAAGTGATATGATATGGCCATCATCATCTTGTGCTTGTGATCTCCATCTTCCAAGCACCGACGTGATCACCATCGTCACCGGCGTGACACCTTGATCTCCATCGTAGCATTGTTGTCGTTACGCCATCTATTACTTCTACGACTATCGCTACCGCTTAGTGATAAAGTAAAGCAATTACAGGGCGTTTGCATTTCATACAATAAAGCGACAACCATATGGCTCCTGCCAGTTGCCGATAACTTCGGTTACAAAACATGATCATCTCATACAATAAAATATACCATCATGTCTTGGCCATATCACATCACAACATGCCCTGCAAAAACAAGTTAGACGTCCTCTACTTTGTTGTTGCAAATTTTACGTGGCTGCTATGGGCTTAAGCAAGAACCAATCTCACCTACGCATCAAAACCACAACGATAGTTTGTCAAATAGACTCCGTTTTAACCTTCACAAGGACCGGGCATAGCCACACTCGGTTCAACTAAAGTGAGAGAGACAGACACCCGCCAGCCACCTTTAAGCACGAGTGCTCGTAACGGTGAAACCAGTCTCGCGTAAGCGTACGCGTAATGTTGGTCCAGGCCGCTTCATCTCACAATACCGCTGAACCAAAGTATGACATGCTGGTAGGCAGTATGACTTATATCGTCCACAACTTACTTGTGTTATACTCATGCATATAACATCAATACATAAAACCTAGGCTCGGATGCCACTGTTGGGGAACGTAGTAATTTCAAAAAAATTCCTACGCACACGCAAGATCATGGTGATGATATAGCAACGAGGGGAGAGTGTTGTCTACGTACCCTCGTAGACCGAAGCGGAAGCGTTGACGCAACGTAGAGGAAGTAGTCGTACGTCCTCCGGTTCAACCGATCCAAGTACCGTTACTCCGGCACCTCCGAGTTCTTGACACGCGTACAGCTCGATGACGCACCCTCGATCTCCGATCCAGCAGAGGCGCCGAGGGGGAGTTCCGTCAGCACGACGGCGTGGTGACGATCTTGATGTTCTCCTGTTGTAGGGCTTCGCCTAAGCACCACTACAATATATCAGTCTTTATGTCTCGACCATTTCGAGACTCTCTTTTCCTTATCTTATTTGGAGGGGGAAGGAAAGAGTACTAGTATTAGGAAGTAGTACTAGTAGTAGTAATAGGAAGAGGGGGGAGGAGAAAGGAAAGGGGGGGCCGGCCCTCCTCCCCAATTCGGATTGGGCTTGGGGGGGCGCCCCCCTCCCTTGCTCCTTCTCTCTTCCTCCTACATGGGCCCAATAAGGCCCATATACCTCCCGCGGGGTTCCGGTAAGCTCCCGGGGCTCCAAACTTCTCCGGAACCTTTCCGATGTCCAAATATATCCGTCCAATATATCAATCTTTATGTCTCGACCATTTCGAGACTCCTCGTCATGTCCGTAATCATATCCGGGACTCCGAACAACCTTTGGTACATCAAAATACATAAACTCATAATATAACTGTCATCGAAACCTTAAGCGTGCGGACCCTACGGTTCGAGAACGATGTAGACATGACGGAGACACATCTCTGGTCAATAACCAATAGCGGGACCTGGATGCCCATATTGGTTCCTACATATTCTACGAAGATCTTTATCGGTCAAACCGCATAACAACATACGTTGTTCCCTTTGTCATCGGTATGTTACTTGTCCGAGATTCGATCGTCGGTATCCAATACCTACTTCAATCTCGTTATCGACAAGTCTCTTTACTCGTTCTGTAATACTTCATCTTATAACTAACTCATTAGTTACATGCTTGCAAGGCTTAGGTGATGAGTATTGCCGAGAGGGCCCAGAGATACCTCTCCGATAATCGGAGTGACAAAACCTAATCTCGAATTATGCTAACTCAACATGTACCTTCGGAGACACCTGTAGTACTCCTTTATAATCACCCAGTTACGTTGTGACGTTTGGTAGTACCCAAAGTGTTCCTCCGGTAAACGGGAGTTACACAATTCTCATAGTTACAGGAACATGTATAAGTCATGAAGGAAGCAATAGCAGAATACTAAACGATCAAGTGCTAGGCTAACGAAATGGGTCATGTCAATCACATCATTCTCCTAATGATGTGATCCCGTTAACCAAATGACAACTCTTTTGTCCATGGCTAGGAAACTTAACCATCTTTGATTCAACGAGCTAGTCAAGTAGAGGCATACTAGTGACATTATGTTTGTCTATGTATTCACACATGTATTATGTTTCCGGTTAATACAATTCTAGCATGAATAATAAACATTTATCATGATATAAGGAAATAAATAATAACTTTATTATTGCCTCTAGGGCATATTTCCTTCAAATCCCTCCTTTGTTCCCTCTAACCGGCGTCGATGAGAAGGCGGTGTCCCCGCTCGCCCTTTTGCCGGCGTGCGCGAGCACCTCGAGGGTGGACGCACCGCTGTCAAATGGCTCGGTGAGGTGCCCTTTGCCCCGATGAGGTTTATTCTTTTGGCAGTGGCGAAGGAGTGGTGCTCCCACTGCCCGTGTTCTTCTTCCGAATGGCTCGGCATGCCGATGCCCATCCGGATCGAGAGGAACGGCGTGGCCATGACGGCGGCGCTACTTTCTCTGTTGAGGAAAAAAAATTGCCCTGTCAGTGGGGTTCTTTGGGGAGGGGAAAAACTTTTGCTTGATTTCTTTCTACCGAAAAAACTAAGCCTAGATGGCTCTGATATCATTGATAGGTTCTCTGTATCGGGGTAGGCTAGAGATTCCGATAGTCCTACCTTCGCCTTGGCTCGACGAGCTCAAGCTGGTGGCCATGGTAGAGTTGTGGTGGTGATGGCAGAGAGTGGACGAGGTGGTGCCGGTGAAGCTTCCCGTCGGCCTAGCGCAACCCTAGATCGGATTGGGGTGTTGGTGGTGTTGTGGTGCACGGTCAACCTCGTTATGCATGCCCCGGCACCCCACCTCTTTATATTGCGCTCGCGACAGGGGCCAATCAACCAAGGTTTGGTTAGGCGCCCCCGATCAGGGCGCGATGCAAGGGGCCCGTTCGACCCGTTGGGCTCGAACGGGAGAGAGATCAACCTAACAGAATCTTGTTGCGGGAAATTAGTGAAGAGAATATTTTGCAACAGATGTCTTGTTACAGAAAATTAGAGAACAAGATAATTTTTGTAACATGACTCTTGTTGCAGAAAGTTAGAGAAGGAGATTTTTGTAACATTTTTGTATTTTTAGGTTGAATTACAGTTTTCCTACTTGCTCGATGTCAGCATGTTGCGGGCCCGTATGAAGAATGCAACGAAAAATCAGCAGTTCGAAGACGTGGTCGAATAGATACAGTCGTCGGTCAAACTTTATTACAGGAAAAGATTGGCCGAGTATGACGGTCAGATTGGCCGAGGTGACCAAGTGTAACTGACATGCGGGCCAGCTGGTTAGCGGCCCACACGTCAGTGATTCCAGCAAATCCCAGCACGGCGTCGAGTGTCGACTGACAGCCACAGCCACACAGCAGCTTCCCGAAAATAATAAGCTTTTAAAAATAAAGTTTACATAATTAAGAAAAAACGAAGCAATGGCTATACTACTTCTTCCATCCACCCATGGCAAAGTTGACTGGAGCTCGCCTCAGACCCTCTGCTCCGGGGACACCTGGTGGAGCTCCGCCTCCCGCCGCTGCCCGGCGACCTCGCGGGCGCCTTCGCGGATGAAGAAGAAGTAGAAGGCGACGCCGATGCCGGCGGCGAGGACCACCCAGACGGCGATCTGGAGCCCCCGCTCGGGCATCGAGTCGGCGACGCGCGCCGCGATGACGTTGGCGAACGCCACGGAGACGACCCACACGGCGAGCCTGACCCGCTGGCGCTCGGGCGCCGCCGCCGGGTCGTCGCGGCGCAGGAGGCTCAGCTTCCCGAGGCAGCAGTAGAGCACGGCGAGGAGGTAGTAGGTGACGATGACGAAGGCGAGGCTCCGCGGCCGGTGCCGCGACTGGTACACGCCCCACGCGAAGCTGGCGGCGAGGACCAGGAACACGACCGCCCACAGCGCCCAGCGCGCCCACCCGCCGCGCTGCGGCGCCGGGCCGCCGCCCAGCTGCGCCGTCTGCGGCACTGGCCGCGGCGGCGGGTCCCGCGCCACCGGGTAGGACGTCGCGGTCGTCTCCATGCGCAGGCGCCGGCGTTGGGCGCGGGACGAGGCTGTCGCGAGATCGAGCTGGTGCTGCTGCTGCTCTGCCTGAGAAAGTGGGGAATGGGTACACACGTGTTGACGCGTTGGGTTTGATCCCGACACGAGATAAGATGAGATGCGGTTGGCTTATATTGGACAGAGTGGCTGCACCTGCTCGGAAAACGCGGAGAAGAAGCGGGGATAACCGGCAACCGCGTTCGATGGACACGCCTACACTTCCGACTTCTGAATTCCTGACCGAGTGGAAGTTAGTTCCAAATTCGCAAGAAATCAAATTACTCCTGGGAGAGTACAGACTTTTTTCGCGGAAATGCACTGCTAATGTCACTGCCACACAGATATGCGACCAAATATTCTGGACATGTGTCACTGGCACCTGGGACAAGGAGGGAGAATGGCAAACCCAGAACCTGTAATACTACAACTTTGTCCAAAAACACAAGCCAGTTGCATATTATATATATACAACAAACACACGCAACGACCGGCTGGTTCAACTCAAACTTCAGCCACATCGTTTTTGCCACAAAAGTACCAGGAATACGTCCAATAATTGTATACTAGTCAGGGAGTTCAGAGTACCGGTTCTAGGATATAGGTACACGCCAGTTTCAGCTTCGCACACGTTTAATCACTTCAGAGAAGGTATTAACCATAGGAATGGTTCTGCTCGTGGCTGGCGCCCGTAGAAGTCTTGCTGGCTGTGGGAAGGGGCAGGACTTTCAAGGGCTTCTACGAGCTCCTTGGTCCCGTGCTCGAGGTTGAACGCGCACATGTTGTTGTAGCCGTCGATGAAGTAGACGCAGTTTGCCTTCAGGTACGAATGGTCCTTGGCCGGAAAACAGAACGAGCTGTAATGGCTGACGAACAGCCCGAATTCCCCAATGTCGCTGGTCCGCTCGAAGGAAGAGGTCTCCCTGTCGAGGACCCACAGCGCAAACTTGTTCTGCGATTGGCGCTTGACCCTTATGAGATCGCCGGACGGGGTCTCCACCAGGCAATTGAACTTCTGGTGTTGGTAGTGGAAGAGGTTGTGCATATGCGGTTCCACCTGGGGGAAGTCATCATCTGGCCATGAACGGGGAGGCTCTGCCCACACCTCAACCGTACCATATACATCAATGGTGTAAAGTTGCCTTCTGTGCTTGAAGACATCCACCAAAATGTGTTTTGAATCGACAAACGACCAGCTTTTGCTTCCTTTGCGTGTCACTTGGTATCCTTTCTGGTCGCGATGGATGACAGCAACAGTGAAGTTGCTCTCACTCATGTCAAGCAACATGGCCTTGGACAGGTGCCTCCTTCCGATTGAGGGGAGTTGGAACGATGTGCTGCTGATGGGATTAACCAGCTGGATGGTTCCCTGCGGCGGGCTAAAGAAGATAAGCCAACCATGGGATGAACCAACCGGAGTCCACATGGATCCAAAGATCGTGGCAACGCTCGGGATATGGATGGTTTGAGTCTTTTTTTCAGGTAAGCTAAAAAATTTAGCACCATCAAGCGGCTTTGTGGGGAGCATCAGCCATGGGTCCACCCTTGGATGGTTGGATACTTCCTTGCAGATATGGTTCCATGAGGTGCATACAGCACGGAATCTGATGTAGTCAGGAATGCCAAGCTTCTTTATAATTAGACCAACTATATCAGTCTGAATATTAGCCCAATCTTTCATCCCAACAGAATTAACTTCTTTAAGCCTGAAATAAAAACTTGTGCATATCAGTGTACTTCATGAATCATGACACAAATGCTAATAAAGACACCAAATTCTTGCTGCATCTTTGTGGAAGCATTCAAATAGTTTCACAACGAAGGCATTCAAGCCATGTCCAAGTCAAATAACAGTTTCTGATATGTACAGATAGCATCAGTACATACATCCATTTAAGCTCATTTAATTTTGGGTTTTGATAAATGGAAAGGGGAGTAAATAAGACAACCAAGTTCAATAAGGAAACCTTAATGTAACAAGTTAGACGATACCATACAGGTTAGTTTTATGAAAACAACTATCCACCTATTCAGAAAAACTGTTCACCAGAGAGTAGCTAACATGAAATAGCAGTGACGGGAAGCAGATCAATCAGAGAATGTTGGTAAGGATCGAATGCTGCTTGATAAGATAATATTGCAGTTCAGTTCAATATGCTGATTAAAATACCAGCTGATGGATAAACATGGTCAAGTCAGAATCTGTGAATAGAAGCACAGAAGAAAACAATAGTACTCCCTCCATCCCAAAATAAGTGTCGTGGTTCTAGTTCAAATTTGAACTAAACCGCGACACTTATTTTTGGACGGAGGGAGTATGTACTATGTACACTGCTTTAAGACCTTCATTCTGATCAAGCAGATTAAACACCACTAAGCTCAAGATCGGGTCTAAACTTGAATACCCCATAACTACGTTGAGTGACTGTAGAACTCCATATGTGATTGAACAGTTTCTTAGAGTTTCATATGTGATTTAACAGAATGGCGAATGCACAAACCGATAGTTCAGAAAATTCTGGTAAGTGATAATAGATTAATAGTACCTTGTTTCCTTCGTGGACATGCTACTACAATAACTTCAGCTGATGTAGAGATCCAAACTCAACTGCAGTGACATCACAACATCATAAACTGAATTAAATGGGCGGAAGAAGAAGCAACATATCCTGGTGCACTGTGGCACAAGTAAAGACATAAGATACAAAATAAATAGACAGGAGGGAGTCAGGAAGGAGTGCCTTTTGAATTTTGTATCACGGAAACTCTAATGTAGGAAAACTTTCACTCTACATATAAACAAATGCTGCTGCACAGCAGCATGTAAACTCAGATCACCAACCACAGATGACCTACATGTACTACATTTCCTGGAAATCATAATTGAAACAAATGCATATGTACATATACGCAAGTACGACCGCCGCATTAACAGCAGCATTAAATATCAGCAACCTCAGTTACCAGATCTCCAGTATTTTTAAGCAAGAGTTTCAGTGTTTAGTTCAAATTTGTAGCTAAGATGGAAACTATAATAGGAAAATATGGCACACTGCTCCTTTGATGTTTAAACTGTGCGTATCATTGGAACGTCTAAATGAACAGATGTTTATGCACATCCCCTGGACCGTGGACCAACCACAGGATGTGCTATTAAACAACACAAATACATAATCCTTGTTACATACCAAACGAAGCGTTTGGAAGGGCCATGGAATCACACCAACGCTCGATCAATTGATCAAAGATATAAAACTAACAAAGTCACATCTGACTCCTACACCATTTGGTTTTACACGGAGATTCGTGGGGATTTTCTCTTTTCTTTTTCTTGTTTGATTAATCAAATGATGTAGGAGTTATATGTGACTTTGTTAATTCTCATCTAGACGAGCATTAGCAAATCCGATTAAAAAACTATAACCCCCAAACCCTACCAAAACCCCCCAAATCAACGCGTCCCCGCCCCCCACCAACAAAATCGCCGATCAGAACTAGACGGCCTCGGAGCAGTCCTTCGATCGCCAAAAGAACACCACGAAAATCGCCGGTCGGAACTAGAAAACCTAGGATGGATCCTTCAATCGCCAAACCAAACGAAAAATTCCCCAGCGGAACTTGAAATCGATCGATGCAGCACGCCTATAGGAGTTACGAGGGCGTGGAATCTCAGCTCACCACCGTGACAAGCAGGAGCACCAGTCGACGCGACGTCGCCTGGATCTCGCCTCCGTGCCGCCGTCGATGTCGATGTCGGAGAGGAATCGAGGGGCGGCGGCTAGGGTTCGGCCGCGGCCTCGATTCAAGCTGCGGCGGCGCGACTCGGTGCGGGGTCGCGATGATAAGGTGGGGGAAAGCACGTACGCGGCGGTCGCCGGCCGTGACGGCCCCCGCCGGATCAGTGCGGGGCGAAGTGGGGACTGAAGGAGAATTCGAGGGGCGGGGATGGTGGCGGGGGTGGGGAGAGGAGGTTCGGACGGGGTTGTGCGGGTCAAGGAGTCGCCGGCCAGGGACGGATGACCTGGCACATTCTGTAAATGTTTTTTCAGTTTAATAATTTGGAGAGTGCTAGGCGCCGGCCGGTCGGCTAGCAACCGTTAGATTCGATCACGCAAAACCGTCTGATCGTGACTTCGTCTTCTTCATCCTAGCGCACACAGGGGAAATCCCTCCTCGTCTCTGTGGCACGCGTCTTCGCGCTCCCCGTGTGCTGCTTCGGCGAGGGCAGCGGCGGTCAGCGAAAAAAGTCCATTTTAAACCCTAAACTCGTAGAGCTTTGACGAATCAAACCCTCAAGTCTAAATCCCGGTCGTTTCAACCCTGAACTGTATAATCCCGGTCTAAATCAGACCCTGGATCCGTTTGCCAGACAGGGAATGCAAAGAATGGCCGGGATTGGTGGCGGTTTCCTATTTGCCGCCCGTGGGCAGCCAACAGCAGTGGCTACACCCCACAGCGCCCGCGGGTGGGCCGGCCCATTTCGCAGCAGCGCATATTGCTCGTTCACTGTTTTGTTTTTAGTTCGTTTCTGCTGTTGACTTTTTGTTTTATTTTATCTTTTTGTTTTTTTTATGGTTTTTGCATGTTCTTTCTGCCTTTTCATTTCTGGTTCTTTCGTGTTGTTTCTGGCTTTATCTTATTTTCTCTTTTTCTTTTTCTTCCATTAATACATTACAAGGAAATGTTTCATTGTGTATTTTTAATCTCTACTCCCAATGGAGCAGTTAGTAGTCTCGCTTTCAGGTTTTTTTTAGTCCCACCTTCCATCGTTTTATTTGGTACCTCCTCCCACCTCTGACTTAGCCACCACAAACCGAAAAAACCTCATGCTGAGACCCCAACCCGCACCATGCACGTACCAATGAAAAAAGACCTACGATGGTTAACCAACGAAAAAAGACCTATGAACCAGCGACAAAAAACCTAAACCTATCGCCCGAACTTACGAGCGACAGCTCCTGCCCTCGAGCGAGAACCACTCTCACGTCTGCCCTCGTTCGCCGCTGCTCCATCCCTTCTCCGCCACCCCCGCCACCTCCCGTCGCGGGCAGGCGGGAGGAGCCCTGTCCGGCCATGGCAACACTGTCGGCGGCCTCCTCCTCCCCCTCACCTTCTCTCCCTCTCCCAAAGGAGGGAAGGTAATGGAAGGGATCTGATCGGAGCGGTGGATCTGCGCCCTTGCCGTCTCTTCTTTTCTTCACGGATTCCAGGAGGAGATCGAAGTGGGAGGTAGACGAGCAGGAGCGCCGCGTCCGCGACAACGATGAACGACGACCCAGGTAACGCTATCTCCCTGCCCTCGCCCCAACCCATCTTATCCCCGTAGCTTGTACTCACGCGCCCCCAGGTTCTCGTCTCCCATGGCAGGGGCCGGCGAGTGGCAACAGATGCGGGACACCAACTGGTGGCGCAACGGACAGCGGGAGATCGGCTGGTGGCAACGGATGGCAGGAGGCCGCACGACCGTGCGAGGAGCAGGTAGCTGGAGGATGTCGCCGGTGGAAATCTGGCAAGTGGCGGCGACATAGAGGGCTTATGGTTGGATCTTAGTCTTTTTACCTATAGCACTGAATTTCATGTATAGGTTGTGCTGATCCTAAGATTGCCAAAAACTGCTTCGTAAAAATCACCCAGGTCTGCTTTTTATTGTGATTATGCAAATTGCTCGAAACCTGAGTTGTCCTATTTTGTTGATGAAGGAATTGAAATCTGAAGACATGGTGATTTTTACCCAATGGGTTATGCCCTTGAGCACGAAGATCTTTTGAACTTTGAGGTAATCTTTTGTAATGTGAGCCACGATTTTGTTGCTTCTCCAATAGTAGGTGTGGTTTGTCAACCACTATTTTACACACATTTGTCCAGTTCAACTTTTTTACCATTTGCAATGCCCGGTGCGAGTGAACATGTATCATGCTATGTTTTATTCCATTAAATCATGTAGGGAAAATGCATTGTAAGTTTGGATAATTTCATTGTAGCAAAATTGGTTGAGCCCACCCCAAAATATTCATGTTTGCATCAGATACAATTTCCAGTAGATAAAATGATTCGTAAAGAATGGTGGGGCATGGTATTTGGCGTGTACGACAATACTGTTACAGTCACTTTTATTTTTAGAAATGTATGATGATAGGTTTTGATGTTTTATTTCCAGGTTCAGGACCACGCGTGCTTCTCACATTTATTGAGACAGAGAGTATTAATCGACAGCGGTTCAAGTTTCTACAATGAGCTATACATCATCTAAACTCACATGGATATACCAGGTCTGCCTTTCCCTACAATTTAAGCCTTTGTTTTGGCAGGTATCAGTCACCTGGTGCTAAACTTGGTGCTTAATGATCAACTAGAACAAAGTTTCATAGCCTTCCAGATTTGTCAAATCTACAATAACAGGATAATTCCTGTTAGACATGTTATTCTACTGGTACATGTTAACGGAATTCTTGTATTTTGGAAGGAGAAAACATTGAGTGGAGCTATTATGCAATTCAAGTGGCATGGTCATCTGAGATTTTGTTTTTTCTTAATCGTGACATGTGTTAATATTGTGCAAATCAGAATATCATTTTTTAGGTTTGCAAATAAAATTAACTTGAATAAAGTATTTTGAACTTAGTGAGCATAACAGTGTTTTGTAGTGTGAGGATAATAAGGTGAAGTGAGGCTGCTGCTCACTGGTGGCTCGCCGGCCATCCGAGAGCCGGAATTGCGGCCCCACGCGAGGGAAAGATCAGCGTTGCTGCAGCCACCGCAGGACACCCACCATGCGCGTACCATACAGGCAGCAGCAGCCTCACTTCACCTTGGATGACATGACGATTATGAAATATTCAGTCATCCCCCTTGGGTCTACCTGTTAGAAACTTGGACCTACTCATGTGTTTGAGGTAATACTCGCGTGCTTTCACTTATATTCTGCCAAATTTGTTCCATCTATAGGACTGTACATGGAGATTATCTATAAGGGTTATGTCCCGTGCAAGGAGATTATCTTATAGGACAGGCATATCAGCCCCCATTCAGACATAGCAGATATTCAACAGAAGAGGTTCCTCCACTGCTACTGGCCAAACTCTAAGCAAAAAGACCTTCCACTTTCCTTGCTAATGGTGAGCAACTCAAAGATGGCTACAAGGTTACACTTAATATTTACTCTCTGAATAACATATTATTTATTTGACCAATACATGTATAAATGCCTTGAGAGAACATGTATATATAGCTGCATATATGTTATATCTGAACGATGGCAGATTTGACCATTAATTACATGTATATACTTGCTAGGAGAGAACGTGTATAGCTTTCAGTTAAGCTTTTCGATCATTAAGCTGTTGCTTTCTCATCTTATTTCTAGGTAGAAACATTATTGGTGTTCTTTAGCTTAATTTTGAAACATGAACACCATCATGTCTTCATCGCCGAAATCTCAGATCTCACTTATTTTATTGATCTGATTCTGAAGCCCACCTCTTTCTTGCGGCGGAGAGGCGCCATACTTAACGCATGTGATGGCAAAGTATCTCAAGTTTGCATGCCAATGATATTTATCGGACTTGAAATACGATGCATCCATTCAAATTTGGGTATCGCTTCTACATGGCATTTGGTGTAACCTGCCAAATATCTCTCAGGCATAACTGATTATTATTTTTAAGTATGGACCCAAATAATTCACCCATGACATGTTCTTGAAATTAATTTATTCTACTGATTATTCAGAACATGAGTGTTAGATTTTGTAGTCCAAAAAGATGATAATGAAGTTGAGAGAAGAGAGTATGCCTACGATCTATGAACATGATGTGTGACAAGAGATGGTATGACTTCTTCAAAGAACGATCTTGATCCTTCTTTTATCTTCATATATGGCCAAGCATTGATATATTGTGGTGCGGAAGGTCACGAGCGCTAGAGATTGTGGCACTATTTAGAGGGTTGGGCGGCGGTAGAGGCGGCAACTCGGGTAGAGGGAGGTAGTAGTGTGTGACAACATTTGCTGACTGTTGATGGCGGTGGCAAGTGGTTTCGTAGGTAGAGGTGGGCGGGTCAATAGAGTCGACAGAGAAAAAAGTATGAAGAGGGAGGAAGAAGAGTAGTAGAAGCAGTGGGTGTTGGCGGCGGAGGAGAGGCAAGGGGTTAGCGGTCTCGAGTGCAGGGTGCGGGAGGTCGTGGGCACCAAAGATGCTGGTACATTTTAGAGGGATGACTGGCGTCAGCGTTGACAGAGGTGGTGACTTGAGCAAGTGGCGACATGTGGCAATTGTGATCGTGTTATATTGTCCCTACCCGTGATATTTATCATGCATTATCTTTATATGACTTTAACAAACTATTTCAGAAGCCCGTGACAACGCACGGGCACTCTACTAGTCATTAATAATACTTTAATATGATGAACAAGCTGTGTTTCTTCTGTTTATTTTTACTACTCTTCTTTTTTGTGTATTATACAAGAGTTTATCAGGTATTAAGAAAATGTTCATCATATATTTAAGAAAATGTTCGTATATTAAAAATATATTCATTTATGTACTTAAAAATGTTCAGCATATAAGAAAAAAAATGTTCAGTGTATATGAAAAAAATGTTCAATATGTATTTTCAAATTGTTCAGTATTCATCACAGTAACGTTCATTGTGTATTTTCAAATTGTTTAGCACATATCACTGTAGTGTTTGTTATGTATTTACAAATTGTTTAGCGTATATCACAAAAATGTTTAATGTGTATATAAGAAATTTTCGTTGTGTATCAAAAAATGTTCAATGTATATTAAAAGGTCCACGGGTTTTGTAACAAGATTCATGAATTTGAAACAAACATATTGAGAAAAGGTTCACGCATTACATAAAAAAGGTGCTCGCATTTCTTTAGCAGTGCAACAGAAAAAATGGGGCGGCCCAGCGCGGAGGACGGGTACACTCCATGGTCAACAGTGCTTGAATTATTTCGAACCATATAAAACCGGTGGCCACTTAGTAGGAAGTAGCAAACAAAAAATAAGAACCTCGTGAACCAGATTTTTAAAATAAAAAAAGTTTACAATTTTTGAAAAAAATGTTCACAGATTTAGAAAGAGTACAATGATTTTGAAAATAAGCTCACAGTTTTTCAAAAGAAAATTCAATGGATTTGGGAAAAAATCACTTTCTTTGGAAAAAGATTCACGCGTTCAACAATTGTCAGATTTTCAAACATTACTCTTTTTTTTTAAAATGCAGGAAAGGATACCAAAAAACCCGCCCTGATTCTGCGTTTAACTTTTTTTCTTAAACTTGCGCACTCCAGTTTGGTAACACAGGCTTGTTAGGTTGACTGGTTTAGCAAGTCTCCTTTGGATCTACAGGTTCGTAGTTCGAATCGTAGGACTTGTTGTTTTATCTTTTTCGACAATCAAATTGTTATGCTACTTTTTTTTTGAGAATAATTGTTACGCTAGTACGGACGCTATTGTACACCATGGGCCGGCCCAGCTAGGTGTCACTGCATGCGTCGGGTCGAGCTCCCGTGTAACAGGAAAAAAAAGACAATTTTTTTGCAGACAAAAAAGAACAAATGGGGTGGCCCAGCAGAGCCCAGCCAGAGAAATCCCGGTTGACATTCGTCAAGGTTTGATCTAGACCGGGATTATACAGTTCAGGGTTGAAATGACCGGGATTTGGACTTGAGGGTTCGTTTCGCCTAACCTCTACAAGTTCAGGGTTTAAAATGGACTTTTTCCGCGGTCAGCCGCTCGCAACGCGACGCCTCGCAATGCCGCCCCTCTGTGGCTCATCGAAGAACCGTCTACCGCTCGTGAATTTCGGTTCAAGATTCGCCGCCAACAGGTTTGCAAACTCCCTTCTTCGCCGTCGATAGGTTGTAATTCCAGTCGTCGAAGCTCCATGGTTGCAGCACTCGATGCGCCACCGCCGCCTTGGCCGTTAACGTTCGCTGCACGGGATTGCACGAACGGCGCTGATGATGTCATAGACCTAGGGTAGGGTCATAAGCCTGACCTATACGCCCTACCCAATGTCACTACCCTAGAAGCAAAGACATTCAAAAAACAACAGAGAGTATCAATTAAAGCCGTTGAGTGCAATCCACTCGACCAGTCATCCCACTCGGGTACCCCTCCCTCCTGGTATCACTCGACCAAGACGAAGCCATTCGACTATACAAGAGACCACTCGACCTACAGAAGACTAGGAGTCACTCAGGACGGCAACGGTCACGCATTCACTCCGTAGTCTTAAAGGTCATTAAATACACTTTATAGTTGTCGTTATCAGTAATGCCCTATCTTTATCTACATTGAACCCCTGTAATGGAGGTGGGCTGGGGTCCTGACGCACTCTATATAAGCCACCCCCTCCTCTGGGACAAGGGTTCGGACCCCCTGTAACACACACACACACACCCATATTTCAGTCGACCGCCTCAGGGCACCGAGACGTAGGGCTTTTACCTCCTCCGAGAGGGGCCTGAACTCATAAAACTCGTGTGTACAATCTCGCCGTATCTAGGGCCTCGCCTCCTCATACGTACACCCTATTCTTACTGTCAGACTTAGTACCACGACAATTGGCGCCCACCATGGGGCAAAGCGTCTTAGCGACTTCCGGCGAGGTTGCATTTTCTCCAACCTTCATTAACATGGTTTCCGGCGGCGGTTTGGTCATGGGCCGCGAGTTCCGACTCGGCGCGCTCACTTTCGTCGCCGACGACTCCGCCTGGCTCCAAGAGGCCCCCCTCGACGTCAAGGCTCTCCCGATCCGTGGTTCGTCGCACTTCCGGGCGAGTGCCTGCGGCATCCTCCTTCGACAGCCATCGACCCCATATCAGTCGGTCCTCGCGTCATCTTCTCACTCTGCTGGACGCTGCCACAAGCGATCTGGTCGATCGCAGCTCCAACAGTGGGTGAAGCATGCGGTGGCTCGTCAGACATTCACCCACCAAGTCGCAGTAGTCGAGCCCGATGTATTTCACTGCGGTCCAGTCGACCTATCGACTGATTTCGCAGACACATTTTCTGAGAGCGAGAGTTGTGACCCCGCGACAGAGGTCCTTATGGTTGACTCCCACCACAGTCCACCTGGTTTTCATCGCAGCGGCGGCAACGGTGGCGGTGACGGCCCGTCATTCGGCCATGATGAGTATGAGCCCCAACCTCTCAACTCGCAGCAGAGGGAGGAGCTGCACTACCGCAACGTGGAGGCTCTCCAGACCCCCATCATAGGGGAAAATGCCCAGGCTCACGCCTTGGAGGCAGTGCGCCTGGCCACGCTGGCTGAGCGCACTCGTTTGGAGAATCTCCAACATTCTCTCGATGAGCGTGCCCGTCGACTGATCCCCGAGTCCAGTCGATGTCCATGACAGTTGTTTCCATCGGAAACTCAGGTATTCCGCACACCGATCCAGAATCTTGTGGATGTTGTGCGCATCGTGAAGTCCATTCAACTGTCCCGTTTAGAGGCTGGAAGAGGCTTGGAACAGATGAGGACGCTGCTCCGAGCAGCGGGAGATCTGAACTCCGCCGTGTCCCAGTCGCGGAACAGAATCCACAGCAGATCAGTAAGGGCAGATACCGTTCAGTCAGCACACAGTCCTGGGTCACCTTTGTGGCATGAAGATCGTGATCACCGCCGAGATCGGCATCTGGGAAGAGCTCATGGATAGTATGATCGTGAGTACGCCTGTGACAACCACCATCGAGCGCCTTCGCCCCTTTCGAGGGATGGGTCATACGCGCGCCGGCGGTATGATGACAAGCGTCCGTATGGAAATGACCGCAGAGTTCCAGTCGACCCAAGAGAGCCCGGCTTCAATGCAAGGTCAGTCCTTGTTCAGGGTTTGGTCGACCGGAACAGAGCATACAGAGAAGGGCTGGATAGAGACAGGCTCGGTAGAAGTAGGGTCCATATTTCTGGCCCTGAGTGTTTCGGAAGAGCCAACAAAGCCGCTGAGATCCCTCACAACTTCAGATTGGCAACTGGCGTCAGTAAGTTTACAGGAGAATCAAAGCCCGACACTTGGCTTGAAGACTACCGAATGGTTGTGCACATTGGTGGCGGCAGCGACGAGGTGGCCATGAAGCACCTCCCTCTAATGCTTGAAGGTTCTGCCAGGGCCTGGCTGAATCAATTGGCCCCTGGGAGCATTTTGAGTTGGGATGAGTTAGCTCGAGTGTTTACCAGAACATTTGAGGGCACCTGCAAGAGACCTGCTGGTCTGCCAGAATTGCAGCATTGCGTGCAGAAACCGTGTGAAACCTTGAGAGATTATATCCAGCGATGGATCACTCTGCACAATGTTAATGCCACCTTGGTGATTTTTGCTGATCTCGAGAGCAAAAGTCAACTGAAAGTCATTAATAGAGAGGTGAACATGGTTGCTCCGGCAACACCAAAGTATTTGAAGTGGTCAAAAAATCCTATTACATTTGACCAGTCCGACCACCCGCCACGCGTTGCTACCCCTGGGCGGCAAGCGCTGGTGGTCAACCCAGTCGTTGGAGGCACCCGACTGACCAAGGTTCTGATGGATGGTGGCAGTGGTCTAAATATCCTATACGCTGAGGCCCTCAAGGGGATGGGCATTCCGATGCCCAAGCTCAGTGAGAGCAACATGCGATTCCACGGAGTCATCCCAGGAAAGAAAGCTGACTCACTCGGTCAGATCACTCTTGACGTGGTTTTCGGCAATGAAAAGAATTACCGCAAGGAAAAGTTGACGTTTGAGGTAGTGGATTTCCAAAGTGCCTATCATGCCATTTTGGGCAGACCTGCTTATGCTAGCTTCACGGCTCGACCGTGTTATGTGTACCTCAAGATGAAGATGCCTGGCCCCAAAGGCGTGATAACGATCGTTGGTAACCGGCAAAGAGCAGAAGACTGTCTTCAGGATGGTACAAAGATAGCGGATGAGCAGATGGCAGCAGTAGAGTTTCAAGAGTACTAGAAAACTGCAGATCCGAGTGATTTGCTGCGTGCCAAGAGGCCTACCTCGGACTCCGCATTTCAGTCGGCTTGTGAGACCAAGCCAGTCCACATTCACCCGACCGACCCCAATGCTGCTCCGACCCATATCTCAACAACACTCGACAGCAAATAGGAAGAAGCGCTCATCCAGTTCCTCCGTGAGAACTGGGACATCTTTGCATGGAAGCCATCTGACATGCCAGGTGTACCCAGGGGACTGGCTGAGCACTGTTTGCGAGTCGACCCAAAGGCATAACCCGTTAAGGAGCATCTCCGGTGGTCCGCCATGGAGAAAAGAAAGGCAATTGGCGAGGAGGTGGCTCGGCTTCTAGCTGCTGAGTTCATCTGTGAGATATACCACTCCGAGTGGCTCGCCAATGTTGTTATGGTTCCCAAGAAAGATAAATCACTTTGAATGTGTATTGGCTTCAAGCACATCAATCGGGCCTGCCCGAAAGATCATTTTCCTCTGCCCCGCATCGACCAGATAGTCAACTCAACTGCGGGATGTGAGTGATTGTCCCTTTTGGATGCTTATTCCGGGTACCATCAGATCCGACTGTATGGACCCGGCGAGATAAAGACATCTTTCATCACCCCATTCGGGTGTTTTTGCTATGTTACTATGCCCTTTGGCCTCAAGAATGCTGGTGCCACATTCATGCGCATGACTCAGAAGTGCTTGCTCATTCAAATCAGTCGGAATGTGGAAGCATACATGGATGACATAGTGGTTAAGTCACACAAAGGTTCCGACCTGCTGACTGACCTCACTGAAACCTTTGCCAACTTAAGAAGATATGATATCAAGCTCAATCCATCAAAGTACACATTCGGAGTTCCTGGTGGAAAGTTACTCGGTTTTCTCGTTTTCGAATGAGGGATCGACGTGAATCCAGAGAAGATTGGCACAATCCTCCGAATGAAGCGCCCAGTGCGTGTGCACGATGTTCAGAAGCTTACTAGATGTTTGGCTGCATTGAGTCAATTCATCTCACGCCTCGGTGAAAAGGCACTGCCTCTTTACCGACTAATGAAGAAGTCTGACAATTTCGAGTGGAATGACGAAGTTGAAGCAGCGTTTGAAGAGCTCAAAGCCTTGCTTTCCACCCAGCCGGTGCTTGCTGCTCCAGTCAGCAAGGAGCCTTTACTGCTTTACACCGCAGCCATGGGAGAGGTTGTTAGCACAATTCTCACGGTCGAGCGGGAAGAAGAAGGCAAAGCCTTCAAAGTTCAGCGCCATGTGTATTACATTTCAGAAGTCTTGACCCCGTCCAAGCAGAGATACTCTCATTATCATAAGCTTGTTTACGGGATTTACCTGACCACGAAGAAAGTTGCACATTATTTCTCTGATCATTCAGTTTCAGTCGTCAGTGATGCTCCATTGTCAGAAATTCTGAATAACAGAGATGCAACTGGTCAAGTGGCAAAATGGGCGATTGAACTCCTTCCTTTAGATATCAAGTTTAAGGCAAAGAAGGCCATCAAGTCTCAAGCAATTGCAGATTTCCTCGCAGAGTGGATAGAACAACAACAACCGACTCGTATTCAGTCGGAACGTTGGACCATGTTCTTTGATGGATCCAAGATGTTGAATGGCTCTGGTGCAGGAGTGGTTTTAGTGTCCCCACGAGGAGACAAGCTCAGTTATGTCCTCCAGATCCACTTTGATTCTTCAAACAATGAAGCTGAGTATGAGTCACTATTGTATGGGTTGCGTATGGCCATTTCACTCGGTGTCCGACACTTGATGGTCTACGACGACTCAGACTTAGTGGTTAATCAAGTAATGAAGGAATGGGATGTCAGGAGTCCAGCAATGATTGGTTTTTGCAATGCACTGAGAGAGCTAGAGAAGAAGTTTGAGGGGTTAGAGCTCCACCACATACCATGAATCAAGAATCAAGATGTTGATGATCTGGCAAAGATAGGTTCCACTCGAAAGACTATCCCTAGCAATGTGTTCTTGGAGCATCTCCACACCCCGTCAGTACAAGAAGATCCCTTCAAGGAAGAGCCCCCGCAACCAATAAGTTCAACCGACCCGACTGAGATTGAGGTTCCAGCTGTGGTCGATTTGATCATGGAAGTCTTGGTGGTCACGCCCGATTGGACAGTACCGTACATCGCGTACATTCTCAGGAAGGAGCTCCCAGAGGATGAGGATGAAGCTCGCTAGATAGTCCATCGATCCAAAGCCTTCACAGTGATAAAAGGACAGCTTTACAGAGAAAGTGTCATAGGAGTGGCTCAACACTGCATCACCCCAGAAGAAGGTTGAATGATCCTAAACGATATCCACTTGGGGACCTGTGGTCACCATGCGTCCTCTCGGACCATCATGGACAAAGCATACCGAGCGGGATTCTATTGGCCTCGAGCAAATGAGATGGCAAAAGATATAGTCAACAAGTGCGCAGGTTGCCAGTTCTACTCCAACATGTCCCACAAGCCTGCGTCTGCCTTGCAGACTATTCCACTCGTCTAGCCGTTTGCAGTCTGGGGGTTGGATATGGTTGGACCCTTCAAGACCGACAGAATTGGCCTCACCCATTTGCTTGTAGCAGTCGACTAGTTCACTAAGTGGATCGAAGCCAAGCCCATCAAAAACCTTGACCCAGGCACTGCCGTCAGTTTCATCAAGATGATATTCAGATATAGAGTTCCTCACAACATTATCACAGATAACGGCTCCAAGTTTGATTCTGATGAGTTCAAGGCGTTCTGTGCATCCCAAGGCACTCAAGTGAACTATGCATCTATCGCACACCCGTAGTCGAATGGACAAGCAGAAAGGGCAAATGGTTTGATCCTTCAAGGTTTAAAACCCTGACTGATGCGCGACCTCAAGCACGCTGCTGTAGCTTGGGTGACTGAGTTGCCATCCGTCCTATGGGGCTGAGAACGGCGCTGAACCGGTTGACTGACCGAATCCCTTTCTTCCTGGTGTACGGTGCCGAGGCTGTGCTTCCGAGTGACTTGCTGCACAATGCCCCCCGAGTAGAACTCTTCTCAGAAGCTGAAGTGGAGCAGGCACGCAAAGACACAGTTGATCTCCTGGAAGAGGAACGCGAGATGGCTTTGATTCGGTCGACCATCTATCAGCAAGATCTGCGTCAATTCCATGCCCGTAATGTCAGGGGTCGAGCATTTCAGGAAGGAGACCTTGTGCTTCGAGTGGATCAGAAACGACCTCACAAGCTTGCTCCAGCCTGGGAATGTCCCTTCATCATCACCAAGGTGCTTCACAATGGGGCGTACCACATCTACAACGTAGCCAAGAATATGGACGAGCCACACGCATGGAACGCAGAGCTAGTTCGTCCTTTCTATACCTAAAATCACTCGACCCGACGAGTTGTAATAAGAGTACTTCAATTTGCTTACCAAAGACAAGATTTTTACAGTATCTTAATGATTGATTCCCCGTAATCATTTGTGTCTAAATCCCCCAGTGGTTGGCTTAGCCGCGAACCTGATTCGCCTAAGTTAAAAAACATTTCGAGTGGAGAGCAATCCTCCCACTCGGGGGCTTAGCTGCGACCCCGTACTCGCCTAAGTTAAAAACATTCCGAGTGGAGAACAATCCTCCAACTCGGGGGCTTAGCTGCGACCCTGCACTCGCCTAAGTTAAAAACATTCCAAGTGGAGAGCAATCCTCCCACTCGGGGGCTTAGCTACGACCCCATACTCGCTTAAGTTAAAAAACATTCCGAGTGGAGAGCAATCCTCCCACTCGGGGGCTTAGCTGCGACCCTGTACTCGCCTAAGTTAAAAACATTCTGA
>NC_041385.1:128180525-128212856 GCF_002162155.2 Triticum dicoccoides
TAGAGCAATCCTCCCATTCGGGGGCTTAGCTGCGACCCAGTACTCGCCTAAGTTAAAAAACACTTCGAGTGGAGAGCAATCCTCCCACCTGGGGGCTTAGCCGCGACCCCGTACTCGCCTAAGTTAAAAAACACTCCGAGTGGAGAGCAATCCTTCCACTCAGGGGCTTAGCCGTGACCCTGTACTAGCCTAAGTTAAAAAACACTCCAAGTGGAGAGCAATCCTCCCACTCGAGGGCTTAGCCGCGACCCCGTACTCGCCTAAGTCACAAAGGTCCTCTGAGCTACGTCACAAGTACAACATGCGCTCCATCCCGATCCGCAAGGATGACGAGGTGTCGATTGAACACAACATCAGAGCTGCGCCACAAGTACAATTTACGCTCCATCCCGATCCGTAGGGATGACGGGGTGTCGACTGAACACACCGTCTGAGCCATTAGACGAAAGGTGAAAATATCAAGTTCACTCGGAATCGAAAGACATTCAAAAGCGATAAAGGCAAAGCCATCGTATTCAATGAAAACCAAGTTCATATAAATCCCGGATAAGTTCAGAACCGCAACGGGCAGAAGTACTCAGGCATCAAGCCTGAAAGAGTTTAACGGTTACATAACCACTCGGCATTCCGAGGAAAATAAAGGTGGAGCATAATGTTTGTTCACTCGGTAGGAGGGGGACTTGCTGGATCGCAAAAACTATCAAGGTCGATGCTATCTGCGATGTGAGTGGCGGCGTCAAGGAAGGTGTCCATAAACAACTGGAAGCTGAGCTTCTTGGTGTTGGCAACCTTGAGAGCCGCCAGCTTGTCTTCTCTGACATCCTTACAATGCACTCGGACCAACGACAGAGAAACATCGGCGTCACAACGAGCAGATGGCTTCTTCCATTCCTGCACTCGACCAGGGATTTGATTTAGTCGAGTCATCAGAGACTCGAGATCCTGTGAGAGTTTTGTCTCAGGCCAGAGTTCAGCATCAATCTGCGTCATTGCCACCTTCAGACGAGCGAGATAATCCACAGCACTGTCCAGGCGAGACTCCAATCGCAGCACATTCATCGCAACATCATCTTTGACAGGAGAGTTTATGGGGTCAAGACCTGTCTTGACCCGTCCAGTTTCTGCTTCGAAATCCTGACATAGTTCTGCACAGTCGAAAAAGCAGTGAGTCAACAATTTAACAAGGCGTGACAGTCGACACCAACAAATCAGTCGAACAAAAGGAAATACCTTCAAGCTTCAAGACCAACTTCACAGTGAGCTTCCCCAGATAAGCCGCCAATTCGCCCTTCTTGGCCTTGAGACTTCCAACTTCATCAGTCAAGCTTTCCTTGTCCTTCTTCAGTCGCGCAACCTCCTAGTTGGCCTCAGTGACGACAGTCTTCAACTTGGAGTTCTCCTCTTCCAACTTGGTGAATGAGGCCAACTTCTTGTCAGCGAGTGTTGTTTTCTCTCGCACCTCCTTCTGAGCTACGGCAAGATCTTGTTCCTTCTTCTCCAGAGCCTGCTTCATTTTCTCTAAAGAAATAACATTCTTCAGACAAGCTTGGAGTTGACGATTTTCACTATGCACATCTGTTTGAGTGGAGTCACTCGGTTCAAAAAGACTAAAAAAAAGAGAGAGAGAGTCATAAGGTGGACAGTCGATGGATTGTTACCTCCCATGGTAACTGCTTCGTCCTGGGCCTTCTTGAGATTCTTCTTGGCCAGCTCCAGATCAAAGTTAAGGCTGGTCTGCTTCTTCTCCAGTTCAGAAAATTGGGCTCCAAGGTCACAAGACTTCTGAAGTCAGCAAATAAGATATGTCAGTCGACGGAAACAAAAGTCAATCACAGTGAAAATTGCTCTAAGACTACCGCCGAATCAAACATTCAACAGTAGTCTCGGGGACTACACCCAGTGGGTGCACTTGGCGTGCCCCCCACTGGTCTGGTTTTACACTCGGCATGGTCTGCCTAGCGTGAGTAAAAAACAAAAAAAGGAAGACGAGATTCTCAGACCCCGGCCGACTACCAGCAGTCGACCGCAGTCTTGGGGACTACACCGAGTGGGTGCACTATGAGTGGCTTCACTAGTTTAGAAAAACACTCGACCCAACCCAGTCGATTCAAGTGGAAGAACTATTCAACACTACAATAGAACACCCAGTGGGTGATTGGATGCGAAATGCAGACCTATGTTAGATGCACATAAAAGGTTCCAAAACGCTCATCCAAGGACACCTTACGGACAATGAAGCAACAGTTGCAACTACCACTAGTCAACAGACCAGTCGGAAACCAACTAACCTTGACGTTGGCTTGCAGAGCAGTGCTGGCATTGTAGGCAACCTGAATGGTGCTACCTCTTGAGCACTGGTTGGTTTTCCCTTGAAGAGGAAAGGGTGATGCAGCAAAGTAGCATAAGTATTTCCCTCAGTTTTTGAGAACCAAGGTATCAATCCAGTAGGAGGCTCCTCAAAAGTCCCACGCACCTACACAAACAAACAAGAACCTTGCAACCAACGCGATAAAGGGGTTGTCAATCCCTTCACGGTAACTTGCGAAAGTGAGATTTGATAAAGATAATAAGATAAAATAAATATTTTTGGTATTTTTCTATTATAGATTGGAATGTAAAGATGCAAATAGAAGTAGATGGGAAACTTATATGATAAAAGATAGACCCGGGGGCCATAGGTTTCACTAGTGGCTTCTCTCAAGATAGCATGAGTATTACGGTGGGTGAACAAATTACTGTCGAGCAATTGATAGAAAAGTGCATAGTTATGAGATTATCTAGGCATGATCATGTATATAGGCATCACATCCGTGACAAGTAGATCGAAACGATTCTGCATCTACTACTATTACTCCACACATTGACCGACTCCTGCCTGCATCTAGAGTATTAAGTTCATAAGAACAGAGTAACGCATTAAGCAAGATGACATGATGTAGAGGGATAAACTCAAGCAATATGATATAAACCTCATCTTTTTATCCTCGATGGCAACAATACAATACGTGCCTTGCTGCCCCTGCCGTCACTGGGAAAGGACACCGCAAGAATGAACCCAAAGCTAAGCACTTCTCCTATTGCAAGAAAGATCAATCTAGTAGGCCAAACCGATAATTTGAAGAGACTTGCAAAGATAACCAATCACACATAAAAGAATTCAGAGGAGATTCAAATATTTCTCATAGATAAACTTGATCATAAACCCACAATTCATCGGATCTCGACAAACACACCGCAAAAAGAGTTACATCGAATAGATCTCCAAGAAGATCGATGAGAACTTTGTATTGAGATTCAAAGAGAGAGAAGAAGCCATCTAGCTAATAACTATGGACCCGAAGGTCTGTGGTAAACTACTCACAAATCATTGGAGAGGCCTTGGAGATGATGTAGATGCCCTCTGTGGTCGATTCCCCCTCCGGCGGAGCACCGACGAAGGCTCCAATATGGGATCTCGCGGATACAGAAGGTTGCGGCGGTGGAAATAGTTTTTCGTGGTGCCCCTGGATGTTTTCGGGGTACGTGGATATATATAGGCGAAGGAGGTAGGTCAGGGGAGCCTCGAGGGGCCCATGAGGGTGGGGGCGTGCCAGGCACCCTCGTGGGCCCCTCGAGGCTCCCCTGACCTACCTCCTTCGCTTGTATATATCCACGTACCCCGAAAACATCCAGGGGCACCACGAAAAACTATTTCCATGCCGGGCACCCTCGTGGCCGCCTCGGTTACTTCTTGACGTCTACTCCAAGTCTCCTAGATTGTGTTTGTTCCAAAAAGATAGCTCTCAAAGGTTTCATTCCGTTTGGACTCCGTTTGATATTCCTTTTCTTCGAAACACTGAAATAGGCAAAAAAACAGCAATTCGGGCTGGGCCTTCGGTTAGTAGGTTAGTCCCAAAAATGATATAAAAGTGTAAAGTAAAGCCCATAAACATCCAAAACGGGTAATATAATAGCATGGAACAATCAAAAATTATAGATATGTTGGAGACGTATCAAATGGCCTCGTGCACCACCTTCATCTGTTCCATCACGAGGTTTGCCTGGAGAAGGGCCTCCCCAACGGCACTCGGCGGGTCGTCTGGAGTGTGGTATGCAGCAAAGAGCAATGATGGTAGTATAGTCGGAGCGGTCACAGGATCTGAAGCATGGAGTTGTGCGGGCGCAGCGAAGACCTGAGCAGTTGACCCAGAAGGATGATCAGTCGACAGTGGATTGGCAAAGGTAACACTGGCCCGAGCCGGATCTACATATCGCTGGATCACCGTCTCTAGAGCCGATGTCGACTGAGGCACCTGACCCTCAGCCGTCCTCCCGCTTGAAGCCCTGCCCCTCCTTCTTCTCTCTTTCAAAGGCACTTCTTCCTCATCATTGATACGTCCATCTTGCATCATGCTTTTATATCAATATTTATTGCATTACGGGCTATTATTACACATTATATCTCAATACTTATGGCTATTCTCTCTTATTTTACAAGGTTTACCATGAAGAGGGGGAATGCCGGCAGCTGGAATTCTGGCTGGAAAAGGAGCAAACATTGGAAACCTATTCTGCACTGCTCCAAAAATCCTGAAACTCCACGGAAGTTATTTCTAGAATTAATAAAAATTATTGAGCGAAAGAAACACCAGAGGGGGCCCACACCCTAGCCAGGAGGGTGGGGGCGCCCACCCCTACTGGGCATGCCCCTGTCTCCTGCCCCCCTGGCGGCCCTCCGGTGTCCATCTTCTGCTATATGAAGGCTTTTACCCTGGAAAAAATCAGAGGTAAGCTTACGGGACGAAACTCCGCCGCCACGAGGCGGAACCTTGGTGGAACCAATCTAGAGCTCCGGCAGAGCTGTTTTGCCGGGGAAACTTCCCTCCGGGAGGGGGAAATCATCACCATCATCATCACCAATGATCCTCTCATCGGGAGGGGCCCAATCTCCATCAACATATTCACCATCACCATCTCCTCTCAAAACCCTAGTTCATCTCTTGTATCCAATCTTGTATCAAAACCACAAATTGGTACGTGTGGGTTGCTAGTAGTGTTGATTACTCCTTGTAGTTGATGCTATTTGGTTTACTTGGTGGAAGATCATATGTTCAGATCCTTAATGCATATTATTACTCCTCTGATTATGAACATGAATATGCTTTGTGAGTAGTTACGTTTGTTCCTAAGGACATGGGTGAAGTCTTGCTATTAGTAGCTGTCGGTGTCAAAACCGGCGGATCTCGGGTAGGGGGTCCCGAACTGTGCGTCTAGGCGGATGGTAACAGGAGACAAGGGACATGATGTTTTTACCCAGGTTTGGGCCCTCTCGATGGAGGTAAAACCTTACTCCTGTTTGATTAATATTGATGATATGGGTAGTACAAGAGTAGATCTACCACGAGATCAAAGAGGCTAAACCCTAGAAGCTAGCCTATGGTATGATTGTTGTTCGTCCTACGGACTAAAACCCTTCGGTTTATATAGACACCGGAGAGGGTTAGGGTTACACAGAGTCGATTACAATGGTAGGAGATCTACATATCCGTATCGCCAAGCTTGCCTTCCACGCCAAGGAAAGTCCCATCCGGACACGGGACGAAGTCTTCAATCTTGTATCTTCATAGTCCGGGAGTCCGGCCAACGGTGATAGTTCGGCTATCCGGACACCCCCTAATCCAGGACTCCCTCAGTAGCCCCTGAACCAGGCTTCAATGACGACGAGTCTGACGCGCATATTGTCTTCGGCATTGCAAGGCGGGTTCCTCCTCCGAATACTTCATAGAAGATTTTGAACACAAGGATAGTGTCTGGCTCTGCGAAATAAGTTCCACATACCACCGTAGAGAGAATAATCTTTACACAAATTCAATTTATTGATGTATTCTGCGGCGTGACATCACACCACGGCCAAGCCTTTATTGGAATCGTTTTTACTGTCCCACCTCAGCGTGTTTAGCGAGGCGGTTTCCTTGGCACGTCTTATCAAAGCAGAGATCGCGTCCCTTATTCCGGGATTCTCATTAATACGGGTGTGGGTAACCCAGTCGTGCCCGTTGGCACGCCTCCTCTGTCGAAGGCGAGCCCTGAACGGTCACGGGGAGGGCTCTTGGTATTCAACCTCTTTATAACGAGACCAAGGTCCGCTCCTTTCTTTCAATCTCAATCGAATCCGCCCCTTGCCTCGAGTTCCAACACCCAAAGCTCTAGATTCAGGCGCTTCAGACCTCCGAGGATGTACGGCTCCGACCTGCAAGGCCAGTGGATGCCTTCCTCCGTCACGGAAGAAGACATGCTAAAGCCGAGAGACGCCCGGTATCTAACCGGCAAAATTTCGCACAGGCTGCCTGCCCAAGGGCAGGTTATTCCCACTCCCAAGCCTGGTGAGAGCGTGGTGTTCGTGC
The DNA here is from genome assembly GCF_002162155.2 of Triticum dicoccoides. Taxonomy (NCBI): domain Eukaryota; kingdom Viridiplantae; phylum Streptophyta; class Magnoliopsida; order Poales; family Poaceae; genus Triticum; species Triticum dicoccoides. The sequence goes on from NC_041385.1 coordinate 128,186,909, forward strand.
CTCACTTCCTTCGGGGGTTAGGCTTCCCGACGGACCCCTGAGGGGGCTCATGTTTTATTATGGGCTGGAATTTCATGACTTGGATCCGGAGTCCATCCTCCACATCTCATCGTTCATTGTCGTATGTGAAGCCTTCCTCCGCATTACCCCTCACTTTGGGTTGTGGCTCAAAACCTTCAAAGTGGAACCGAAGATGATCAAGGGGCAGCAGGCAGAGTGTGGAGGGGCTGTTATAAGCAAGAATGTTGACGCTCCCTGGCCCGAGGGCTATTTTCAAGAGGAGCTCAGTCTGTGGCAACAAGAGTGGTTTTATATCACAGCTCCCAGGGGCACCAAATGGGTGGCGCCACCTGCCTTTCGCTCGGGTCCTCCACCGCGGCTGGCGTCATGGGTCAATAAAGGGCTCGACCGGGGGCCGTCCAAGGACGCTCCCTTATTGCAGGGCCGTATTCGAGATCTCCTAGAGAGAGAGATCGATCTGGTCGTAGTAGCACGGGTCATGCTGGTTTGTCGCACCCTGCCCTGCAAACGTTGCCCCCTCCACCTGTGGGAGTTCAATCCAGAGGGACCACGAGCTCTCCAACATTTTATGGGCGTAACGCCTGTGGAGATGTACCAAATGTTCTTCGGATCACGAGCAATGTGTCCGGACTTGACTGAGGATGCAGGTCTGAGCTGCAATCGCCCGGATACTCAAGTAAGTAGTCCTGTACCCGGACATGCTATCCGTATATCTATCATAAACTTGCCTTTAAAAGAGTTGTCCCTTGAACAGGAGTGGATAGCAAAAGCAAAACTGATCTGGTGTCCGGCCCCCCTCCCTGAGACCACGCCGGATCCTGGGTTAACCAAGATGCTAGAGGCTGCGCCTTTTGAAGAAGGCGAAGGGGGGAATATGGGAGCTACTGCCTCCGCGAAGGAGTTTATCAAGAAAGGAGGGATCGAGAATCCCTCCCTCCAAGGGGAGAAGAGGACCGCTTCTGAAGATCCGGAGACCAAGGCCTCGAAGCGGGGGAAGAAATCCTCGCCAGAGGGTCCTGCGCCGGGAGATGCCCCGGCCGCACTATTTCCCCAAGGAGATCAGCCCTCCAGCGAGCCGTAAGTAAAGAGGGGCGTTTTCTTAAAATGAGAGACATCCCTGTTTTATTTCTGAATATAACCAAAAAAATTCCTTGTAGTTCGGATCTCCGCCCTTCTCAGCAGAGCTCGTCTTCAGGGGATCTTGATCCGGAGATGATGGAGAGTGAAACGCCTCCGCCTGCCATACCGTCATGCGAGGCGGACGACCCTGAGGTGTCGTTGCGGAGGGTTTCTCCGAATCCGGCGGGGCCCGAAGGCAGTCGTATGTCCCCTCAAAGCCCTCCGTGTCCGGCCTTCGAAAAAGGCCATCGAACGAGTCCGGCCCCGACTGGTGTATGATCGGAGGAGCTGAAAGATCTGCTCAGGCGAGCATCTATCTCGGAAGATCACCGTGCACTAATGGGTATGGTGATTGAAAGGATTTCATCCGCTAAAAGCGGATTGCATGAAGCCGTCATAAGTTTACTGACGGGTTTTGAGGTACGCAAAATGATGTACCTTCTGACAGTTTTGCATATAGAATGCGCCCTGTATAGATAGTAGCCCCTGAGACTCGGTGCGTTGTCAAAAATGACAGTGCTCCGAGGATCATAATCCCAGGTATAATATGCGCTCTTCCTATGTAGGTGGCGAAGCGTCCGATGGCAAGCCGGACTGATGAATTTGCCGAACTAAAGCAGCAACTTGACGTGGCGGATTCTGACATCGCGCTTGTCAATAAGCGGCTTGACGAGTCACAAGGTATGCAGCTTCTCCGCGGACACCCGGTAAGGTAGCTTAATGTTTGTGCCTTACAACATGTATGCTTGACGCAGATGGTGCCGCTACCATGGAGAACCTTCGGGCGGAACTCACCCGAGCCAAGGAGCAAGCCCGAAAAAGTGATGCGGCTGTCTTAACAGCGGCCGAAGAGCTGAGAGCCGAACAGGCTGCTCACTGCCGAAGCAAGAAAGAAATGGCTGAGATGGCCGTAAAGTTGAAGAATGCTACCGACCGTTGCGAGCTTCTTGAAAAAGAAGGTCGAGCGGAACAAGAGGACCTGAAAAAGGTTGCTACTGAGGCCAAGGATGCTCGCTCTGCGATGAGAGCTATGAAAGAGGAGCTACGTCAGGCCGAAGATATTGCGGCTGGAAAGCCTTTTCTGCTGCGGAGGAAATTCACGGATCCCAAGTATGCTTAGTTGGGCCAGCTGTGGGGTGCGGAGGATGCTTATCTGGACTTGGCGGCGAGTGCCGCAGACGCGGCCGAACACTTTTGAGGCCAAAAGGATCACGGAATGGAAGAGCTTTTTTGGTCGCAGTTCCATAGTCCAAAGCGTCCGCTTCCATTGACCGATCGTTTGGCCGAATGGGCTGAGCTGAATAGGTTGTCCGGACTTGCCATGAAGGATGGCGTGACTCATTTGTGGCCGAACAGGCCCGAGCCGAAGAGTTATTTTGGCTTGGTGCAGCAGTTCCTTGGTGCGGTGCCGCATATTGGTGCAATGAAGTGGTCAACATGTATAGAGGGTGCGCGGATGGCTCTTGCCCGTGTCAAGACATACTGGGCAGAGATGAAGGCCACTGACGTTGCATCCCAGGATTCAGACAGAAGCCGAGTACCTGCCGAGCACTATTTTGAGGAGGTCCTGCAGGGCGCTCGTTTAATAGAGACGCAGTGCTCGAAGGATATTATGTTCTAATGACATGTATGATTTGTGAAACAATGTTTCAATATAATATAAGGACTTTTTATACTTGTGCGTTCAAGTATTAAAGTACCTCCTGTGCGGCCGTTAATGTATATGTGTATATAACCTGAAAGATGACAGTCTTCGGCTTCAGCCCCCACGAACATAGTGCGGGGGTGTTTGCAAAAAAGGCGCATTTTCACACTTAATCCAATGTCTTGGTCCTGTAAAGGAGGTGATAGCGTAGCAAACTAGGCAACCGGACTATAATGCTTTATCACTTTCACTTAGCCATAGGAGTTCGATGGTGGGGCTACTATATAGCCCCTAGGGGCACCGCGCTCTCCCGAATTTGGGGCGCGTATGTGCCTGACCGGGAAACGGTCCTTCGTTAATGCGGAGGAATTCTAAACATTCCGGTGGATCATCGAGTGGTTGACCAGTCTCACGCTATATCATGACAATCAATTTTCGGCTTTCTCTACTGAGATGCTCACCAGGCCGAACCGGGGCACAATCTCAGTAGTTCTCCTGGTGCCGCGTTAGCCGATAGAACGGAATGTAAGGCAGCAAAACACAGGAGCCGGGCAAACCCAACATTTGACCAAAGACATGATTCGGAGCTGATGCATATAAGGCCTAACTCGAGACGCCGAACACTCCCTAAGGTATTCGGTCTTTATGAAAACGGGCAGAACAATGCCCTAAGCCCCTGGTGTCCAGGTACGCGCAAAAAATTCTGACGCGGCCGATGCCAAAATGCCAGCCTCCTCCTCGGTTATAACAAGAAACCGGGGGATGTGTATCAACAAGAGACAGTAAAAAAGGTTTACGCAGGGTCTTAATCTGAAAAGAATCCTTGCAACGGGTCCCTACTGCACGTCTGCGCCAGTGTCTCCGTTGTGCGGTATCCTGGACGGGTGTAGCACGGTGTTCATCTATAAAAGAGAAGAACTTAGTTGAAGAAAGATCGTGCGAAAAATGTACTTTATATTAAATAAACGGAGTACAATTCAAAAAGCGAATAAAATTGAGCTTTATTGTATCTTGTTGTACATGCATGCAGCCCCTTGTACGGGGGTGTGCAGCTAGTAGGCCTTCATATGTTTACGCCGGACTCGTCTAGCCGTGTCCGGGGTCTGAATGACCTGTTCAGGTGCTTGGTTTAGCGGAGCCGGATTAGTGTGTGACTGTCCAGGCAGTCTCACGTTCTTCCGTGCTTGAGTAACACTTGATATTTCCCTTTAATGAGATGATGCCGCGTGGACCGGGAATTTTAAGTGTAAGAGAAGCATAATGCGGTATTGCGTTAAAGCGGGCGAAAGCTTCACGTCCCAATAGTGCTTGATAGCTACTTTTGAATGGGGCGATATGGAAGGTTAACTTTTCATGGCAGAAGTTGTCGGATGAGCCGAACACAACTTCTAACAGTAGGGAGCCCGTACAATGGGCATATAGGCCTGGCATTACCCCCTTGAAGGAGGTGTTGCTGTGGCAAATTTTGGTTGGGTTTATCCCTATTTTGCGGATTGTGTCCTGATATAGCAGGTTTAGATCACTACCACCGTCCATTAGGACTTCTGTGAATTGGAGTCCGTCGATTATAGGATCTAATATCAGGGCAGTCCATCCTGCGTTCCGGATACTTCCAAGTAATCCTGATGATCAAAGGTGATTGGTTTTGACAACCAATGTTGGGACTCCGCTGGGATAGGCCGTGCGGCGCGTATTTCTATGGGCGCCGCTCTGATTTTCCCTTTTCTCACTTGAAGTGAGTTTACTGTTTTGACTTCTTGTGGGAAATTCTTTTGTTTTCCGGTGCTCTGCTTGTGGGGTTCGTCATCGTCCTCGCTTGGTGTGTCGAGCCCCTTGTGTTCGGCACTGAGTTTGCCGGACTGCTTGAAGACCCAACAATCTCTGTGGGTATGGTTTGCAGGCTTCCCGGGGGTACTGTGGATTTGGCATATATTGTCCAAGATTTTGTTTAAGTTGGATAGCTCATGGTTGTTATCCTTGAGGGGCAGTTTTTTATGATTCTGCCGAGAGCTTTTGAATCCGGCGTTGACTGTCGTGCTCTTCGGGCTGTTTCCCCTTGTCTGGCGCTGGTCCTTGCTGCATCGTGGTTTCCCATTTCCATCTCTGACTTCGGATATACTTGGGTCGCTAGTACTACATCTTGCCAGCCAACTATCCTCTCCCGCGCAAAAGCGGGTCATGAGGCTTGTTAGTGTGGCCATTGTTCTTGGCTTTTCCTGCCAAGGTGCCTGGCGAGCCATTCGTCTCGGACGTTGTGTTTGAAAGCTGCTAAGGCTTCGGCGTCCGGACAGTCGACTATTTGGTTCTTTTTAGTGAGGAACCTGTTCCAGAATTTGCGGGCTGATTCTCCGGGTTGTTGAGTTATGTTACTTAAATTGTCTGCATCCGAAGGACGGACATAAGTCCCTTGAAAATTTGCCCGAAAAGCATCCTCGAGCTCTTCCAAACTTCCAATGGTATTTTCAGGGAGGCTTTTAAGCCAGTGCCATGCTGGCCCTTTGAGCTTGAGCGGTAAGTATTTTATGGCGTGGAGATCATCTCCTCTAGCCATGTGTATGTGGAGGATGTAATCCTCAATCCAGACTCCCGGGTCTGTTGTTCCGCCGTATGCCTCTATGTTTACGGGTTTAAATCCCGCTGGGAATTCGTGATCCAGCACCTCATCGGTGAAACATAGGGGGTGTGTAGCACCCCTATATTTGGGTGTGCCGTGATGTCCGGATATTTGGCATGGTGCATTGCTTAGAAGAGCTTGCTTTCTTGGCCCGTAGATGGACCTAACTGGGCCATCCTTTTGATGCAAATCCTTATGTGGATCGCGTGCCAGCTTGTGTGCGGCGCCGCTTGCCGATCTATGCTTGTCATGTGGTCGTCTATCCGACCGGGCGGCCTCTTTGTTCTTTGATTGCGGGTGCTCTAAGGCCTCCTCATCGAATTCGGGCAGTAGTTTGCGCTTTGGGTAGCTATTTGTTTGGCGACTGTCGCCGTATTTGTCTGCGGTGTTGAGTACTTTGCTCCATCTGATTCTGAGTGCATCTTCCTCTGTTTTGAGCTTCCGCTTCTGCTTTTTCAGGCTACGCGCAGTGGCGACTAGCCTTTTGTGGAGGTTCTTCTGCTCCAACAACTTGTCCGGTGTGAGATCGTCCGGACTGTTATTTTCCCCGGGGACGGGTTGTTTATCCAAGTTCTCCTGCTCAGACGGTTGTTCAATGGTATGTTCGTCGTCCACCGGTTCGACCTGCTCTATGGCTGGGTCTGTATGGCCGCCGTCTTTGTCGAGGCAGGACTTTGTGCGGCGCTTTCGTCGCCGTCTTGACTGCTTTTCGAGGGATTTATCCTTCGTAGCGTCTCGTTGTTCCTCGTCGTCACTTCCTTTAGGTGTATCCACCATGTATACATCGTGAAATGGGGTGGCTGTCCAGTACCCTGTAGGTGCTGGTTCGCGGTTATCTCCTAAATCGTCGTCCATACCGTCGATGTCTTCGGAGTCAAAGTCGAGCATGTCGGTTAAATCATCGACAGTGGCTACAAAGTGGGTGGTGGGTGGGCGTTGAATTTCTTCGTCATCCGTACCCCAACCTTCCTGACCATAGTCCGGCCAGGGCTCTCCTGATAAAGAGAGAGACTTTAGTGAATTCCGGATGTCGCCAAAGGGCGAGTGCTGAAAGATGTCCGTGGCAGTGAACTCCATAACCGGCGCCCAATCAGATTTGATTGGCAGGGGCGCGGGAGGTTCGGAGTCCAGAGAGGAGTCCGGCACCTCGGAGTCACGGGCTTTGCAAAGGACAGGGATGGTGTTCAGCTCAATCGCCGTAGAGATTGTAGCCCCCGAGGCGGTGTCCAGCCACTCGTCCTCGATCGGCGAAGTCGGCTCCGAGCTAAGGGTCGGAGCAGACGCTGGTGTGGCCTCCAGGACATTGTTCGGCGGCAGAGCTAGATCGTGCCCATCGAAACAGTGCGGCACACTTGGCTGTGGCTCGAATCCGTCGGAGATCAAGTCTCCGCGAATGTCGGCCGTGTAGTTCAAACTCCCAAATCTGACCTGATGGCCAGGGGCGTAGCTTTCGATCTGCTCCAGATGACCAAGTGAATTGGCCCGCAGTGCAAAGCCGCCGAATACGAAGATTTGTCCGGGAAGAAAAGTCTAACTCTGGACCGCGTCGTTGTTGATGATCGAAGGAGCCATCGGGCCTAAAGGTGACGACACAGAGGAACTCTCAATGAAAGCACCAATGTCGGTGTCAAAACCGGCGGATCTCGGGTAGGGGGTCCCGAACTGTGCATCTAGGCGGATGGTAACAGGAGACAAGGGACACGATGTGTTTACCCAGGTTCGGGCCCTCTCGATGGAGGTAAAACCCTACTCCTGCTTGATTAATATTGATGATATGGGTAGTACAAGAGTAGATCTACCACGAGATCAAAGAGGCTAAACCCTAGAAGCTAGCCTATTGTATGATTGTTGTTCGTCCTACGGACTAAAACCCTCCGGTTTATATAGACATCGGAGAGGGTTAGGGTTACACAGAGTTGGTTACAATGGTAGGAGATCTACATATCCGTATCGCCAAGCTTGCCTTCCACGCCAAGGAAATGTCCCATCCGGACACGGGACGAAGTCTTCAATCTTGTATCTTCATAGTCCGAGAGTCCGGCCAACGGTGATAGTTCGGCTATCCGGACACCCCCTAATCCAGGACTCCCTCAGTAGTCATGTGAATTTGGTATTCGTTCGATATTTTGATGAGATGTATGTTGTCTTTCCTCTAGTGGTGTTATGTGAACGTCGACTACATGACACTTCACAATTATTTGGGCCTAGAGGAAGGCATTGGGAAGTAATAAGTAGATGATGGGTTGCTAGAGTGACAGAAGCTTAAACCCTAGTTTATGCGTTGCTTCGTAAGGGGCTGATTTGGATCCATATGTTTAATGTTGTGGTTAGGTTTACCTTAATACTTCTTTTGTAGTTGCGGATGCTTGCAATAGGGGTTAATCATAAGTGGGATGCTTGTCCAAGTAAGGGCAGTACTCAAGCACCGGTCCACCCACATATCAAATTATCAAAGTACCGAATGTGAATCATATGAGCGTGATGAAAACTAGCTTTATGATAATTCCCATGTGTCCTCGGGAGCTCTTTTCTCATTATAAGAAATTGTCCAGGCTTGTCCTTTGCTACAAAAAGGATTGTGCCACCTTGCTGCACTTTATTTACTTCCATTGCTTATTACTCGTTACAATTTATCTTATCACAAAACTATCTGTTACCTACAATTTCAGTGCTTGCAGAGAAAACCTTACAGAAAAGCGCTTGTCATTTCCTTCTGCTCCTCGTTGGGTTCGACACTCTTACTTATCGAAAGGACTACGATAGATCCCCTATACTTGTGGGTCATCAAGACTCTTTTCTGGCGCTGTTGCCGGGGAGTGTAGCGCTTTTGGTGAGTGGAACTTGGTAATAAAACATTTATATAGTATGCTGAAATTTTCTGTTACTTGTCACTATGGAAACTAATCCTTTGAGGGGCTTGTTCGGGGTATCTTCACTCCGACCAGAAGAGCAAAGAGTTGCTCCTCAACCTACTGAACCTACTAAAAATATTTACTTTGAGATTCCTTCGGGTATGATAGAGAAACTGCTAGCTAATCCCTTTGCAGGAGATGGAACATTGCATCCCGATTTACACCTTATCTTTGTGGATGAAGTTTGTGGATTATTTAAGCTTGCAGGTATTCCCGATGATGTTGTCAAAAGGAAGGTCTTCCCTTTATCTTTGAAGGGAGATGCATTGACATGGTATAGGCTATGTGATGATACGAGATCTTGGAATTATAAACGATTGAAGTTGGAATTTCACCAGAAGTTCTATCATATGCATCTTGTTCATCATGATCGTAATTACATATATAATTTCTGGCCTCGCAAAGGAGAAAGCATCGCTCAAGCTTGGGGGAGGCTTAAGTCAATGTTATATTCATGCCCCAATCATGAGCTCTCTAGAGAAATGATTATTCAAAAAAATTATGCTCGGCTTTCTCTCAATGATCGCAAGATGCTTGATACTTCCTGTGCTGTTCTTATATGCTGAAGACTATTGAATTCAAATGGTACTTATTGGAAAGAATTAAACGCAACTCTGAAGATTGGGGTTCCGACGATGGTAAGGAGTCAGGTATGACACCTAAGTTTGATTGTGTTAAATCTTTTATGGATACTGATGCTTTTCGTGGATTTAGTGCTAAGTATGGACTTGACTCTGAGATAGTAGCTTCTTTCTGTGAATCTTTTGCTACTCACGTTGATCTCCCTAAGGAGAAGTGGTTTAAATATAAGCCTCCCATTTAAGTAAAAGTAGTTGCACCTATTATAGTTGAAGAAACGATTGTCACTTATAGTGATCCTATTGTTCCTACTACTTATGTTGAGAAACCTCCTTTTCCTGTTATGATAAAGGATCATGCTAAAACTTCGACTGTTGTTCGTAAGAGTAATACTAGGACTTATACACCTCCTGAGCCAATCAAAGTTGAACCTAGTATTACTATGGTTAAAGATCTCTTGGATGATAATTTAGATGGGCATGTTATTTACTTCTGTGAACAAGCTGCTAATATTGCTAGACCAGATGCTAAGATACATAGACCTGTTGTAGGCATGCCTGTTATTTCTGTTAAAATAGGAGATCATTGTTATCATGGCTTATGTGATATGGGTGCTAGTGCTAGTGCGATACCCTATGACTTATATAAAAAAATTATGCATGATATTGCACCCATTGAATTGGAAGGTATTGATGTTACTATCAAGCTTGCCAATAGAGATACCATTTCACCAATTGGGATTGTTAGAGATGTTGAAGTCTTGTGTGGGAAGGTTAAATATCCTGCTGATTTTCTTGTTCTTAGTTCCCCACAAGATGACTTTTGTCCCATTATTTTTGGTACACCCTTCTTGAATACCGTTAATGCTAAGATTGATTGTGAAAAGGATATTGTTACAATTGGCTTAGAGGGTATGTCTCATGAGTTTAATTTTGCTAAGTTTCATAGACAACCTCCTGATAGAGAATCACCTAGTAAGGATGAGATTATTGGTCTTGCTTCTATTGTCGTGCCTCCTACTGATCCGTTAGAACAATATTTGCTAGACCATGAAAATGATATGTTTATGAAGGAAAGAAGGGAAATAGATGAAGTATTCCTTCAACAGGAACCTATGCTGAAACACAACCTACCCGTTGAAATTATAAGGGATCCCCCTCCACCCAAGGGTGATCCCATGTTTGAACTCAAACCATTACCTGATAATCTTAAGTATGCTTATCTTGATGAAAAGAAAATATATCCTATTATTATTAGTGCTAACCTTTCATAGCAAGAAGAAGAAAGATTATTGGAAACTCTGAAGAAGCACCATGCTACTATTGGATATACTCTGGACGATCTTAAGGGCATTAGTCCCACGTTATGCCAACACAAAATTAATTTGGAGAACGATGCCAAACCAGTTCGAGATCCTCAATGACGATTAAATCCTAAGATGAAAGAAGTGGTAAGAAAGGAGATACTAAAGCTCCTTGGGGCAGGTATACTTTATCCTGTTGCTGATAGTGATTGGGTAAGCCCTGTCCATTGTGTTCCTAAAAAGGGAGGTATTACCGTTGTTCCTAATGATAAAGATGAATTGATCCACAAAGAATTATTACAGGTTATAGGATGGTAATTGATTTTTGTAAATTAAATAAAGCTACTAAGAAAGATCATTACCCTTTACCTTTTATTGATCAAATGCTAGAAAGACTATCCAAACACACACATGTCTGCTTTCTAGATGGTTATTCTAGTTTCTCTCAAATACCAGTGTCAGCAAAGGATCAATCAAAAACTACTTTTACCTGCCCTTTCGGTACTTTTGCTTATAGACGTATGCCTTTTGGGTTATGTAATGCAGTTGCTACCTTTCAAAGATGCATGAAGGCTATATTCTCTGACTTCTGTGAAAAGATTTGTGAGGTATTCATGGATGGCTTCTCCGTTTATGGATCCTCTATTGATGATTGCTTGAGTAACCTTGATCGAGTTTTGCAGAGATGCGAAGACACTAGTCTCATCTTGAATTGGGAAAAGTGCCACTTTATGGTTAATGAAGGCATTGTCTTGGGGCATAAGATTTCTGAGAGCGGTATTGAAGTTGATAAAGCTAAAGTTGATGCTATTGAAAAGATGTTGTGTCCCAAGGACATAAAAGGTATAAGAACTTTCCTTGGTCATGCCGGTTTTTATAGGAGGTTCATTAAGGACTTTTCTAAAATCTCTAGGCCTTTGACTAATTTATTGCAAAAAGATATTCCTTTTGTCTTTGATGATGATTGTGTAGAAGCATGTGAAATACTTAAGAAAGCTTTGATCACTGCACCTATTGTTCAGCCACCTGATTGGAATTTACCCTTTGAAATTATGTGTGATGCTAGTGATTATGATATAGGTGTTGTTCTAGGGCAGAGAGTCGATAAGAAATTGAATGTTATCCAGTATGCTAGTAAGACTCTTGATACTGCCCAGAGAAATTATGCTACTACTGAAAAAGAATTCTTAGCAGTTGTGTTTGCATGTGATAAATTTAGACCTTATATTGTTGATTCCAAAGTTACTATTCACACTGATCATGCTGCTATTAAATATCTTATGGAAAAGAAAGATGCTAAGCCTAGACTCATTAGATGGGTTCTCTTGCTCCAAGAAATTGATTTGCATATTATTGATAGAAAGGGAGCTGAGAACCCCGTTGCAGACAACTTGTCTAGGTTAGAGAATGTTCTTGATGACCCACTGCCTATTGATAATAGCTTTCCTGATGAACAATTAGCGGTCATTAATGCTTCTCGTACTGCTCCTTAGTATGCTGATTATGCTAATTACATTGTTGCTAAATTTATACCACCTAGTTTCACATAGCAGCAAAAGAAAAAGTTCTTTTATGATTTAAGACATTACTTCTGGGATGACCCACACCTTTATAAAGGAGTAGATGGTGTTATTAGACGTTGTGTACCTGAGCATGAACATGAACAGGTCCTACGCAAGTCTCACTCTGAATCCTATGGAGGACACCACGCGGGAGACAGAACTGCACATAAGGTATTGCAATCCGGTTTTTATTGGCCTACTCTCTTCAAAGATGCTCGTAAGGTTGTCTTATCTTGTGATGAATGTCAAAGAATTGGTAATATTAGTAGACATCAAGAAATGCCTATGAATTATTCTCTTGTTATTGAACCATTTGATGTTTGAGGCTTTGATTATATGGGACCCTTTCCTGCCTCTAATGGTTACACACATATTTTAGTTGTTGTTGATTACGTTACTAAGTGGGTAGAAGCTATTCCAACTAGTAGTGCTGATCATAACACTTCTATTAAAATGCTTAAAGAAGTTATTTTTCCGAGGTTTGGAGTCCCTAGATATCTTATGACTGATGGTGGTTCACATTTTATTCATGGTGCTTTCCGTAAGATGCTTGCTAAGTATGATGTTAATCATAGAATCACATCTCATTATCACCCGCAGTCTAGTGATCAAGTAGAGTTGAGCAATAGAGAGCTCAAATTAATTTGGAAAAGACTGTGAATAGATCTAGAAAGAATTGGTCCAAGAAACTTGATGATGCATTATGGGCCTATAGAACTGCATACAAAAATCCTATGGGTATGTCTCCGTATAAGATGGTTTATGGAAAAGCTTGTCACTTACCTCTTGAACTTGAACATAAAGCATATTGGGGTATTAAAGAGCTCAACTATGACTTCAACCTTGCCAGTGAGAAGAGGTTATTTGATATTAGCTCACTTGATGAATGGAGAACCCAAGCCTATGAGAATGCCAAGCTATTCAAAGAAGAAGTCAAACGCTGGCATGACAAAAGGATACAAAAGCGTGAGTTTAATGTAGGTGATTATGTATTATTATTCAACTCTCATTTAAGATTTTTTGCAAGAAAACTTCTCTCTAAATGGGAAGGTCCTTACGTTCTCGAGGAGGTCTATTGTTCCGGTGCCATAAAAATCAACAACTTCGAAGGCACAAGTCCGAGGGTGGTGAACGGTCAAAGAATTAAACATTATATCTCATGTAATCCTATTAATGTTGAAACTATTATTATTGAAACCGTAACCCCGGAGGAATACATAAGGGACACTTTCCAGAACGATCCAGACTCCGAAAAGGAATAGGTATGTGGTACGGTAAGTAAACCGACTCCAAAACAATTCTAATGGCAATTTTTATCCGTTTTGGAATATTTAAGAATTTTAGAAAGAAAAAAGTAGTCTGGAAAGGACACGAGGCCTCCATGAGGGTGGAGGGCGCGCCCACCCTTCCTGGGCGCGCGCCCCTGTCTTGTGGCCACCTCGTGTGCCTCCCGGACTCTGTTTTCTGCACGTTACGTATTTTGGTCGGTAAAATTTAATTATATAATCTCCTGAAGGCTTTGACCACCGTATGACGCAATTATCTTCTGTTTTTGTTTCGAGCTGTTTCTGTTACAGATTTAGAGCAATATGTTGTCTCAGGATTCGGAAGGGGAGAACTATGTGGCTGATTATCTTGCAGACCCTAAGGTCTACGGGGACTTGGAGCATGGTGGTTGGACCACTGAAGAAGAGCAAGACTATGAGCCTAAGGGAAAGGAGAAGACGAGTTCAGACGAAGATGAAGCCCCATTGCCTCAACCTGGGGACATGCATGTGGAGTTTAAAAAGTCAAGCCTCCCTGATAGAGCAAAGAAGCCAACGATCGAGTTTATCCCTTTTCGTCTCTTGCAGGAAAATAAACAGGAATTGTGCAAAAGAGTATTAAGTCTTGAGCAGGAGATCGAGGATCTAAAAGAGCAAAATACTATACTCAAGCATAAATTGAGGAAGAAGCCTACATCATCAACAACTCCTACTTCATCACCTCCGAGGACATAATCACATGGGTATGGGCACTCCCCTTGGCAACTGCCAAGCTTGGGGGAGGTGCCCCGGTATCGTATCACCATCACACTCCTATCTTTACCGTTTTATTTAGTTCGATCCTTTTAGTAGTATCTTGATCTAGTAGATTGAAGTCTTAGTATCAATTAGTTTTGAGTTTTGCCTTGTGATCTCTTTATGTAATCGAGTCCGTGAGCTATCTATAATAAAGATTAGTGTTGAGTCAAGGGCTTTGCTATATTGCCATGATCTTGAGAAAGTAGAAAGAATAAAAAGAATAAAAGAGTTCATATTGATCTTACGGATAGTAATGACTTCACACACTGAAAGTATGAGGCATAAAAGTTGTTGAGAGTTGACAAACATAGTTTTGGTCATCATTGCAATTAATAGGAAGTAATAAGGAAAGAGAGGTTTCACATACAAATATATTATCTTGGACATCTTTTGTGATTGTGAAGCACTCATTAAGTATGGCATGCTAAAAGAGTTGATGTTGGACAAGGAAGACAACGTAATGGTTTATGTTTTCTCACATCTCAGTTAAAGTATATTGTCATTGACCTTCCAAACATGTTGAGCTTGCCTTTCCCCCTCACGCTAGCCAAATTCCTTGCACCAAGTAGAGATACTACTTGTGCTTCCAATTATCCTTAAACCTAGTTTTTGCCCTGAGAGTCCACCATACCTACCTATGGATCGAGTAAGATCCTTCAAGTAAGTTGTCATGTTGCAGGCATTAAAAATTTCTCTTTAAATATGTATGACTTATTAGTGCAGAGAAAATAAGCTTTATATGATCTTGTTGTGGAAGCAATAAAAGCGATGGACTGCATAATAAAGGTCCACATACAAGTGGCAATATAAAGTGACGTTCTTTTGCATTAAGATTTTATGCATCCAACCCTAAAAGCACATGAAAACCTCTGCTTCCCTCTGCGAAGGGCCTATCTTTTACTTTATGTTTTTTACTTTATGCTTGAGTCAAGGTGATCTCCACCTTTCCCTTTTTCATTTTATCCTTTGGCAAGCTCCTCGTGTTTGAAAGATCCTGATATATATATATCCAATTGGATGTAAGTTAGCATGAGCTATTATTGTTGACATCACCTAAAGGTGGATACGTTGGGGGGCAACACAATAAGCCCCTATCTTTCTCAGTGTCTGGCTGAAACTCCATAACCACAAGTATGGCGTGAGTGTTAGCAATTGTAGAAGACTATATGATAGTTGAGTATGTGGACTTGCTAAAAAGCTCTATTCTTGACTCTTTCTGATGTTATGATAAATTGCAATTGCTTCAATGACTGAGATTATAGTTTGCTAGTTCCCAATGAAGTTTCTGAACCATACTTGACATTGTGAATTGGTTGTTACTTGAGCATAAGAAGTCATATGACAAAATCTATATATGTTGCTGTTACAAGAATGATCATGATGCCCTCATGTCCGTATTTTATTTTTATCGACACCTCTATCTCTAAACATGTGGACATATTTTTCGATTTCGGCTTCCGCTTGAGGACAAGCAAGTTCTAAGCTTGGGGGAGTTGATACGTCCATTTTGCATCATGCTTTTATATCAATATTTATTGCATTATGGGATGTTATTACACATTATATCTCAATACTTATGGCTATTCTCTCTTATTTTACAATGTTTACCATGAAGAGGGGGAATGCCGGCAGCTGGAATTCTAGCTGGAAAAGGAGCAAACATTGGAAACCTATTATGCACTGCTCCAAAAATCCTGAAACTCCACAAAAGTTATTTCTGGAATTAATAAGAATTATTGAGCGAAAGAAACACCAGAGGGGGCCCACACCCTGGCCAGGAGGGTGCGGGTTGCGCCCACACCTACTGGGTGCGCCCCTGTCTCCTGGGCCCCCTGGTGGCCCTCCGGTGTCCATCTTCTGCTATATGAAGGCTTTTACCCTGGAAAAAATCAGAGGCAAGCTTAGGGGACGAAACTCCGCCGCCACGAGGCGGAACCTTGGCGGAACCAATCTAGAGCTCCGGCAAAGCTGTTCTACCGGGGAAACTTCCCTCCGGGAGGGGGAAATCATCACCATCGTCATCACCAGTGATCCTCTCATTGGGAGGGGGTCAATCTCCATCAACATCTTCACCAGCACCATCTCCTCTCAAAACCCTAGTTCATCTCTTGTATCCAATCTTGTATCAAAACCACAAATTGGTACCTGTGGGTTGCTAGTAGTGTTGATTACTCCTTGTAGTTGATGCTATTTGGTTTACTTGGTGGAAGATCATATGTTAAGATCCTTAATGCATATTATTACTCCTTTGATTATGAACATGAATATGCTTTGTGAGTAGTTACGTTTGTTCCTGAGGACATGGGTGAAGTCTTGCTATTAGTAGTCATGTGAATTTGGTATTCGTTCGATATTTTGATGAGATGTATGTTGTCTTTCCTCTAGTGGTGTTATGTGAACGTCGACTACATGAAACCTCACCATTATTTGGGCCTAGAGGAAGGCATTGGGAAGTAATAAGTAGATGATGGGTTGCTAGAGTGACAGAAGCTTAAACCCTAGTTTATGCATTGCTTCGTAAGGGGCTGGTTTGGATCCATATGTTTAATGATGTGGTTAGGTTTACCTTAATACTTCTTTTGTAGTTGCGGATGCTTGCAATAGGGGTTAATCATAAGTGGGATGCTTGTCCAAGTAAGGGCAGTACCCAAGCACTGGTCCACCCACATATCAAATTATCAAAGTACCGAACGCGAATCATATGAGCGTGATGAAAAGTAGCTTGACGATAATTCCCATGTGTCCTCGGGAGCTCTTTTCTCATTATAAGAAATTGTCCAGGCTTGTCCTTTGCTACAAAAAGGATTTGGCCACCTTGCTGCACTTTATTTACTTTCATTGCTTATTACTTATTACAATTTATCTTATCACAAAACTATCTGTTACCTACAATTTCAGTGCTTGCAGAGAAAACCTTACTGAAAACCGCTTGTCATTTCCTTCTGCTCCTCGTTGGCTTCGACACTCTTACTTTTCGAAAGGACTATGATAGATCCCCTATACTTGTGGGTCAGCAATCATCCGGAAGCTCAATGACGTCCCGCGGAGCTGCAACAAAAAGCAATTGCAAGAGTTCAGTCGACCGACAACCCTGTCGGCGGAACAAATTCAAAATGGCAAGAGCATACCAGCTTTGGAAGTGGCCGCGTCATTAGCCTCCTCATCACCCGGGGCCTTGTCAACATCCATGGAGGTCGCAGAAGTTGCAGCACTGAAAATTTTATAACCATTCGGTCAAAGCAGAAGTATGAGTTGGTAGAATAAAATGCAGAAAGCTAGAACACTCACCCAGAGGCAACATGAACGTCCATCTTGATCTTGGGCAAGGTCTTCCAAGATTTCGAAGGGGCGACCTTGGGTTGCTTGGCGACCTTCTTTGTCGGCTCTGGAGTCAGAGTCTGAGTGTGCTTTTGTGTGTGCGTACTCGGAGCCACGGTCTTGCCACGCCGGCCCACCGGATCTTGGAGTTGCTTGGATCAATGCTCTGTGCGAGGTGGTGAGTCGACTACCTCTTCGTCGTCCGACTCGTCACTCTCTTCCTCATCGTCATCTTCTGGAGATTGCCACTCGCCGCTCTCTTCTACGTTGTCCTCTCCCTCCTGGACTTGCTCCAGGGCTTGTTCACCATTGGGCATTAGGTACATCTCAGTATAAACCTACAAGGCAAGAAATCAATCAAACATTAGTCGGATTCAGAAACAATTACAAGACATATTGAAGTACACTCGGTAGCAAGGATCAGACCTTGTCCGGCTGGTTGTCAGTGTCGAACGGATCGACTCTCTTGGCTCCCCTGGGGTTGTCCTTGTTCCCAGTAATGCCCTTCAGCCACACGGCCACCGTCTCATCAATAACCTCCTCTGGGTGAACCCGAGCGGTGTCGTTGGCACCCGAGTACATCCACATCGGGTGGTCACGAGCTTGGAGCGGCTGGATGCATCGACTGAGAAACACCTCCAACAAGTCCGTGGCAGTTACACCCTGAAGGACCAACTGGACTACTCTCTTGACCAACATGTCCGTCTCTACTTTCTCAACTGCAGTCACGGTCAGTGAAGAAGGCTGTTGGGCACGATCTAGGGTGAAAGGGGGAAGACCAGTCGACTGAACGGGGGTCACAACATCCTGGCAGTAGAACTAGGTCGACTGCCAGCCCCTGAACAACTCGGGAAGTGTCATGGTATGGAAAGTGCTCCTCTTCCTCATCTAGATCCCTAGGCCCCCACACATCTGGATCACGTGTGTCCTCTCGTCACTCGAATTTGCCTCCTTCACGGTCTGGGAGCAAATTGTGAAGATGTGTTTGAAGAGACCCCTATTGGGGATATAACTACTGAGTATAAACCGTCAAGAGGGGCCGGTTTACGCTCATCTATACTGAAGCCCATGAATACAAGGAGCATGGTGTTCTACCGTTAAAGCTTAGAGGCCCAGAGCCCGATGGCGGATTAGGGCCCATAGTAGTAAACCGCCATAGATGTATAACTTGTATTGTAAGTTAGGGAAAGGAAGAGACCGAGCCGGACACTTGTATGAGCCGGCCTCAGGATTCTGTAAACCGGCCGGGCATTAACCTGTGTATATAAAAGGACGACCCAGTGGTGGTTCTAGGACAAGAAACAATAGCTCAAGAGATAGGTAAAGTGGATTCGCTCCCTGCTCATCGAGATCAATCTATACCACAACAACTGGATCGTAGGCTTTTACCTTCACCGCGAGGGGCCGAACCAGTATAAACTCCCCATGTCCTTTGTCCGGTTCAACCCCCTTTTTGCTAATCTCGTTGTGATGGCTCCATGACTAAGTCCTTCTATTAGGACATCTGACGTGTTAATTCCACAACAGTTGGCGCCCACCGTGGGGCTATCGCATGATGGTTTCGAGTTCTTAAAGGGCAACTTTGAAGGACTCAAAGGGTACGCGGTTAGCCGGATGACCAAGAGTCATCGTGGCAAGCTCTACATCGACGATGCAGGATGGGGCCCCAAGGCCGGCTCAATTTTGTACGGGTACCGGGTCCCCTTTGGTGGAATTCACGTTTTCATCGGCAAGATCGGCGAACCGGGCCCTGAGCCGGACATCTCCACCGACCTCATCGAGACGGCTCAGTGTGCGAGCCCTGCCCGGGTTCAGCCCACCATGAAGCGTGCATTCATAGGATTAGTCCACGCTGCGGGATCTGAACCGGTGTCCGATGGTGAGAGACGGCCATCTACTCAGATGGCGAATCATCCTCTGGTGAAACCGAGTTGCTATACCAATTGCAAGACAGCCGGATTGGGGGATGTTCCGATGGTAACAGTATTCCGGACCCCTTTGAACCGCCGAACCGGGTTGCAATATTCATGGCCAGAACACAGCCCACATTGCAATCTTCATCTATAGCAGCAATGATGTCCGGGTCAGCAGCCGCGGCAGGAGGCCCTGCACACCGACCAGCTCAAGTTCTTTTCGGTTTGTTGGATGCTTGGACGACCTTATTAACCACGGCAGTCACCTTGGAGACCTGGGATCGGCATAATGCGGAGGTTACCAAGCTGAAGGACCAGATAACACATGCCAAGGAGGACTTGGCAGCTGAGGAAGCTAGGATGACTGAAGAGCGGGCCGCCTTAGATGCTCAGTCACAGCAGATCCAAGCGTAGAATTACCGGATTATGTTGGATCAGAACACGTCAAACAAAGTGTTGTGAAGGAAGTACCAATCTCGTCTGTCGCCGGTTTACGAAGGACTGAATATCTTCAATACGCCGGGAGCTGGGCCAAGTAATCCGGCAGCAGTAAACCGAACCGAGGCACCTAGGGCAGCACCGGATCAGCCACAGATAACGGACCCGCCTCGACAAACGGATAACCCGCCGCAATATGTATCTACACTGCCGGGTCATTTCTCTAGCCCTTTGGATAACATGATTGTCGCGGCGTCTCGTTTAGCAGCTATTCCGATGGAGGGTGATTCGCTGGCGGCGGTTGAGATGCGATGGGCCAGGGACCTTCTTCAAACCGCTGTTGTGCAGCAGCAGGCTTATTCCTATAGCCGAGACAGAATACATTCAACCCCCCGTCCGAGCAAAAGTTATAGCAGGCACATGGACGAACCGGCTGTGTCAAGCAGTGCGCGACACCGTGATGCCCCTCGAGGGCCTAATCCGGCGCGTGGCGATATGAATGCTCAGGATGTGGTGAACAACAGCAGAGCACGATGAGAGGCAGAGTTAGCCGCACAATTGGCAGCACAGTATGCAAATCAACCCGCTCCGGTTCAGCCAGCGGCATCAGTTGAACGTGGATTGGCCTTTAGCTCTTGGGGGGTACCGTGCCTCACCCCAGCTCTGCGTAATGTGCGGCTGCCCAAGGATTTCAAGGGTCCACGTAAAGTGCCTAATTATACTGCCGATCACCCCCCTGAGGCGTGGGTTGAGAGTTATGAGATGGAAATGGAGATGCTAGATGTGGATGAAGCGGCGTGTGCAAAGTACTTCACCATGATGTTAGACGGAACGACTCGCACCTGGTTGAAGAGCCTGCCCGTTAACTCGATCAGTTCATGGGACAAGTTGAAAGCCCGGTTTATAGCGAACTTCAAGGATATGTGCAAACAACCCATGTCTATTGTGGATCTGGCTGCTTGTGTCCAAGGAGAGAACAAATCAACAACTCACTGGGTGCGACGAGTTTCGGAAATCTTGCATTCATCGGGCCGCATCAATGCTGATACGACAATCGTGACCTTAGAGGGTAATTGCCGGTTTAAGTCGCTGAAGATGAAGCTGGGATGGCTCAAGCGCCACTGCAATGATATGGGAACACTCATGGCAGCTCTGGTTAAGTATGTTGATTCTGATAACACCAAGGATCCCGATTCTGACGAAGAGAAGCAGGAGAAGGGAAAGAAGAATGCCGGTACAAAGGGACAGCATAACCAGGCGAGCCACAGGAACAATGGTAAGCGTAAAGCGGACAATTCAGATTTTGTGGCTAACACCAATATACAAGGCAATGCGCAACATCGTAAGGGTAAACCGCCCCAGCGCGATGGAGGCATGAAACTGGAGCGCCTGTTAAACCAACCCTGCCCAAAGCACGGGACAAAGGAGGTTCCAGCCACACACCTCTCAAAGGATTGTTTCATTATGAGGGAATTCAAAAACTCTGATCTCTTCCGGTATGATCAGGGTCCATCTGGTGGTTCCGGTCCAGGGTTCCACGGGCCAGGTTACGGCGGTGGCGGTTCAAACTCGGGATTTCAGAATAATCAGGGCAACCAGAATAACCAAGGTGGCACTACTAGAAAAGGGCTATAGATAGGATTGATACTAATGGTGCACCAGGTAATTAAGTAGTGCGCCACTACTATATACTAATGGCGCACCGGTTGGAGGTGCGCCATTAGTGTGGAAGACACTAATGGCGCACCAGACACACGGTGCGCCACTACTATTGAATTTTTTTTTCCATTTTTCCATACATACTAATGGCGCATGATGTCAAAGTGCGCCATTACTAGTTCTAACTAGTAATGGCGCACCGTGCAGACAGTGCGCCATTAGTATATTTTTTTTTACTTTTTTGCAAAACTACTAATGGCGCACTTTTCCACAGTGCGCCATTAGTATATATATTATTATTATTACTTTTCTGCAAAAACTACTAATGGCGCACCACCTGCACGTGCGCCATTAGTAACCAGGGTTACTAATGGCACATTTTGCTGGTGGTGCGCCATTAGTAACCTGGGACCAACAAGATATTTTGGACAGCCCACCTACCCACTCACTTTCCCCACTTCATTCTCTCCACCTCCTCCTCCAAGCTTGTCTCGGCTGCCTCCTCCTCCTCGCCTCATTTCCACCATGGATTCATCAAAATTAAGTGGTGAAATTACCTTTTTTTTGATAGGTAAGTAAGGGGAAAGCTATCTTCATGATGTAGATCTACTTTTTTTCTCCCTAGCTCGCTCCAACAACGTGCACATGCACTTTTTGTGGCCTAGCTAGATCTATGTATGTTTGTGGTGTTGCTTGTGTTTGTGGTGTTGCATATACGTTTGTGTTTGCAGGTACCGGTATTTGAAATGCGATAGTTGCCAATATTTTGCCGGAATGTTGATTCATTTCCGTTTTGGCGAGAATTTTGGCACTATGCATTCTTTTTGGTCCTATTTTTAGGGAAGGTCATGCCAAATTTTTTATTGGTTCTAAAATATCGTTTTGCTCTACCCCGCAGGCGACCATGGTCCGCCCGATGACCGAAGGCATCGGGAATAGGTTTTTGAGCTCCGCGAAGGCCAAGATGCTTCAAAAGAACGAGACGGAGATAAGATGTCTGTGTCGAAGATGCAAGCTGAAGAGCCTTATTGCGGACCCGGATTCCGGGCAGGTGCGGGACCACCTGCTCTTGCGTGGTTTCATGGATGGCTATCGGTGGCAAGGTGATGAAGATGACTATGAAGTCGTCCATGGGGGCCGGGCGAGAAATGAGGAAGGGCAACAAGACAAGTACCACTGCGGTGAGGGCGGGCGAGAAGACGAAGAATCTCCAGGACATGATCACGGCGGTGATGCTGTACACAGTCATCATGTAGAAGATGTCATACATGATGATGAGGAAGATCAAGATGAAGGGCATGATCATGAATATGAAGATGCCGGAGTAGACGCCGATGGAGGCTGGGTGCAGGACCCTCATATTCAAGAGCTGCTTCTCAAGCAGACGGATAACACAAGAGCTGCCGCCCGAGAGAAAGCCAAGGTGGATCAACTAGAGATAGACGCGGTTACTCCATTGTATGAAGGATGCAGGCCAGAGGATACCCGCCTGAAAGTAACGCTCATGGCTCTGGAGATGAAGGTAAAACACAAAATGACCGACGCATGCTTCGACGAGAACATGTCATTCTGGCACGAACGTCTTCCCAAGGGGAACAAGTGCCCGACCAGTTTCGAGGAGGCGAAGAAAATCGTGTGTCCTCTGGATTTACCGCACGTGAAATACCATGTGTGCATGAACAATTGCATCATTTATCGGGACGAGCATGCGGAGTCTACCATATGTCTGGTGTGCGGCGTCACTCGATACAAGAAGAGGAAGAAAGATCCTCGAAAATCGGTGTGGTAATTTCCGATCACTCCTCGTCTGCAGCGGTATTTTGCGGACCCTCAGGTAGAAAAGCTCCTGCGTTGGCACGCGAATAGGGAGGAGAAGAAGCGGGAAGATGACGGAAATGATCCGGAGATAAATAAAAAAGACAAGATGCTGAGTCACCCTAAGGATGCGAGCCAGTGGCAAGCGTTGAACTTCGAATACCTAGAATTTGGGAAGGATCCAAGGAACATCATGCTGGGCACGAGCACCGATGGAGTTAATCCATTTGGCAGCCAGAGAAGCACACATAGCACCTGGCATGTGTTTGTGTGGATGTACAACCTTCCCCCTGGTTGTGCATGAAGAGGAAGTACATTCACATGAGTATGCTAATTGAAGGGCCGAAACAACCAGGGAACGACATCAATATGTATATGGGGCTGCTGAAGGAGGAGCTAGACACGCTGCGGAAAACGCCAGTCAATACGTGGGACGCCACAGAGAAAGAATATTTCCCTATGAGAGCCGCACTGCTCACGATGGTGCACGACTATCTCGGTTACGGATATCTCGCGGGGCAGGTAGTCCACGGATTTTCTGGATGCGTAAGGTGCATGGATGACAGAACGTATCGCCATCTAGATAGAGATCCCGGGTCTTCGAAAACCATGTTCATGGGACATCGAAGGTGGCTTCATGACGATGACCCATGGAGGAAACGCAAGGATCTGTTCGATGGTGAAACCGAACCCCGAAAACGCCCGTGTACGAGGCGGCGAGGAAATAGACGAGCTGTTGAAAAATTGGAAAGACTGCCCACTGCCGGGAAAGAAGCAAAAGGCGCTAGAGTCGGGAAAGAAGCAAAAGACGCCAGAGCCGCTGCTGAAGGTATGGAAAACGAGGTCTGTTTTCTGGGACTTGCCGTACTGGAAGATCCACTGTGTGCCTCACAACCTTGATGTCATGCATATCACGAAGAACGTGTGCGAGAGTCTGCTTGGTACCCTGCTCAACATGCCAGAGAGGACCAAAGATGGGCCGAAAGCAAGGGCAGACTTGAAATCAATGGGCGTCAGGCAGGAGGTTCACGCTAATGATGATGATGATGATGATGATGATGATGATGATGATGATGATGATGATGATGAGGCGAAGCAGGACACAGAAAGTCGTCACAAAGGCAAAAAGGCCAAGAAGACCGGAAATGACTACCCTCCCGCGTGCTTCACTCTAAGTCAGGAGGAGATCAAGCAGTTTTTCACCTGCCTCCTAGGAGTAAAACTTCCTTACGGTTACGCGGGGAAGATAAGCAGATACCTAGACCCAGCGAAGCAGAAGTTCAGCGAGATGAAGTCTCACGACTGTCACGTGCTGATGACGCAGATACTTCCAGTTGCAACCCGTGGGATCATGGACGCGCACGTCCGTGAAATGCTATTTGGCCTATGCAACTTTTCGACGTCATCTCTCGGAAGTCGATTGGTGTGAGGCAACTCAGAAGGCTACAGGAAGAGATCGTGGTGATACTATGCGAGCTTGAGATGTACTTCCCGCCTGCATTCTTCGATGTTATGGTGCATCTGCTGGTCCATATCGTAGAGGATATCATCCAACTCGGGCCGATGTTCCTGCACAGCATGATGCCGTTCAAAAGGATGAATGGTGTCATCAAAGGATACGTTCGCAACATGTCACGTCCAGAGGGAAGTATAGCCAGGGGCTTTCTGACCGAAGAGTGCATCTCCTACTGCATGAATTATCTAGGAATCAAGAACCCCGTTGGTCTGCCTGTCAACAGGCACCTCGGCAGGCTCGCTGGATGGGGTCACCATGAGGGTCGCCACGAAATGCATGTCGACTTCGAGGGTCGACTCGCCAACTTTGAAAGAGCAAACCTAGTCGTGCTACAACACATAGACGTGGTCGATCCTTGGGTGGTAGAGCACAAAACCTTTATTGAGAAGACATACAATGACCAAGGCCAACAGAGGACAGACGGAGATATAATCAAAGAGCACAACTCATGTTTCACGCGTTGGTTCAAGCAGAAGCTTCTGTCATACCCTTTACATGAGAATTCTTCCGCGGAAGAACAACTCATATTCGCCTTATCACAGGGCGCCGAGCACAACTTGATGACCTATGAGGCGTACGATATCAACGGCTACACATTCTACACCGAGAACAAGGACATGAAGAGCGATGGTTATCAGAACTCTGGGGTAACAATGGAATCCTACACCGGCAACGACAAGGACAGATACTACGGAAGGATCGAGGAGATCTGGGAGCTGAGCTACGCTGGAGAGAAGGTCCCGATGTTCCGTGTCAGATGGGCCAACAGCGTCCTAAAAGAATACCGGCATTTCACCACCATGGTTATACCTGAAGCCAAATCCAAGACCGCAGGCGCAAACGTCACCGCGAAAAATGAGCCATGGGTACTGGCTTCCCAAGTGGACCAATGCTTCTTCATTACCGACCCGTCAAAGCCCAGTCGTGTTGTCGTGAGGAGAGGCAAAAGGAAGATCATCGGAATGGATGGAGTAGCCAATGAGCAAGACTTCGACAAGTACGACGACCCGAAGATCGAACATGACGACGACGATGAAGTAGCAGCACACACCACAAGAAGAAGCAGGAACACCCTACCTAAAGGACGTCCGTTCCACAGAAGAACTCCATTTGCGAAAAAGAAGGGCAAGAAGATTGTGAACAGATAGCTAGCTAAGATCGATTGTATTTAAATCGTAGTCTTCATTTCTCGATTGTATTTCATGGGCACTTTTTGATATCATGAATATTTTTAAATTTCATGGACACTTTTTGAATTCATGAGGACACTTGATCTCGATCCCCATCCATCTCGATCTTGATTCCCCCTCCATCTCGATCTCGATCCCACCCGCACCCTTCCCCGCTAGCTCCACCGCCGCCGCCGACCCACTGCAACCCTCCCCCGCTCCACCGCCGTCGACGAGCACCCGGCCCCCCGCACCCTCCCCCGCTCCACCGCCGCCAACAGGCACCCCCCGCACCCTCCCCC
>NC_041385.1:128213015-128213616 GCF_002162155.2 Triticum dicoccoides
CCCGCTCCACCACCGCCGCCTATGATATTTTCAAGTAACAAATTTGAACATATTTTTTAAAAAAATATTACTGTTTTTATAAAAAAATATTACTGTTATGATTTAAACAAGTTTGAACATATTTAAACACAAATAAATATCAAACAGGATTTAAAATGCATAAAAAATAATATTGGGGAGCCTGGGAATTGAACCCAGGACCTCCTGGTGTGTGTGCTGCATACTGACCAGTCGGTCTAGTGGGCGGGTTCTGTTGTAGATAGGGTTACGTGGTATATAACCTGACAAGTCGGGCTAGATTAAATTACTTATGGCGCACCCCTCGGTGGTGCGCCATTGCTATGGATGTACTTATGGCACATCCCTGGGTGGTGCGCCATTGCTAAGCCTCCCCCCAAACTAAAATTCCCAATCTCTCACATTTCTCTCTAATCCCTCCCCTGCCTCATCTCACCCGCCGACCACCACTTCCCCCGTGCTCGCCGTCCCCGACCGTGCACCCGACCACCCTCCGTCGCCGACCACCTCCCTCACCGTCCCCCCTCCTCCCGCGCCTGCACCCTCGCTGTCCCCCTCCCCCCGCGGCCCCGCCTGCGTCAAC
>NC_041385.1:128213880-128256761 GCF_002162155.2 Triticum dicoccoides
GGCGCCCCCCTCCCTGGAGCAGGCGCTCCTGCCCAGCAACGCTGCCGCGCGGAGCTATGCCGGCGACCAGTCCGTAGGCAGGTAGCCACCACTCCTTCGTCCTTCCTCCCTCTTCCCTCATCCCCCCTCCCTCCTTCCTCTTGCTTGCTGCGTGATTTTTCTAGAGCATGCTCAAGTTTACATGTGAAAGGATTGTGCTTGATAGGTGTTTGTGATAATGCCTCTAAGGGCAAATGTTTACAAATTGTAGGTTGAATATTTTTCATGAGCAAATGTTTTGGTTTAAACATGTTAGCAGTGGCAATTGTAGGTTTCATGATCAGTGCTGAAGTTGGCACTCTTTAAATTCAGAAAGAAAAAGCACCACATAATATTGATGGACAGGGGAAAGCTTTGCAATTGCACTCACAAGTGTCAAGCACCAACTAAATAGCCACTCCTAATAAATCCCTTCCATGACAGTGCGACGCTCACCTCCGTTCGACACATGATATCCCCCCGCATTAGCTAAAATGACGAAAACCGAATGCGATAATCCTAGTGTTCTCTTGTGGTAGTGGTGGTGAGATGCCCATATCATGCATATGGTGGGCAATGATGATGATTAGATCCCTGTTCTAGGATCTGAGCTCTCTCTTCTCTGAATTCAACTAAGGCATGAGGAACAAGGGGGGAGATAGCTATTAGATCCATGTCTTAGTAGTGGTAAACAATCGTGTAGGTCAATTGTTGCTTACTTGTTTGGTTTGTGCTAACAATCTCTAAGTGAAAGCAACTAGTGAAAGCAACTAGTTATGTTTGTTAGCAGCAAGATATTTAAATGAAGCTTGTTCTTTTTCAACTGTTCAACTGATGCCATGAAACTGAATATAGTAGTTGAAAACCCTGTTTTTCTTCCTGGTCATGAAAATTTGAAGTTCTGTTTGTGTTTTGGTTTAGTTGGTTGACAATTATGTTTAGTTTTTCATTTCATGGGTGCTGTAAAATGTGCAGGTGGTGAGTTGAGGCTCAGCATACAGCTTGTTTGGACTAACCAAGAGGACGAGGTATGTTGCTTGCCCAAGCTAAGTGACACGTACGCGCCAAGTTTTCTGTTATATAATTACATGTTAGTGCTTAGTTAAACTGCATGATACGGCCATAGCAGATGGATGGTACTAGGTGTTGTTTTGTTTCTTGCCAATGTATTCAGAGAGCAGATGTGCCACTGCAGGTTTCTTTTCTTGAAGGCAGCTCACATAAGTTGAGCTACAAGTGAACAACTTGCTGCTATTAGATCTGGATTGGAAGCTCACATAAGTTGAGCTGATTTTTGTCCATATGAACGCAGAGGACCATATGGTCTGTGGCCTTTTCTTCCATATGAAAGTAGAGGCACATTGTGGTGCTAGTTTGCTGGGTTTTGTCTCCAACCATCATGTCGTGATGAATTTGTAGGTACCCCGAGAGGCCCTTGAGTTTGCCGGAATGTTGATTAACTTCCGTTCCGGCAAATTCGGGTACTCTATATGTCCTATTTTCAGCAAAGGTCATGCTGAAATTTTCCGTGAATTTTAGCATGACTTTGCTAAAAATAGGACATATGGGGTACTTGCGACTAATGCATGGGCCGGGGTATCTTAGTACTTAATTAAGTAGGATCAACTACCCCTTTATTCTTGGTGCATTAAACCATAGGTGGCAATAGAGACAAGTGATTAGGCCCAACTTAGAATTCTCCTTAGCATCGATAAACCCTAGATGATAAACCCAACATAGGTGGCAATAGAGCCAAGTGATTAGTGCCAAGTGATTAGGCCCAACCTAGGGTGCCTCGGCATCGATAAACCCTAAATGATGAAAACTTAACTTGGCTGCCCCGGATGCCTCGGTGTCGATGAGAACCTAAATGATGTACGCTTAGGCTTTTAGGGTGCCTCGGCGTCGACAAACCCTAAATGATGAAAGCTTAGGCTTTTAGGGTGCCTCAGCGTCGACAAACCCTAAATGATGAGACCATGATCTTGTTCCTTGACAATAACCAACTTTTTGACCAAACATTTTTCCTATTTAGAGCGAAACATGGCCCACAACGATGAGGCCGGTGGTTCGGGCGGCAAGAAATTCTGGGAGCTGTCCCAGGAGATGGAGGAACAACCTCACCGCTATGAGGACGCCGCGGAAGACACCGATCCTGACTACACAACCCCTAGTGGCGTCGGGGATGACACCACTGATGGTGCCGCCGAGGATGCCACCACTGATGATGGCGGCGCACACACAGATGGCAGCCAACCGAAGAAGCAAAGGAAGGACCGGCGCCCGAATGCGCTCCGCACCCTCAAGGAGGAATTCACTCAAGTGGACTCCGAGGGAATCCAACGGAGCCCAAACATATAGTTAAGGGGTACTCGCTTCAGCTCGGGTGCATTCTCCGGAGCACCGTCTCGATCAACACCGATAACCTTAGGAATAAGGACCACGGGAATTTGCGCAACCTCCTCTTCACGAAGCTGCATGAACGATACAAGTTCCTCGCCGAATTTGAAAACACACGCCTCTCAGGGAATAAAGTGAACAGTGCCGCCCTCACGAAGATGAGCACGGCCCTGTCTACTTGGAGAAGCGCGGTGAAGAGAATGATTGGTAAAGGTGATAGTTATGAGAAGATCAAGCCAAAATATCCTTTGATGAGCGAAGATGAGTACAAGGAGTTCAAGATCAAGTGCGAGAGCAGCGCAACCTCCGAATCAAGTCAGTGGGGGAAAGAAATGCGGGAGTTGAACTTAGGGAAACACAAACTCGGTCCCGGCGGTTACAGAGTGGCGGAGCCTATATGGGACAAGGAGGACGCGGAGCGTGCCGAGCAAGGCCTACCGCCCCGCTTCGAGAAATACAACGATGACAAGCAGACCAGGAACTATGTCAGGGCCCGGTACAAGGAGGACCCGATAACAAAGGAGCTTACCACGGATCCGAAGACCAGGGCGCTTGAGCTTGTTCTGGTAAGGAATACACCCCTGCGTAATTAGCTCCATATGGTTGCACTCTAATTAATCCCCAATATTTCTAAATGGTTCACATTCCTTTCGCAGGACACTAAAAGCAGTAGCGCGGGGTCGTCTCAGAGCTCCCCTTTCGACACCCCTTTAAATAGGGCGTTGAACATAATGAAAAGCATGGATAAGCTCACTAAGCCGACGTCAGCTGGTCGTGTGGCCGGCAAAGGCTTGTCCACAAAATGGGGGTCATACTATACCGCTGGTGTTCGAAAGGAGAAAAATGCCAGCTCGGAAAGCCAGACGCGCGAGGTTGAAGCACTCAAGGCACAAGTGGCGCAGATTCCGGAGCTTGTCCAAGAGCAAGTGGAACAACAACTGGGAACAAAGCTCAAACGCCATGGTGCCTAGGTTGATTCATGGGCTGACGACATGGATTGCGGGCGGCCAATAAGGGCCTCCCCCGGTTCCCAGCTTCACGGCCAGCAACTCGCACAACGCGCAGGCGGTGCCATTGGTGTCTCTGGTGGCGCCATTGGTGTCTCCGGCGGCGGCGCCATTGGTGTCTCCGGCGGAGGCGGTATTCGTGTCTCCGGTGCCGGCACGGGCATTGGAGCTTAATGCACCCGGGTGTATGCCGGACGGCACCTCACCAGCAAGCGCCCCCTCCGTCAGTTGCACGCCCGCCGTTGGCGGTGCCTCGACATTAGCCGAGCTCGACGGCATCACGGTAACTAAGCCTCTCGGCCGATGACTTCATCTCCTTGCCTTTGACTGGGCATCCCTGACGCCCTGTACATGTTTTCGCAGGGCACCGCCGACGTTCCTTGCACTCTTCTGCACTTCGTGGGCGCCGAGTTGGTCGATGTCGCCAAGGGCAGAATCGTTCAACCGGGCAACCCCATGTTCCACGGTAATCCGATGCCACCCACAGTGTATAGGGTTGAAGTGGTTCGGGTGCTGCCAGGCTGCGACGAGCTGTTACCTCCGGTTCGACCCGCTGGGGCCGACGAAGAAGATGAGATGACCCTCAGCGCCTGCGTAAACTAGCCCCTGCTTTGGCCGAAGAGCCAGATTCGTTTGGGGGCGGGGGACACCACCCCACAGACAAGACCGCTAGTCGTGCCAGCGCCAAGCCATGGCAAGAACACCGCAACACTACCGGACCTGCCGGACATCCCTATCACACAGGATCCGGACAGCCCTATGGCACAGGATCCGGACAACGACAACAACGATGATGGTACATTTACCAAAGTCAATAAGTACTTTGCCGAACATGGGTACGCTGACGAGTTCTGCGAGCCTCTTTCTCAAGAACCCAACCAAGACGACCGCAATCTAGCTGGTACGGTGGAGAAATCCAATTACAACACGCGTCGTCTGGCGTTCAGTTCTCAGGAGACGCCTCCAGCTCCCGCCTTCATCGAGCCTCAGATAGCTGAGGTGCGAAATATTATCAGCCCCAACACGCTCAAGAAGGCAGTCTGTGAGCAGAATTCGGTCCCATTACAGGAGATCAAGAAGAAGGGATGGAAACGAAAGACTAACAAGGGCGCCGGTGCGAGCCAGCCGGCACCGAGTTCGATCCGTGCTCAGGACGGGCCACCTTCACCTAAGGATATCTCGAGGAGGGTGCATGTGGCGGGTAGGGCGATGCTACCGCCAAATATGCTGAATGCTGCAACCGGTGCTATACGGAGTCTGCACGACAGTGTTCTTTCTTTGGAGAAGCGGCGTCTCAGAGAGAAGGATGTGGCATACCCGGTTTTCGTGGCCAAGGTGCCAGAGGGCAAGGGCTTTGTGGATGGCGACATCGGGGTACGATCGTCCTGCGGTTTGATGACATCTTTGCTATGTTTAACCTTCATCCGCTGCACTACACCTTTGTTCGGCTGTTTTCGCTAAGTATGGAGATGCGGATCATTAGAGACAAGACCCCGGACATCGTGATAGTCGACCCCTTCTACATGTGTGCCAAGCACTTGAGCAGCGCTGGGGACCGCCAAGTTGCGAGTTCACACCTCGAAGGCGTCATTCTGGCAAACCCAGATAAGGATAACTTCCTTGTGGCTTACTTTCCCGAGTAAGTCATCCCTTAACCGCCCTGTAACATATGATTTCTTAGATTTCGATCGTTCTTTTTTTTCTAACATTCCGTGTTCTGTGCAGTGACACACTTTGCACACTCATCCTCTTAAGCCCGAAATATTCCATGGCCACGTATTTTGACCCGAACCGTAACTCCAAGATAGACTACACAAATGTCAAGAAAGTTCTTGATGATGTTCTCCCCGGCTATGCCAAATCTGGAGGCACCTTCACCAGGGCGTTTCGTAAGTACGGCAAGCACATGTTCTCACACAATACGAAGTTCTGCTGCGTCAAGCAGCCGCCTGGCGGTCAGAAGGATGCCTACTACGCCCTCCATCACATGCGGGCGATCGTAAGGGACCATCATCAACTTCTGCTACCAGATAATCTCAAAGGTTGGGCCGCGAACTTGTCGGCAATCCAGGACGCGAACCTCAGACAAGAATTCTTTCGCATCCAGTCGGTGTTTGCGGACATCATCCATCAAGATGTCCTTCATACCTCGGGGCAGTTCTACCTCAGATATCAACCGTCCAACAATGAGATAGATGGAACGCTACAAATGCAGGGTGACAACGACCGCGATTTCATGACCATCACGACAGACAGCGGCTTCATCCACGCTCCTGTCCGATGAGTCGAGTCGAAAGTAGTGATGTGTAGTTCTGAAACATTGGTTGGCTCATGTTGTAATTAAACTTTAATGAATTCGTATGTCTCTTTGGTTTGGACAGTCGTTCAACTTAGATGTAATCGATGCTATTTATTAGTAGGACCATGAATCGTGCTATTAATGTCTTGCTTTTCTCTTCCGATCCTTTTGTTGCATACTTACATATTGCTTATGTATTGTCTGTTGTTTGGCTTGTGCATAGAGATGCCATCGTATGTCATGTACAAGGGTAAGGTTCCCGGAGTCTACGACGACTGGGAGGAGTGTCGGAGACAGGTTCACCGTTTCAGCGGTAACAGTTACAAAGGGTACACCACTAGGGCGGAGGCCGAATCTAGATACGCCCGCTATCTAGCGGGAGAGAGGAGGGAGCGTTGGAGGAACCGGATGAAGACCAGTTTGATCGCGATGATGCTCATCGTGATGACCACAACTCTCTTTTATGTGATGGTAGTTTAGATGATCGATATCGACTTGTAATGTGAAGACAAACTCGATACTCGCGGTCTTGAGACTTGTAATGTTTTATCTTTGTTCGGTCTTTTGAATTCAGAGACTAATATGATGAATTGTATTCGGAGACTAATCTTCTATTGTATTCGATGAATCTGATGTTGTTGTGTGCTGTTGTCTATATTCTGTCCAATAATATATTTTGTAACCTGTGCAAAAATCAGAAAAGCAAAAAAAACAAATATTCATACTAATGGCGCATCACCACAAGGTGCACCATTAGTATGCCAAAAGGATACTAATGGCGCATCAAGGCAGGGTGCGCCATTAGTATGACAAAGCACATGGTTACATATGGGCCCCCGGGAGGCATACTAATGGCGCACGGTGTTACATACTAATGGCGCACTACCTGGTGCACCATTAGTACACCAGATACTAATGGCGCACCAGAGGTGCGCCATTAGTAAAAAATACTAGTGGCATTCTACTAATGGCGCACCGGTAGTGCGCCATTAGTAGGCAAAACCGGTGCGCCATTAGTAGGCCTTTTCCTAGTAGTGTGGTCACAATCAGCAGAATAATCAGGGGAATCAGCAGCAGTCAGGTTACCAGAGCAACCTGAAGCAGTTAAATGGTGGATAGTATCATGTCTTCACTACTAGTCTGTGCAAGCGCGATCAGAATCTCCATAAAAGGGTAGTAAATTCTGTTGAACCGGCAGTACCCCATTATCTGCGCTGGTCTGAACAGCCCATTGTTTGGAGTCGGGACGATCATCCGCCCCGGGTTGACAATCCTGGCCATCTAGCTTTAGTGGTTGCACCACAGGTCGGAGGTTATAAGTTCACCAAGGTGCTCATGGATGGAGGGAGCAGTATCAATATTTTGTATTACGAAACCTTCTGGTGTATGGGGTTAACAGATAAGAATCTTAAACCGTCAAACACCATTTTTCACGGTGTGGTGCCTGGTAAATCAGCTTACCCAGTCGGTAAGATAGCTCTGGAGGTGGTTTTTGGTGATGATCATGATTCAAGATCAGAGACGGTAACCTTTCAAGTGGTTAAAATCAGAAGTCCGTACCATGCCTTATTTGGACGGCCGGTTTATGCTAAATTCATGGCAAGGCCGTGTTATGTCTATCTGCAGCTCAAGATGCCGGGTCATAAGGGGACCATCACGGTTCACGGTAACCGCAAGATTGCCCTGGAGTGTGAGGACGGTGATGCGGCTTATGCTGAGTCAGTTTGTGCAATGGAGGAGTTGAAGTTCTATAAGGACAGTGTTGATCCGGCAGATATGACTTCTCTGAAGAAGCCCACTACAGAGCATGACCCGGCTTTGAAGTTCAAATCGGCTGATGAGACTAAACTGGTTGATTTTGTTCCTGGCGATTCATCCAAGCAGTTCAGCATTAGCGTCAACTTGGATCCGAAATAGGAAAGCGCGCTCATCGAGTTCATCCGTGAGAATCGGGACATCTTTGCATGGAAACCTTCTGACATGCCAGGTGTACCGAGGGAACTCGCTGAGCACACTCTTAATATTGATCCGAAGTTCAAACTGGTCAAACAGTTTCTTCGCCGCTTTAATGAAGAGCAGCGTAAGGCCATTGGTGAAGAGGTAGCCCGGCTATTGGCAGCAGGGTTTCTTGTGGAGGTGTTTCACCCTGAGTGGTTGGCTAATCCGGTGCTGGTACTTAAGAAAAACGGCACTTGGCATATGTGCGTGGATTACACAGATTTGAATAAAGCTTGCCCAGCTGATCCCTTTGCCCTCCCTCGTATTGATCAAATCATTGACGCTACGGCGGGTTGTGAGCGTTTGAGTTTCTTGGATGCTTATTCTGGTTATCATCAGATCAAGATGGCAGTTAAGGACCAGGAGAAGACATCTTTCATCACTCCCTTTGGAGCCTTCTGTTATGTGTCTATGCCCTTTGGACTCAAGAGTGCCCAAGCAACTTATCAGCAATGTGTGCAGAATTGT
The DNA here is from genome assembly GCF_002162155.2 of Triticum dicoccoides. Lineage (NCBI taxonomy): Eukaryota > Viridiplantae > Streptophyta > Magnoliopsida > Poales > Poaceae > Triticum > Triticum dicoccoides. The sequence continues at coordinate 128,222,071 of NC_041385.1, forward strand.
CTTCATACTCAGATTGGGCGCAATGTTCATGCTTATGTGGATGATATTGTGGTAAAATCCAGGAAAAAGAAGACATTGATAGATGACCTCAAGGAGACCTTTGACAATCTTTGGGTTTATAAGATGATGCTCAATCCAGACAAATGCGTCTTCGGTGTTCCGGCATGCAAGCTCTTAGGTTTCCTGGTATCTAACAGGGGCATTGAAGCTAATCCGGAAAAGATTAAAGCTATTACGTCCCTTGCTAAACCGGCATGTATCAATGATGTTCAACGCCTGGCGGGTCGTATTGCGGCTTTGAGCCGGTTTATCAGCAGGTTGGGAGAGAAGGCGATCCCTCTGTATCAGATGTTGAAGAAGACAGACAATTTTGTCTGGAATGATGCGGCTGATGCGGCGTTTGAGGACTTAAAGAAGCAGTTGGCTGAACCGCCGGTTCTTGCTGCTCCAATTGATAAGGAGCCACTATTGTTATATGTGGCTGCTAATGCCCGGGCTGTCAGCGTAGCTATTGTGGTGGAGTGCAAGGAGGGTGGGAAGGAATATCCGGTTCAAAGGCCGGTTTATTATATAAGCGAAGTGCTCATTGAGTCAAAACAAAGATATCCGCATTGGCAGAAGCTGGTGTATGGGGTTTTCATGGCAAGCCGGAAGCTTAAACAGTACTTTCAAGGCCATACCAGCATAGTGGTCAGTTCCGCTCCTTTGGGGGATATAATCCAGAACAGGGAGGCAACTGGCCGAGTTGCTAAGTGGGCTATTGACCTTGGACCACACGGTTTGAAATATATGCCTCAAACAGCTATCAAGTCCCAGGCCCTTGTGGATTTCATCAATGATTGGACAGAGTTGCAGGCACCGGAAGACAAACCGGACAGCACATACTGGACTATCCACTTTGATGGGTCGAGGCAATTGGAGGGCTCGGTGGCTGGAGTTGTCCTTACTTCTCCTCGAGGTGATAAAATTTGTTACGTTCTTCGCTTAATGTTTCCTTGTACTAACAATGCAACTGAGTATGAGGCCTTACTCCATGGTCTTCGAGTGGCTAAGGAAATGAACTTAAGCCGGGTAGGATGCTTTGGAGACTCCGATATGGTGGCCCAGCAAGTTTCAGGTACTTGGGATTCCAAGGATCCACTCATGGCGGCTTACCGACGAGAGGTGGATATTGTTGCTGGTTACTTCAAAGGTTATCAAGTGGAGCACATTGATCGACGCAAAAATGAGGTAGCAGATGCTTTAAGCCGGCTGGGATCTCAGGTAAACCGGTGTCGCCCAATACCTTTCTGGATATCTTGCACAACCTGTTCGTTCAGTTGCCTACAGAGGAGGACCTCGCTATTCCTTATTCGGAGGCACAATTGGTAGCCGCTTTACACATTATTCCGAATTGTACGGTTCCATATTTGGCGTATATGAACTGGGGAGAGTTGCCAGAAGATGCAGTTTTGGCCAGGCAGATAATCCGGCGATCCAAGTCAATGGTTATTCACAACGGCGAGTTACACCATTGTAGTGTCCCAGGCGTGTTCCAGCGCTGTGTTTCTCCTGAAGAAGGCCGTGAGATTCTACGTGAGATCCACGAAGGAGACTGTGGTCACCACGCCGGCTCAAAATCCTTGGTTGCTAAAGCTTTTCGTCATGGCCTCTATTTGCTAACGGTTCATGCTGATGCTGAGGACTTGGTGAGGCGGTGCGACGGTTGTCAGAAATTCTCACGACGAGCTCATGTTCCGGCTCAGGAGCTAAGAATGATTCCAATCACTTGGCCGTTTGCTACTTGGGGGCTTGATATGGTAGGGCCCTTTAAGCGATCCAAACATAAGAAGACCCACCTATTGGTGGCAGTTGACAAGTTTACCAAATGGGTTGAAGCGGAGCCAGTAAGCAAATGTGACGCAGCCACGGCAGTTCAATTCATCAAGAAGGTGATCTTCCGTTTTGTTTTTCCACATAGCATCATCACAGATAATGGCACGAACCTCTCCAAAGGCGAGATGGAGGACTTTTGTCAACGAGAGCACATCCGGCTTGATGTGTAGTCCGTGGCTCACCCTCAGTCTAATGGTCAAGCGGAAAGAGCTAATCAGGAAATCTTGAAGGGTATCAAACCCTGGCTTATGGTTCCTTTGAAGAGGACGCCGGGTTGTTGGGTGGAGAAATTGCCATCTGTATTATGGAGCATAAACACCACCCCAAATTGATCTACGGGTTATACACCTTTCTTCATGGTTTACGGGGCAGAGGCGGTACTCCCAAGTGATATTCGTCATGATTTGCCCCGGGTTGCCAATTATGTTGAAGCGAACAATGAGCAAGCACGTCAAGAAGCACTAGACATGTTAGATGAGCAATGGGACATGGCGTTGGCTCATTCAGCGGTTTATCAGCAAGACCCGCGGCGTTATCACAGCTGCCGGGTTAAAACACGAACCTTTCAAGAAGGCGACTTAGTGCTCCGGCTCATCCAGGATCAGACTGATATGCACAAGTTATCCCCACCTTGGGAAGGGCCCTTTGTGGTCAGCAAGAATCTGCACAACAGATCATACTACCTCATCGATGTTCAAGAGCACAAAGACTCAAGAAAATCAGAGGAGGAGACCCGTCGGCCGTGGAATATCGCTCATCTATGGCCTTACTACACCTGAGCCATAGGCTCCTATTATGTACATATTTTGACAATGTATATATTGTGATCAATATAATAAACGACATCCTTGCTACAAGCAGGGCCTCTGCCGTTCTTCCAATATTTCTTGGTTACAAGGGGGCTTCTGCTTATAAAGCGACATCCTATTTGTCCACTAAACCGGCTATCATGCCACAATAAAGCTTGGGAGCTTCACACCCAAGGGCCCAAAGAGAGTATTGTTGCTAAAGCACAACTCAAACATAGGCACCCATTGAGCACAACTCACAAAGTTACTTGGGGGCTCTTTGTGCAAAGCAAGAAAGAGTTTGAAAGGACCCTTTTAATTGGCTATCAAGCCATGGCTTGGAAGCCTGCTGTATTCACCTAAAACCCCGGGTTAACCTGCCTTCATCAAGTAAGCCACTCCTGTCCAGGTAATCTTGGTATGACCCGCCAAACGTTTGACAAGTCAATCTTATACAGACCCTGAACTTGTCAAAGTTAAAACGACGATTGGTTAATTGGAGTCCCATCTTAAAAGACTTTGTCAAATGGTTCAACCCAGTGGCCTGGCAGCCCATGAAAAGCCTCACATTTGGGCCTGGCAGCCCTTGAAAAGCCTCGACTACAAGGTTTTATTTGATTTTGTTTTTTGCAAAGTTTTATCTCTTTTGATAAGGTTTTGATTTAAACCGGCGTCCATTGATCCGGCCTGACTATAAGTCAAAACATCAACTTGGTGTTTCTTAACCCGGTGTAGCTTTCAACTATCAGTTGTTTAGCACATAATCAATTATAAACCGGTTTTCTTAACCTGGTCTGGCATTGATTATAAGTCGCCAGGATGATCATCCGGAGTTTATCATAACCCGGCATGGTTTATTATGCACCAGTACAACATGGTGGGAGTTATCAACACTCAAGATTTGGGTTATTACCCTTACTACGCAAGTTGGTAAACCAACGATGTGATTCAATATCACAGGTATGATATATTTCATACATTATTGTTTTACAGCCTTGGTTATAAAAACTCTGGTTCTGTATTTTGCATCATAACCCGTCCGGCGGTAAACCGCCAGGGCATGTTTAAGTTTTTCAAATGCAGAAGGCAGGATTTTATAAAAAAAATACCAAGGCACATAAAGCAAGCATAGCAACAACCATGCCAGATTACAGTGTCAGGTAGCAGTGCACGATGGCAGAAGATCAAAGTATTTCAACTAGCCTATTAGAAGGCGTTTTGATGCCCAAAAGAATAATTGTTTGTTGCCCAGAATGCTATATGCAGAAATTCAAACCGGCTGCCGGATTATGATTCGTCACCAGGTTGACGTGAAGTTGATGGATCATCTCGCGTCGGTTCAACCTCCTCCTCCTCACCCAGTGGCTGAAAGTCAATGGTGGTCCAATCAATCCTGGTTAAGGCTTGGAAGACAGCTCCGTGGCTTATAAGATTGGACGGTTCAACGTCAGGGGCATAGGTGTGCTTACGGATTGGCGGGATAAGATTATGCGCTTCTTTCACAACTGCATCAATCCGTTTGTTGTCTGCATCATAGCTGGACCGATGAACACACAAGTCAACCTCTTCGGCCAATTGGCTCGCTAGCGGGCGCATCTCCTTTGTCAGGGTTTTGAGGGCTTCATTATCAAATTCTGACCCGTCTTCTTGTTGGCCAGGATAGCCCTTTGCAATATCTGCCGGATCAAGATCCGCAATCCAAGCTTTGGCCCGAGTCAGTGCTGTTAAAGCGCCAGCCCTTGCAGCGGATCACTTTACCTCTTCTATCTGGGCAGGGGTCATAGATAATTTGGCCAACGTATCCTTGATCAAGGTTGGTGTCGGTTTATCGTATGAGGCCGCACAGATGACTCGTTGAGCACCGGTATACAATTGTTCTATCAATGTATAGGCTGCTTTCAACTTCATCCGCATATCCGAGCCCAGATGCACAACACGACTACCTGTAACGGTTTAAGAATTTGCTGTTAAACCGACAACTTCAAAGATGTTTAAGAAAGGTTCTTACAAAGAGTACTTACCAAATATTGCAGAAGTCATAGCATAGACTTGATGCTTTAGCCTAGTTAGTTCTTCCGCCACCGGTTTAAGAGCTGCTTCAGCATCTTCGACCCGCTTTAATAGAGCAGCCTTCTTGGTTTCCCAGCCCGCCCGCTCGCTTTTGAAACCATCCTTTAATTGCTCCATGGCAGTTAAAGCGCCCTTCAGTTCATCTTTGGCCTTGGAGGTTTCTGTTTGCTGGGACTTGATATTTTCTCGAAGATCGGCAATTTGGGAATCTTTGTTGCTCACGTCAGCCTGCAAAAGACAGATGATGAAGATGTTAATATTTTTCTCAAAGTCCCAAGCATATAACAAGTTATACACTTGGCACTTTGGGGCTAATGCGGATTGCTTCTTTTTTGACTGTTATTTAAAGTCCCAAGGCTCAATACTGTTGGAAATATGCCCTAGAGGCAATAATAAAAGTGTTATTATTATATTTCCTTGTTCATGATAATTGTCTTTTATTCATGCTATAATTGTATTATCCGGAAATCGTAATACACGTGTGAATACATAGACCACAATATGTCCCTAGTGAGCCTCTAGTTGACTAGCTCGTTGTGATGAACAGATAGTCATGATTTCCTGGCTATGGACATTGGATGTCGTTGATAACGGGATCACATCATTAGGAGAATGATGTGATGGACAAGACCCAATCCTAAGCATAGCACTAAGATCGTGTAGTTCGTTTGCTAGAGCTTTGCCAATGTCAAGTATCTCTTCCTTTGACCATGAGAGCGTGTAACTCCTGGATACCGTAGGAGTGCTTTGGGTGTATCAAACGTCACAACGTAACTGGGTAACTATAAAGGTGCACTACAGGTATCTCCGAAAGTATCTATTGTTTTATGCGGATCGAGACTGGGATTTGTCACTCCGTGTAAACGGAGAGGTATCTCTGGGCCCATGCCCACTCTGTAGGACATCATCATAATGTGCACAATGTGACCAAGGGGTTGATCACGGTATGATGTGTTACGGAACGAGTAAAGAGACTTGCCGGTAAAGAGATTGAACAAGGTATCGGTATACCGACGATCGAATCTCGGGCAAGTACAATACCGTTAGACAAAGGGAATTGTATACGGGATCGATTGAGTCCTTGACATCGTGGTTCATCCGATGAGATCATCGTGGAACATGTGGGAGCCAACATGGGTATCCAGATCCCGCTGTTGGTTATTGACCGGAGAACATCTCGGTCATGTCTGCATGTCTCCCGAACCTGTAGGGTCTACACACTTAAGGTTCGATGACGCTAGGGTTATAAAGGAAGCTTGTATGTGGTTACCGAATGTTGTTCGGAGTCCCGGATGAGATCCCGGACGTCACGAGGAGTTCCGGAATGGTCCGTAGGTAAAGATTTATATATAGGAAGTCCTGTTTCGGCCATCGGGACAAGTTTCGGGGTCATCGGTATTGTACCGGGACCACCGGAAGGGTCCCGGGGGCCCACCGGGTGGGGCCACCTGCCCCGGGGGGCCACATGGGCTGTAGGGGGTGCGCCTTGGCCTATATGGGCCAAGGGCACCAGCCCCAAGAGGCCCATGCGCCAAGGAAACTTGGGAAGGGAAGAGTCCTCAAGGGGGAAGGCACCTCCGAGGTGCCTTGGGGAGGATGGACTCCTCCCCCCCTTGGCCGCACCCCTTCCTTGGAGGAAGGGGCAAGGCTGCGCCTCCCCCCTCTCCCTTGCCCCTATATATAGTGGAGGGGAGGGAGGGCATCCATACCAGAAGCCCTGGCGCCTCCCTCCCTCCCGTGACACCTCCTCCTCTCCCGCAGGTGCTTGGCGAAGCCCTGCAGGATTGCCACGCTCCTCCACCACCACCACGCCGTTGTGCTGCTGTTGGCTGGAGTCTTCCTCAACCTCTCCCTCTCTCCTTGCTGGATCAAGGCGTGGGAGACGTCACCGGGCTGTACGTGTGTTGAACGCGGAGGTGCCGTCCGTTCGGCACTAGGATCATCGGTGATTTGAATCACGACGAGTACGACTCCATCAACCCCGTTCACTTGAACGCTTCCGCTTAGCGATCTACAAGGGTATGTAGATGCACTCTCCTTCCCCTCGTTGCTGGTTTCTCCATAGATAGATCTTGGTGACACGTAGGAAAATTTTGAATTTCTGCTACGTTCCCCAACAGTGGCATCATGAGCTAGGTCTATGCGTAGTTTCTATGCATGAGTAGAACACAAAGTAGTTGTGGGCGTTGATTTTGTTCAATATGCTTGCCGTTACTAGTCTTATCTTGATTCGGCGGCATCGTGGGATGAAGCGGCCCGGACCAACCTTACACGTACTCTTACGTGAGACCGGTTCCACCGACAAACATGCATTAGTTGCATAAGGTGGCTGGCGGGTGTCTGTCTCTCCCACTTTAGTCGGAACGGATTCGATGAAAAGGGTCCTTATGAAGGGTAAATAGCAATTGGCATATCACGTTGTGGTTTTGCGTAGGTAAGAAACGTTCTTGCTAGAAACCCATAGCAGCCACGTAAAACATGCAAACAACAATTAGAGGACGTCTAACTTGTTTTTGCAGGGTATGCTTTGTGATGTGATATGGCCAAGAAGAATGTGATAAATGATATGTGATGTATGAGATTGATCATGTTCTTGTAATAGGATTCATGACTTGCATGTCGATGAGTATGACAACCGGCAGGAGCCATAGGAGTTGTCTTTATTTATTGTATGACATGCATGTCATTAAACAATGCCATGTAATTACTTTACTTTATTGCTAACCGGTAGCCATAGTAGTAGAAGTAATAGTTGGCGAGACAACTTCATAAAGACACGATGATGGAGATCATGATGGTGGAGATCATGGTGTCATGCCGGTGACGATGATGATCATGGAACCCCGAAGATGGAGATCAAAAGGAGCAAAATGATATTGGCCATATCATGTCACTATTTGATTGCATGTGATGTTTATCATGTTTATGCATCTTGTTTACTTAGAACGACGGTAGTAAATAATATGATCCTTTACAACAATTTCAAGAAGTGTTCTCCCCTAACTGTGCACCGTTGCTACAGTTCGTCGTTTCGAAGCACCACGTGATGATCAGGTGTGATAGATCCTTACGTTCACATACAACGGGTGTAAGACAGATTTACACATGCAATACACTTAGGGTTAACTTGACGAGCCTAGCATGTACAGACATGGCCTCGGAACACAGAGACCGAAAGGTCGAGCATGAGTCATATAGTAGATACGATCAACATGAAGATGTTCACCGACGTTGGCTAGTCCGTCTCACGTGATGATCGGACACGGCCTAGTTGACTCGGATCATGTAATCACTTAGATGACTAGAGGGATGTCTATCTAAGTGGGAGTTCATAAGATGAACTTAATTATCCTGAACATAGTCAAAAGACCTTTGCAAATTATGTCGTATGCTCGCGTTTTAGTTCCACTGTTTAGATATGTTCCTAGAGAAAATATAGTTGAAAGTTGATAGTAGCAATTATGCGGACAGTAGAAAGCTTATGTGTTTAATGCACTGCTCAGTGTGCTGAACCCCAAACGTCGTTTGTGGATGTTGCGAACATCGGACATACATGTTTTGATAACTACATGATAGTTCAGTTAAACGGTTTAGAATTGAGGCACCGAAGACGTTTTTGAAATGTCGCGAAACATATGAGATGTTTTGAGGGCTGAAATTGGGATTTCAGGCTCGTGCCCACGTCAAGAGGTATAAGACCTCCGACGATTTTCTTAGCCTACAAACTAAGGAGAAAAGCTCAATTGTTGTGCTTGTGCTCAGATTGTTTGAGTACAACAATCGCTTGAATCGAGTGGGAGTTGATCTTCCAGATGATATAGTGATGTTTCTCCAAAGTCATTGCCACCAAGCTGCTAGAGCTTCGTGATGAACTATAACATATCAGGAATAGATATGATGATCCTTGAGGTATTCACGATGTTCGACACTGCGAAAGTAGAAATCTAGAAGGAGCATCAATTGTTGATGGTTGGTGAAACCACTAGTTTCAAGAAGGGCAAGGGCAAGAAGGGATACTTCATGAAACGGCAAATCAGCTGCTGCTCTAGTGAAGAAACCCAAGGTTGAACCCAAACCCGAGACTAAGTGCTTCTGTAATAAGAGGAACAGCCGCTGGAGCAGAATTACCCTAGATACTTGGTAGATGAGAAGGCTGGCAAGGTCGATAGAAGTATATTGGATATACATTATGTTAATGTGTACTTTACTAGTACTCCTAGTAGCACCAGGGTATTAGATACCGGTTCGGTTGCTAAGTGTTAGTAACTTGAAATAAGAGCTACGGAATAAACGGTGACTAGCTAAAGGTGAGCTGACGATATGTGTTGGAAGTGTTTCCAAGTTTGATGTGATCAAACATCGCACGCTCCCTCTACCATCAAGATTAGTATTAAACCTGAATAATTGTCATTTGGTGTTTTGCGTTGAGCATAGACATGATTGGATTGTGTCTATCGCAATACGGTTATTCATTTAAGGAGAATAATGGTTACTCTATTTATTTGAATAATACCTTCAATGGTCTTGCACCTAAAGGAATGGTTTATTGAATCTCGATCGTAGTGATACACATTTTCATGCCAAAAGATATAAGATAGTAATGATAGTACCACTTACTTGTGGTACTGTCATGTAAGTCATAATGGTATAAAACGCATGAAGAAGCTCCATGTTGACGGATCTTTGGACTAACTCATTTTTGAAAAGTTTGAGACATGCGAACCATGTCTATTGGTGTATACGCATGAAGAAACTCCATGCAGATGGATCATTTGGACTCATTTGATTTTGAATCACTTGAGATATGCAAATCATACCACATGGGCAAGATGACTGAAAAGCCTCGTTTTCAGTAAGATGGAACAAGATAGCAACTTGTTGGAAGTAACACATTTTGATGTGTGCAGTCCAATGAGTGCTGAGGCATGCAGTGAATATCGTTATGTTCTTACTTCACAGATGATTCGAGTAGATGTTGAGAATATTTACTTGATGAAACACAAGTCTGAATTATTGAATGGTTCAAGTAATTTCAGAGTGAAGTAGAAGATCATTGTGACAAGAGGATAAAATGTCTATGATATGATCATAGAGATGAATATCTGAGTTACGAGTTTTGGCACACAATTAAGACATTGTGGAAATTGTTTCGCAATTAATACCGCCTGGAACACCATAGTGTGATGGTGTGTCCGAACATCATAGTTGCACCCTATTAGATATGGTGCGTACCATGATGTCTCTTATCGAATTACCACCATTGTTCATGGGTTAGGCATTAGAGACAACCACATTCACTTTAAATAGGGCACCACGTAATTCCGTTGAGATGACACTGTATGAATTATGGTTTAGAGAAACCTAAGTTGTCGTTTCTTAAAGGTTTGGGGCTGCGACGCTTATGTGAAAAAGTTTCAGGATTGATAAGCTCGAACCCAAAGCGGATAAAATGCATCTTCATAGGACACCCAAAACAGTTGGGTATACCTCCTAATTCAGATCCGAAAGCAATATGGATTGTTTCTTGAATCGGGTCCTTTCTCGAGGAAAGGTTTCTCTCGAAAGAATTGAGTGGGAGGATGGTGGAGACTTGATGAGGTTATTGAACTGTCTCTTCAACTAGTGTGTAGCAGGGCACAGGAAGTTGTTCCTGTGGCACCTACACCAATTGAAGTGGAAGCTTATGATAGTGATCATGAAGTTTCGGATCAAGTCACTATCGAACCTCGTAGGGAGATAAGGATACGTACTACTTCAGAGTGGTACAATAATCCTGTCTTGGAAGTCATGTTACTAGACAACAATGAACCTACGAGCTATGGAGAAGCGATGGTGGGCCCAAATTCCGACAAATGGTTAGAAACCATGAAATCCGAAATAGGATCCATGTATCAGAACAAAGCATGGACTTTGGTGGACTTGCCCAATGATCGGCAAGCCATTGAGATAAATAGATTTTTTAAGAAGAAGACGGACGTGGATGGTAATGTCACCATCTATGAAGCTCGACTTGTGGCGAAGAGTTTTTCACAAGTTCAAGGAGTTGACTATGATGAGATTTTCTCATCCGTAGCGATGCTTAAGTCCGTCGGATTCATGTTAGCATTAGTTGCATTTATGAAATCTGGCAGATGGATGTCAAAACGAGTTTCCTTACCAGTTTTCGTAAGGAAAGGTTGTATGTGATACAATCAGAAATGTTTTGTCGATCCTAAGGATGCTAATAGGTATGCTAGCTCCAGCAATCCTTCTAAGGACTGGAGTAAGCATCTCGGAGTTGGAATGTGCGCTTTGATAAGATGATCAAAGATTTTGGGTGTATACAAAGTTTATGAGAAACTTGTATTTCCAAAGAAGTGAGTGGGAGCACTATAGAATTTCTGATGAGTATATGTTGTTGACATGTTGATGATCAGAAATGATTTTCTAGAAAGCATATAGGGTTATTTGAAAGGTGTTTTTCAATAGAAAGCCTGGATTAAGCTACTTGAACATTGAGCATCAAGATCTATAAGGATAGATCAAAATGCTTAATAATACTTTCAAATGAGCACATACCTTGACATGATCTTGAAGGTGTTCAAGATGGATCAGTCAAAGAAGAAGTTCTTGCCTGAGTTGTAAGGTACGAAGTTAAGACTTAAAGCTCGACCACGGCAGAATAGAGAGAAAGGACGAAGGTCGTCCCCTATGCTTAAGACATAGGCTCTACAGTATGCTATGCTGTGTACCGCACCTGAAGTGTGCCTTGCCATGAGTTAGTCAAGGGGTACAAGAGTGATCCAAGAATGGATCACAGGACAGTGGTCAAAGTTATCCTTAGTAACTAGTGGACTAAGGAATTTTCTCGATTATGGAGGTGGTAAAAGAGTTCGTCGTAAAGGGTTACGTCGATGCAAGCTTAACACTTATCCGGATAGCTCTGAGTAGAGATATCGGATACGTATAATGGAGCAACAATTTAGAATAGCTCCAAGTAGAACAATTATTTGGAATAGCTCCAAATATAGCGTAGTAGCTGCATCTACAAGATGACATAGAGATTTGCGAAGTACATACGGATCTGAAAGGTTCAGACCCGTTGACTATAACATCTCTCAAAAGCATAACATGATCAAACCCAGAACTCATCGAGTGTTAATCACATGGTAATGTGAACTAGATTATTGACTCTAGTAAACTCTTTGGGTGTTAGTCACATGGGGATGTGACCTTGAGTGTTAATCACATATCGATGTGAACTAGATTATTGACTCTAGTGCAAGTGGGAGACTGTTGGAAATATGCCCTGAAGGCAATAATAAAAGTGTTATTATTATACTTCCTTGTTCATGATAATTGTCTTTTATTCATGCTATAACTGTATTATCCGGAAATCGTAATACACGTGTGAATACATAGACCACAATATGTCCCTAGTGAGCCTCTAGTTGACTAGCTCGTTGTAATCAACAGATAGTCATGATTTCCTGGCTATGGACATTGGATGTCGTTGATAACGGGATCACATCATTAGGAGAATGATGTGATGGACAAGACCCAATCCTAAGCATAGCACTAAGATCGTGTAGTTCGTTTGCTAGAGCTTTGCCAATGTCAAGTATCTCTTCCTTTGACCATGAGAGCGTGTAACTCCTGGATACCGTAGGAGTGCTTTGGGTGTATCAAACGTCACAACGTAACTGGGTGACTATAAAGGTGCACTATAGGTATCTCCGAAAGTATCTATTGTTTTATGCGGATCGAGACTGGGATTTGTCACTCCGTGTAAAGGGAGAGGTATCTCTGGGCCCACTCGGTAGGACATCATCATAATGTGCACAATGTGACCAAGGGGTTGATCACGGGATGATGTGTTACGGAACGAGTAAAGAGACTTGCCGGTAACGAGATTGAACAAGGTATCGGTATACCGACGATCGAATCTCGGGCAAGTACAATACCGTTAGACAAAGGGAATTGTATACGGGATCGATTGAGTCCTTGACATCGTGGTTCATCTGATGAGATCATCGTGGAACATGTGGGAGCCAACATGGGTATCCAGATCCCGCTGTTGGTTATTGACCGGAGAACATCTCGGTCATGTCTGCATGTCTCCCGAACCCGTAGGGTCTACACACTTAAGGTTCGATGACGCTAGGGTTATAAAGGAAGCTTGTATGTGGTTACCGAATGTTGTTCGGAGTTCCGGATGAGATCCTGGACGTCACGAGGAGTTCCGGAATGGTCCGGAGGTAAAGATTTATATATAGGAAGTCCTGTTTCGGCCATCGGGACAAGTTTCGGGGTCATCGGTATTGTACCGGGACCACAGGAAGGGTCCCGGGGGCCCACCGGGTGGGGCCACCTGCCCCGGGGGGCCACATGGGCTGTAGGGGGTGCGCCTTGGCCTATATGGGCCAAGGGCACCAGCCCCAAGAGGCCCATGCGCCAAGGAAACTTGGGGAGGGAAGAGTCCTCAAGGGGGAAGGCACCTCCGAGGTGCCTTGGGGAGGATGGACTCCTCCCCCCCTTGGCCGCACCCCTTCCTTGGAGGAAGGGGCAAGGCTGCGCCTCCCCCCTCTCCCTTGCCCCTATATATAGTGGAGGGGAGGGAGGGCATCCATACCAGAAGCCCTGGCGCCTCCCTCCCTCCCATGACACCTCCTCCTCTCCCGCAGGTGCTTGGCGAAGCCCTGCAGGATTGCCACGCTCCTCCACCACCACCACGCCGTTGTGCTGCTGCTGGATGGAGTCTTCCTCAACCTCTCCCTCTCTCCTTGCTGGATCAAGGCGTGGGAGACGTCACCGGGCTGTACGTGTGTTGAATGCGGAGGTGTCGTCCGTTCGGCACTAGGATCATCGGTGATTTGAATCACGACGAGTACGACTCCATCAACCCCTTTCACTTTAACACTTCCGCTTAGCGATCTACAAGGGTATGTAGATGCACTCTCCTTCCCCTCGTTGTTGGTTTCTCCATAGATAGATCTTGGTGACACGTAGGAAAATTTTGAATTTCTGCTACGTTCCCCAACAAATACAAGTATTAATCTTGGCACTTGGGGGCTAATGCGTAATCGATCAGAAAAAACAAAGGTGAAGGAATTCAACAAGGACAATTTTTGAACAGAAAGTCCTGGTTCATCTTGAAGAGGTAAACCGGCCCTTGGGGGCTACAGTGGAGTTGATATACGGTATAAAGAAAATTTATAAAGGGTTTGGAATGGAAGTTACCTCATAGCGCTCCTTCATCAAGTTGACTAAACCGGCCTCATAGTCACGGCTTGTATATAGGCGGTTTAGGCATCCAGAGTGAAGTTCTTGAGAGTTGAGATGAGCATAGCTTGACAGATCAGTCTTCCATTTGCCTTTCTCCACAACAGCAGATTCCACTTTGGCACTGTGCTTTGACAAAGCGACAGGGTTGCCAGGAGAAGTGTGGCCAAACCCGGTACTCACAACATCATCAGTTGCTTTATTTGGGCTCGCTGGTTTATCCGAGGCTTTGGCTGGGCTCGGTGGATTAGCAGCCGGATTTGATGGATTGGCAGCTGGGCTTGGCGGATCAACATGAGGACTAGCCGGACTAACTTCTGGCGGATCAACATAAGTGTCCTGACCTTGTGGCACAGGATCATCCATAGCAATATCAGTATCTCTACCAGCACCTTCTGAGGTCCTATCCGGTTCAACCTCTTCAGTGGTAGCATTCAGTTTCGCCTTTTTGCTGAGTCGGGCTTTGGTGATGCAAGTAACAAACAGAGGTTACTATGGTAAACCGGTGCAGGAAAGCAAAAACTAAAATTATTATACTTACCCAGGGACGGTCTTGAGTGGAGGCATCTGGGTGGTTGATGAATCGCCAGAGGATGAATTGGAAGTTCCCTGATAATTTGAGTCAGACGGATTAAGAGGGTATCGGAAGTAACCCGCCAAAGGATAAGATTTGTTAGAATTACAAGAGACCTCTGCCCGGTGCTTCCGAACCGGTGTGTTTGGTAAACCGGAGGAGGTGACTTGTTGGCCACTGTGCCGGGTTGTGCTACGAGCTTCAGGGTGATGTGTCTTCAAAGAAAAGTGTGGATCCAAATAAGTGAGAGGATGTGAACATTTCACTTTCCAGACTGCGCGACGGGGTTTTGGTACTGGCACAAGATTTGAACTGGAAGAAAGGGAGATTACCTCTATGTTATTAGCACGGCTGGCTTTCGCGTCATCCTGATAATGGTCATTGTCAATAAGATGTATGAAAAATGAACCAAGGGAGTCAAGTTCTACCTCTGATTCCGAGTCATCAACATCTTCGGGCGGATCAGAGGACTCGGCGGTTTTCTTCTTTGCTGGCCTCTTTGTGGCCTTGCTCTTGGCATGAGGATCTCTCACCGATTTGTCTTGTGGTTTTGCCGGTTTGTCTTGAGTTTTCCTCTTCCAGAATGGATCTTTGTCCTATAAGAATAGGCAAATGGCTATCAGAAAATGTCAACAGGGAGACGGATTAAAAAAAGCAGAAAGATAAATTCTTACAGCTGGCGGTTTGTTGGAGGCATCAAAGGGGCGCAGCCCAGTCTTGCTGCACTCAGATATCGGTTCATCTAGCATCTTTTTGACAGACTCAGTGACCTCGTCATTAGTCATCTGTATTTCAGTGTGCCGTTGACGATCTTTGACATCCCCGGTATATTCATGCATTAATCTGGTACGGCGGCTTAAGGGCAGGATACCCCATGAAACCCAACAACGGACAAGGTCAATACCGATTAAACTGTTTGCTAGAAGAGCCCGGAGCTTAGCAAGCTGTGGAGCATATGTTTGTCGTTCTCTGGCAGTAAGCCGCTGAGGCAGTGGATGTTCATTGTTGAGTCGGTAAGCACGATAACCCGGCAGAGGATTTTCATCAACAGGCACAGTGTTCTGATAGTAGAACCACATTTGATTCCAATCCTTGGGGTGGCTGTGATGTTTGGCATGAGAAAATTGACTTCTTTCCTTTTTTTGAATCGACACTCCGCCAAGTTCGGTATTGGGGCTGTCAGAAAATTCAGTACGGCGGTTCAAGTGGAAGAAGTCTCTGAAAAGTTCAATAGTCGGTTCTTCTTGCAGATAAACTTCACAGAACACTTGCAAGTTGCAAATATTGGACACAGAATTCGGTCCAATGTCTTGAGGGTGGAGTTGGAAGCTGGCAAGCACATCCCGGAAAAACTTTGATCCGGGAGGGCTAAATCCTAGGTCCAGATGCTGCATAAACACAACCACTTCTCCATCTTGAGGTTCAAGAGGGTTTTCAGTACCAGGGACTCTCCAATGAATGATCTCTTTCTTGGCTAAAGCACCAGTCAGAACATACCTAGTAAGTTGCTCTTCTTTAATCCGGGAGGGAACCCAATTGCAAGAAGAAAACTGTTTGGCCATTTTTGATGACAAACTGTAAAGGAAGTTCAAATGATGGTTCATGGTTCAAGATTGATGTCCTTAAACCGGTGTTAAACCGGGGAATTTAATCGGAGCATGTATGCACGTTCAACCGGGTAGTGATGCTCAAGTAAAGATGGCGGTTTATGTGAGGGCTAATGGTACCTGGCGGATTATCATTTACTGAAGGTTAAACCGCCTACAGTGGTATGGACGAAAACAGATCGAAAAATTGCTAAGTGCTACACAAACAGGTTTCACAAGCTAAGGATTATCATTATGGATCTAGCACAGTTCAGGAAAAGGAAAAATACCAAAGCCCTAAAATGGCGATAGCAGAACGGAAAGGATCCAGATGGGGTTTGTTCGTAGTCGAGAGGGTACTATGGTGAGGCAAAATAAACTACAGCTTCGGCCGCAAAGGATAGATGTCAAGCTTATCTAGATTCAATGAGACATTAAGGTCGAAACAATGAACGCGGACGAACATTGATGAACACGGATGAACACCGAAACCCTAATGCAGATCTAGGGTTGAGGGAAGGAGGCTTACCGGATTCACAGGAGTGGCGGAGAAGACCCGCGGATCTCTAGTACGTTCAGGTTGATGCAGCGACCAGGGATGATGCAGCACTTGAAGGTCGAGGGCGGCGCCGGAGCTTTTGGGCTTGAGCGTCAAGAGGAGGAAGAAGAAGTGTGGAAGGGGAAAAGGGAAAGACCCCTGGGCCTATTTATAAGGCGATGGATAAGCAGGCAAGCGCGAGGATCGAGGAGTTCAAAGCGGAAAATGGGGCACAGTTGTTGCCTCGATCTTCGGAAATTAATTAATAAAGGAAGGTATTTATGAGTTTTGTACGCACATGACGTCATGACGATTTACTGCAATTTTTAGAAGATGATGTCATGGCGGTTTACCAAGCTCACATGGAGAAGATGTCATGGCGGTTTACAAGGATCATAAGAAGATATTCAGGGAATGTTTCTAAGTGTTGAAGATTGATATGAACAAGTTCAAATCAATCTGGGGCCTAATGTTGGGGATATAACTACTGAGTATAAACTGCCAAGAGGGGCCGGTTTACGCTCATCTATACTGAAGCCCATGAAGACAAGGAGTATGGTGTTCTACCGTTAAAGCTTAGAGGCCCAGAGCCCGATGGCGGATTAGGGCCCATAGTAGTAAACCGCCATAGATGTATAACTTGTATTGTAAGTTAGGGAAAGGAAGAGATCGAGCCGGACACTTGTATGAGCCGGCCTCGGGATTCTGTAAACCGGCTGGGCGTTAACCTGTGTATATAAAGGGATGAACCGGCGGTGGTTCAAGGACAAGAAACAACAGCTCGAGAGATAGGTAAAGCAGATTTGCTCCCTGCTCATTGAGATCAATCAATCCCACAACAACCGGATCGTAGGCTTTTACCTTCATCGCAAGGGGCCGAACCAGTATAAACTCCCCGTGTCCTTTGTCCGGTTTAACCCCTTTTTGCTAATCTCGTTGCGATGGATCTACGACTAAGTCCTTCTGTTAGGACATCTGACATGTTAATTCCACGACAACCCCAGTGTGGTCGACAGCCCAGAAAATTCTCACACATGGACACAAACGCAGCGAGATATGTGATGGTGTTGGGAGAGAGGTGGTGAAGCTGGGCACTGAAAAAGTTCAAGAAACCCCGGAAAAAGGATGCGGAGGAAGGGAGAAACCACGGTCGACGTGGGTACCAAGGAGGACGCACTCACCCGACCGCGACTGAGGCTCCGTCTCCCCCTCCGGCAGTCTCGTGGCCCCGGGAGTGATCAAACCGGAGTTGGCCAGCTCCTCCAAATCCTCTGGCCGAAGCAAAGATCGGATCCAATCGCCCTGGATCCAGCCCGACGGCAGCGTAGACCTCGACGACGACCCCCGATTCGTCTTCTTACCTTTCGCCGCCCCCGTTGCCTTTTTTGCACGCTCCAGCGCCGCCATCTTGTCCTTCACCATGGTGGTGGGGCAGCGGCATCGAGGGCGGAGGAAAAAGATGCAATGGAGAAGCGGAGAAGGAAGAGGGAGAATGAATGCGCACAATGTAGATGCCTTGGCCCCGGCGCCTTTTAAGGACCCACTTCCGAGTGGCTAACGCGTGGGCCCGAGCAATCCTGTCAAATCCCGCAACAGTTGCACACTGGGTACGTGGCAAAAAAGGTGGTGCGGAAATCAAGGTGCCCCTGTCTATCCGTCCCGCTTACTATGGCGCTCTCCGCCTCACGCGCTTCCCCAAAATTTCGAATCCTGTGAGATCCGGGATACGCAGTAACCAATCGCGCCCAAGATTTTGCATCAAAGTAACACTCGACGAGTGCTAGTATAAATCCACTCAACAACTTCTGAATCGATCAAGGCGACTGAAACAAAGCTGAAGTTCCAGCATGGGCCTCCAATCTGGCATGGGTAGTTGTGAAGCACAAGAGTCAAGGCAAGACTAACTTCAACCTTCTTTTAATTCGGACCTCAATCCATTCGGGGGCTAATGATGATGCCATAGACCTAGGGTATGGTCATAGGCCTGACCTATACGCCCTACCCAAGGTCACTACCCTAAAAGCAAAGACATTCAAAGAACAACCGAGAGTACCAATTGAAGCCGTCGAGTGCAATCTACTCGACCAGTCATCCCACTCGGGCACCCCTCCCTCCTGGTATCACTTGACCAAGACGAAGCCATTCGACTATACAAGAGACCACTCCACCTATAGAAGACCAAGAGTCAGTCAGGACGGCAACGGTCAGGCATTCACTCCGTAGTCTTAAAGGTCATTAAATACACTTTATAGATGGCGTTATCAGTAACACCCTATCTTTATGTACATTGAACCCCTATAGCAGAGGTGGGCCAGGGTCCTGGTGCACTCTATATAAGCCACCCCTCCTCTCGGACAAGGATTCAGACCCCCTGTAACACACACACACACCCATATTTCAGTCGACCGCCTCAGGGCACCGAGACATAGGGCTTTTACCTCCTCTGAGAGGGGTCTGAACTCGTAAAACTCATGTTTACAATCTCGCTGTAGCTAGGGCCTCGCCTCCTGCTACGTCTTGAGCTTGCGTTGGTTTTCCTCGAAGAGGAGAGGGTGATGCAGCAAGTGTAGCATAAGTATTTCCCTCAGTTTTGAGAACCAAGGTATCAGTCCAGTAGGAGGCTCCTCAAAAGTCCCACGCACCTACACAAACAAACTGAGAACTCGCAACAAACGCAATAAAGGGGTTGTCAATCCCTTCACGGCCACTTGCGAAAGTGAGATCTGATAGAGATAGTATGATAAGATAAATATATTTTTGGTATTTTATAATATAGATGCAAAAAGGTAAAGATGCAAATAAAGGTAGATTGAAAGCAAATATGATAAGAGATAGGCCCGGGGGCCATAGGTTTCACTAGAGGCTTCTCTCGAGATAGCATAAATATTACGGTGGGTGAACAAATTACTGTCGAGCAATTGATAGAAAAGCGCATAGTTATGAGATTATCTAGGCATGATCATGTATATAGGCATCACGTCCATAACAAGTAGACCGACTCCTGCCTGCATCTACTACTATTACTCCACACATTGACCGACTCCTGCCTGCATCTAGAGTATTAAGTTCATAAGAACAGAGTAACGCTTTAAGCAAGATGACATGATGTAGAGGGACAAACTCATGCAATATGATATAAACCCCATCTTGTTATCCTCTATGGCAACAATACAATACGTGCCTTGCAACCCTTTCTGTCACTGGGTAAGGACACCGCAAGATTGAACCCAAAGCTAAGCACTTCTCCCATGGCAAGAAAGATCAATCAAGTAGGCCAAACCAAACTGATAGTTCGAAGAGACTTGCAAAGATAACTCAATCATACATAAAAGAATTCAGAGAAGATTCAACTATTATCCATAGATAAACTTGATCATAAACCCACAATTCATCAGCTCTCGACAAACACACCACAAAAAGAGATTACATCGAATAGATCTCCACAAGAGAGGGGGAGAACATTGTATTGAGATCCAAAAAGAGAGAGGAAGCCATCTAGCTAATAACTCTGGACCCGTAGGTCTGTGGTAAAATACTCACAACTCATCGGAGGGGCAAGGATGTTGATGTAGAAGCCCTCCATGGTCGATCCCCCCTCCGGCAGAGTGCCGGCGAAGGCTCCAAGATGAGATCTCGCAGATACAGAAGGTTACGGCGGTGGAAATTGTGTTTCATGGTGCCCATGAGTGTTTTCAGGGTACGTAGGTATATATTGGAGGAAGAAGTACGTCGGTGCCCGCCCGAGGGGCCCACAAGACAGGGGGGCACACCCTACAGGGGCGGGGGGCACGGCCTCCTATCTCGTGGCTTCCTCGGCAGCTTCTTGACTTGCACTCCAAGCTCTTCAGATCACGTTTGTTCCAAAAATCACGCTCCCGAAGGTTTCATTCCGTTTGGACTCCGTTTGATATTCATTTTCTTCGAAATACTGAAATAGGCAAAAAAACAGCAATATGGGTTGGGCCTCCGGTTAGTGGGTTAGTCCCAAAAATGATATAAATGTGTAAAATAAAGCCCATAAACATCCAAAAGGGGTAATATAATAGCATGGAACAATCAAAAATTATAGATATGTTGGAGACGTATCAAGCATCCTCAAGCTTAATTCTTGCTCGTCCTCGAGTAGGTAAATGATAAAAAGAAATTTTTGATGTGGAATGCTACCTAGCATAATTCTCAATGTAATTTTCTTTAATGTAGCATGAATGTTCAGATCCAATTGATTCAAAATAAAAGCTTATAAAACATAAAAATAATAATGCTTCAAAGCATACTAACAAATAATCATGTCCTATCAAAATAGCATAGCCAAAGAAAGCTTATCCCTACAAAATCATATAGTTAGGCCATGCTTCATTTTCATTACACAAAATACTCCCATCATTCACAACCCCGATGACGAGCCGAACAATTGTTTCATACTTTTTAACGCGCTTCAGCTTTTTCAACTCTTACGCAATACATGAGCGCAAGCCATGGACATAGCATTATGGTGGTATATGGTGGTTGTGAGGACAAAAAGGGATAAGATAGTCTCACATCAACTAGGCGTATTAACAGGCTATATGGAGACACCCATTAATAGATATCAATGTGAGTGAGTAGGGATTGTCATGCAACGGATGCACTAGAGCTATAAATATATGAAAGCTCAACAAAAAGAAACTAAGTGGGTGTGCATCCAACTTGCTTGCTCACGAAGACCTAGGACATTTTGAGGAAGCCCATCATTGGAATATACAAGCCAAGTTCTATAGTGAAAAATTCCCACTTAGTATATGAAAGTGACAACATATGAGATTCTCTATCATGAAGATCATGGTGCTATTTTGAAGCACAAGTGTGGAAAAAGAGATAGTAGCATTGTCCCTTCTCTCTTTTTCTCTCATTTTTTTTGCTTTTTTCTCTTCTTTTTTTTCCTTTTTCTTCTGTTTTTTCTTTGGCCTTTCTCTTTTTTTTTGGCCTTTCTCATTT
Source organism: Triticum dicoccoides (assembly GCF_002162155.2). NCBI lineage: Eukaryota > Viridiplantae > Streptophyta > Magnoliopsida > Poales > Poaceae > Triticum > Triticum dicoccoides. The sequence continues at coordinate 128,243,737 of NC_041385.1, forward strand.
TTTTCTTTTTTTCTTTTTTCTTTTCTTTTTGTAAAGTCCGAAGTCTCATCCCGACTTGTGGGGGAATCATAGCCTTCCTCATCCTTTCCTCACTAGGACAATGCTCTAATAATGAAGATCATCACACTTATATGGATTTACAACTCAAGAATTACAACTCAAAGCTAGAACAAGATATGACTCTATATGAATGCCTCCGGCGGTGTACCGGGATATGCAATGAATCAAGAGTGACATGTATGAAAATTATGAAGGTGGCCTTGCCACGAATACGATGTCAACTACATGATCATGCAAAAGAGCAATATGACAATGATGAAACATGTCATAATAAACGAAACGGTGGAAAGTTGCATGGCAATATATCTCGGAATGGCTATGGAAATGCCATAATAGGTAGGTATGGTGGCTGTTTTGAGGAAGGTAAATAAAGGGTTTATGATACCGGCGAAATTTGCACGATAATAATAAAGGCTAGCAAAGTAAAAGGATGAGTATGCATATGTCCATGGACTCACATTAGTCAAAAAGAACTCATATACTTATTGCAAAAGTCTACTTAGACCTCGAAGCAAAGTACTACTACACATGCCCCAAGAGGGATAGATTGGTAGGAAAAGACCATCGCTCGTCCCCGACTCTCACTCATAAGGAAGACAATCAAAAGAGCACCTCATGCAACAAATTTGTCACGCAACTTTTACCATACGTGCATGCTACGGGACTTGCCAACTTCAACAAAAGTATTTCTCAATTTCATAATTACCCACTAGCATGACCCTAAAATTACTACCTTTATATCTCAAAACAATTATCAAGCAACAAGTTGATCATAGCATCCAATTCTTTTTCTATGATAGTTTTTATTATACCCAACTTGGATGCTCATCATTCTAAGACCAACTTTGTAACCATAGCAAATACCATGCTGTTATAAAAGACTCTCAAAATAATATAAGTGAAGCATGAGAGACTAGAAATTTCTTCAAAATTAAGACACCACCGTGCTCTAAAAGATATAAGTGAAGCACTAGAGCAAAAACTATCAAGCTCAAAAGATATAAGTGAAGCACATAGAGTATTCTAGCAAATTCAAATCAAATAGGCTTCTCCCAAAAGGTGTGTAAATCAAGGATGATTGTGGTAAACTAAAAAAACAAAGACTAATATAATACACGATGCTCCAAGCAAAACACATATCATGTAGCGAATAAAAATATAGCTCCAAGTAAAGTTACCAATGAACAAAGACGAAAGAGGGGATGCCTTCCCGGGGCATCCCCAAGCTTAGGCTTTTGGATATCCTTGAATATCTTGGGGTGCCATGGGCATCCCCAAGCTTAGGCTCTTGCCACTCCTTATTCCATAGTCCATAAAAGCTTTACCCAAAACTTGAAAACTTCACAACACAAAACTCAACAGGAAATCTTATAAGCTCCGTTAGTGAAAGAAAACAAAACCACCACATAAGGTACTGCAATGAACTCATTATTTATTTAATTTGGTGTTAAACCTACTGTATTACAACTTCCTTATGGTTTATAAACTAATTTACTAGCCATAGATGCATTGAAATAAGCAAACAACACACGAAAAACAGAATCTGTCAAAAACAGAACAGTCTGTAGCAATCTGTAACTAACGCAAACTTCTGGAACTCTAAAAATCCTACCAAAATAGGAAGTACTGGAAAATTTGTTTATTTATCAGCAGCATAAAGAATCAATGCAAAAGCACGTTTCTGTGATTTAACAAAATTATATTCGTGCGCGCAAAGTTTCTGTTTTTCAGCAGAACCAAATCAACTATCATCGTAGGTTATCCTATAGGTTCCACTTGGCACAAACACTAACTAAAAGATAAAAACACATCTAAACAGAGAGTAGATGCAAGATTTATTACAAAATAGGAGCAAAAACAAAAAACATAAAGAAAATTGGGTTGCCTCCCAACTAGCGCTATTGTTTAATGCCCCTAGCTAGGCATAAAAACAAAGATAGATTCAAGTAGTGCCATCTTTGGCACTAAATTCATAAGTAGCACGCATGATAGATTCATAAGGTAATTTGAATTTCTTTCTTGGAAAGTGCTCCATGCCTTTCTTTATGGGAAATTGGAATCTAATGTTCCCTTCCTTCATATCAATAATCGCACCAATCGTTCTAAGGAAAGGTCTACCAAGAATAATAGGGTAAGAAAGATTGCAATCTATATCAAGAACGATAAAATCTACGGGCACCAAATTTCTATTTGCAACAATAAGAACATCATTGATCCTTCCCATAGGCTTTTTAATGGTGGAATCCGCAAGGTGCAAATTTAAAGAGCAATCATCAAGATCATGGAAACCTAGAATATCACATAAAGTTTTTCGGAATCGTGGAAACACTAGCACCCAAATCACACAAAGAAAAACACTCATAATCTTTAATTCTAATCTTTATAGTAGGTTCCCACTCATCATTAAGTTTTTTAGGTATAGAAACTTCCAAATTAAGTTTTTCATCATAAGACTGCATCAAGGCATCCACAATATGTTTGGTAAAAGCTTTATTTTGACTATAAGCATGAGGAGAATTAACAACGGATTGCAACAAGGAAATACAACCTTTTAAAGAACAATTATCATAATCATATTCCTTGAAATCCGAGATAGTAAGTTCAATGTTATTAGAAGTTGTGGATTCTCCAATCTCACTTTTACCAAATTTAGCATTAAGATCTAAAGACTCCGAATTCTTGGGACGCCTTCTAGGCAAAGTTGATTCATCATCAGTCCCATAATCATCAAAATTCATATTGCAAAACATAGATCTAATCGGAGACGCATCAATAACTTTAAGATCCTCATCATTATTTTCACGGAAACTAGAAGAACACGCTTTTATAAAGCTATCTTTCTTAGCACGCAATCTAGCGGTTCTTTCCTTACACTCATCAATGGAAATTCTCATTACTTTGAGGGACTCATTGATATCATGCTTAGGAGGAGAAGGTCTAAGTTTAAGAGAATCAACATCAAGCAAAAGTCTACCAACGTTCCTAGCCAAATCATCAACTTTGAGCAATTTTTCTTCAAGTAAAGCATTAAAATTCTTTTGAGAAATCATAAATTCTTTCACACTATTCTCAAAATCAGAGGGCATCTTATTAAAATTACCATAAGAATTATTGTAGGAATTTCCATAATTATTAGAGGAATTACTAGGGAACGGTCTAGCATTAAAGTTTCCTCTATAAGCATTGTTTCCAAAACTATTCCTACCAACAAAATTCACATCCATAGATTCATTATTATTCTCAATCAAAGAAGACAAAGGCATATCATTGGGATCAAGAGGAATATTTTTAGTAGCAAACATCTTCATAAGTTCATCCATCTTTCCACTCAAAACATTGATTTCTTCTATAGCATGCACTTTTTTACTAGAAGATCTTTCGATGTGCTATTGAGAATAATTAGCCATAATATTATCAAGAAGTTTTGTAGCATCTCCTAACGTGATTTCCATAAACGTGCCTCCCGCGGCCGAATCTAAGAGATTTCTAGAAGCAAAGTTCAAACCGGTATAATTTTTTGTATGATCATCAATAAATTCAAACCATGAGTAGGGCAATTGTGAATCATCAATTTCATTCTTTCCCAAGATTGGGCAACATGCTCATGATCAAGTTGTTTAAAATTCATAATATCGTTCCTAAGAGTGATAATCTTAGCGGGAGGAAAATACTTAGAGATAAAAGCATCTTTGCACTTATTCCAAGAATCAATACTATTTTTAGGCAAAGACGAAAACAAACTTTAGCACGATCTCTAAGTGAAAACGGAAATAACTTCAATTTGACAATATTGTTATCCGTGTCTTTCTTCTTTTGCATATCACACAAATCAACAAAGTTGTTTAGATGAGTAGCGGCATCTTCACTAGGAAGGCCGGCGAATTGATCTTTCATAACAAGATTCAGCAAAGCAGTATTGATTTCACAAGACTCAACATCATTAAGAGGAGCAATCGGAGTACTAAGGAAATCATTATTATTGATATTCGAGAAATCACACAATTTGGTATTATCTTGCGCCATGGCAACAAGTAATCCAACACACAAGCAAGTAGAAAAACGGCAAGCGAAAAAGAGAGAAGGGATTGGGAAAGAGAGGGCGAATAAAACGGCAAGGGTGAAGTGGGGGAGAGGAAAACGAGAGGCAAATGGCAAATAATGTAAATGCGAGGGAGATGGGTTTGTGATGGGTACTTGGTATGTCTTGACTTGAGCGAAGACCTCCCCGGCAACAGCACCAGAAATCCTTCTTGCTACGTCTTGAGCTTGCGTTGGTTTTCCTCGAAGAGGAGAGGGTGATGCAGCAAGTGTAGCGTAATTATTTCCCTCAGTTTTGAGAACCAAGGTATCAATCCAGTAGGAGGCTCCTCAAAAGTCCCACGCACCTACACAAACAAACTAAGAACTCGCAACCAATGCAATAAAGGGGTTGTCAATCCCTTCACGGCCACTTGCGAAAATGAGATCTGATAGAGATAGTATGATAAGATAAATATATTTTTGATATTTTATAATATAGATGCAAAAAGGTAAAGATGCAAATAAAGATAGATTGAAAGCAAATATGATAAGAGATAGACCCGGGGGCCATAGGTTTCACTAGAGGCTTCTCTCGAGATAGCATAAGTATTATGGTGGGTGAACAAATTACTGTCGAGCAATTGATAGAAAACGCATAGTTATGAGATTATCTAGTCATGATCATGTATATAGGCATCACGTCCATAACAAGTAGACCGACTCCTGCCTGCATCTACTACTATTACTCCACACATCGACCAACTTCTGCCTGTATCTAGAGTATTAAGTTCATAAGAACAGAGTAACGCTTTAAGCAAGATGACATGATGTAGAGGGATAAACTCATGCAATATGATATAAAACCCATCTTGTTATCCTTGATGGCAACAATACAATACGTGCCTTACAACCCTTTCTGTCACTGGGTAAGGACACCACAAGATTGAACCCAAAGCTAAGCACTTCTCCCATGGCAAAAAAGATCAATCTAGTAGGCCAAATCAAACTGATAATTCGAAAAGACTTGCAAAGATAACTCAATCATACATAAAAGAATTCAGAGAAGATTCAATTATTATCCATAGATAAACTTCATCATAAAACCCACAATTCATCGGATCTCGACAAACACACCGCAAAAAGAGATTACATCGAATAGATCTCCACAAGAGAGGGGGAGAACATTGTATTGAGATCCAAAAAGAGAGAAGAAGTCATCTAGCTAATAACTATGGACCCGTAGGTCTGTGGTAAACTACTCACAACTCATCGGAGGGGCAAGGATATTGATGTAGAAGCCCTCCGTGGTCGATTCCCCCTCCGGCAGAGTGCCGGCGATGGCTCCAAGATGAGATCTCGCGGATACAGAAGGTTACAGCGGTGGAAATTGTGTTTCGTGGTGCCCCTGGATGTTTTCGGGGTACGTAGGTATATATAGGAGGAAGAAGTACGTCGGTGGCCGCCCGAGGGGCCCACGAGATAGGGGGGCGCGCCCTACAAGGGGGGGGGGCTCCTATCTCGTGGCTTCCTCGGCAGCTTCTTGACTTGCACTCCAAGCTCTCCGGATCATGTTCGTTCCAAAAATCACGCTCCCGAAGGTTTCATTCCGTTTGGACTCCGCTTGATATTCCTTTTCTTCGAAATACTGAAATAGGCAAAAAAAACAGTAATATGGGCTGGGCCTCCGGTTAGTAGGTTAGTCCCAAAAATGATATAAATATGTAAAATAAAGCCCATAAACATCCTAAAGGGGTAATATAATAGCATGGAACAATCAAAAATTATAGATACGTTGGAGACATATCACCTCCTCATACGTACCCCTATTCTTACTGTCAGACTTAGTACCACGACAGGTGGCACCAGTCAATGCCTTTGATAGCAAAAAACTTCGCCGGTTATAGCAAAAACAACAACGGTTGTAGAAAAAACCAACGGTTTGTACCATCATGAAATATGGTTGCAGCTCTGGATAACATGGATGTAGCTTTGTACATATATGGTTGTATCACTTACATCTGCCGGTTGCAGCTTCCTGGTCATAGGTTGAAGCCGCCTGCCGTCGCCGACCACAAGTTCATCGTTGTTGGATGCAACATGTCAGTCCACCTGCAAAAGCTTTTTTGCTACCGGTCGTAGCTTTTCCGCAGCACGGTTGCAGCTTCATGATCTCTTCAACAGCATCCATTTGTCGTCGCCGGTCACGAGCATTGTAGCCAATTGTAGCAAATAGCGACGCCAATTATAGCAAAAAAGCGATGCAGTTGTAGCAAAAACCAGTGGTGGTTCCAACTCGCTTATTGGTTGAAGCAAAAACCAACTGTGGTTTCAGCTTTGGCTCCAGTCAATTGCAAAAAGAATGCTGATTTCGGCTTCTTTGTTCCCTCATCGCGGTTGCAACCATTGTCTTGGTCATCCGTGGAGGCTCGTCAGGAACCCCTTGGCACGACGGCACAACGTGGACGCGCGGTGCCAGCACCTTTGTCACGGGAGCCCCTGCTGCACCAAAAAACAAAGGAATGGCAGCTGATTATGCGCCCGAGAATGGCAGCTCGGGAGAACGCCAACGAGGCGGGATGTGCACGGTGGGATGACGCTGATGCTAATTTGGGGTAAAAAACGAAATCGACACTACATAAAAGTTATTTCATACGTTTTGTAGTCTTACCAAAAAAAATCTTGGCCTTGGAGTCCGACGAAGCTATTCCTTCGCAAAAAACTTCACACGAGTGTAATATCTGATCATGTTTGATTCCAAGAATTTTTAGAGTTTTTTTACTCTTCATGAATTTTCTAAATTATTTTTTCTAGTTTGGGTGCCATGGGAAAATATATGTATTTTATCCCCTTCATCGAGAATTGTGTTATTAATATTTAATTCATATATATAACACGAAATTATAATTACCATAAGTTTTCTCGAAAATAATATATCATACCATCAAATACATATACCATTTTCTACTCTCTCTTTTTTTCTTTTCCCTCCTAGTTTGATTGAGTCACTTGCTGCAAAATGCAAATGCAGTTTCCCCTCTGTACGTTAAGATTGAGACGACGACGATGGTTGGCTATTGACTAGGAGGGTAGAAAGTGACTGGCATTCACGGGAAAATATCGGCGTCAAGCATTCGTGGTCGAGCTACGAGCGACCTCACTCTCAGTAAACGCGAGTTGGTGGTCGTGGTTTTGTTGCCTAAGATAAGACGCACTGCAGAAGTGGGCAATGGATCCCGCGTCACTCACAGATCACAGCTAGTCAGCTACCGGCCAATGGATCCCTATCGACCATCCTCGCTGAACCCGTCGCTGCTCAGCAAGCGTCGCGTTAGACGGCGACATTGATCTTTTTTCTTTTCCTTGCGACGTCGATCTTGGGGACGGAGAGGCAGAGGGGGGATATTATGCTTTTCGATTCTGAATTTCTGATTGGGTCGAGGCTGGTGCGTCGATTTGCCCGAGAGTGCGCCGGCAACGTTGCTGCTCGCGGAATTGGCAAAGATCGGAGCAAGTGCTTTTGGATGCGTCCAGACGTCCAGTGCTCCTGTACTGTACTCCCTTCGTTCAATAATGTTGGCGTACATATTTTTTAAAAATCAAACTTTACAAACTTTGATCAAGTGTAGAGAAAACTATTCTTTTAAGAAATGCCACAAAGAATTATGTGATCATAAACACTCGCTCTTGATACTAAATATATAAGATATGAAACTATATCTTATGATAAATTTAATGATACACGTTTGACATTCTAAATGTAAATAATTTTCTTTATAAACTTGATCAAAGATTATAATGTTTCTATATTATAAATCAGTGCCTGAACATAAAAATGTCACCCAACTAAACACTCATATTCGGCCCAAACGACCAGACTAACCGGCACTCCCCATATCCGGCCTACATCTGAGGCAGATATGGGAACACCCGGACGCGGCCGCCATGTCGTATTGCCCCGCTTGGGCTCCCACCGGCCCCATCGATGCCCCCACAAATACCCTACGGGATCAGACAAACCCAAGTTAAACCCTCACTTTCTCAGTCCACGCTCGTCTTCTCCGCTTCCCTCGTCCCCTCTGCTTCCTTTCAAATCCGTCGCCTTCCCTTGCCATGGCCAACTCCGATCAGGACTCTGGCAGCAAGCTCGATCCCATGGACTGGGACGGTCTCGTCAAGGAGAAGGACGACGGATCGAGCAGCGGTGTGCCATAGGAGGAGGAGGAGCTCGCGCTCCGCATCGCCATCCAGCGCTCGCGCATGGGCATTGGCAGGAGCTCGAGCTCTGTCGTGTCCACCGCGAGCTCCTCCATGTCCCGCCGGTGGAGCCCATTCCGCGCCCACCCGTCCAGCTCCGCGCCGCTCTAGATCCGGAGCAGGACGGACGTCTTCCCTTCCCCTCCGGCGCCAGCACCGCCGGGCAGTGGCGAATGCTCGTGCGTGCAGCTCCCGTGCAGATTCACATGCCGGAGTCGGAGGCGAAGGCGGCTCGGCGTGAGTGGCAGCGGGTGGCGGTCGTGGCGGAGCCCGGATCTTCCCGCCAGCGGGCGCGGTTCGTCCCCGTCGACCCGGATGAGGTACTCCTCTGTGAGGTCATGCGGTAGTCACTAACCATAGCGGAGTCCGATGCGTAGCGCCTCCGGTGCAAGAACGCTAAGGCGCTCTGCCTTAGGCTCGAAGTGTCCGAGTGCCTCGCGCGGGAGAAGGAGACAGCTGCCGCCAAGGCTGCCCGCCATGCGAAGAAGCAGCAACGTCTCCTCCATCACCTCTCCGGCTACATTCCATTTGCATTAGAGAGCGGCACCACCATAGACGACGACGCTCCTGTCGTCGCCGCGTACACGGAGGAGATGGACTGTTGCGCTGCCTACCGCAAGGGCAAGGGTCCAGCCAAGCGGAGAACTCCGGCCGTCCGCCTTGCCATGTTTATATTTTAGTTGTTTTATTTTTGTTTTAGGTTGAATTTGAACTATGCCAGGCCCTTTTGGATGAACAAATTACATGTCCGATTTCCGAATTGCGTACATTCTGTGATCTCTCTATGATCTACGTAGACTGCGTGACTTTGTATGAAATAGAGTATCCAAATTTGATGGTTGTGGTTGTGGAGGAGGCAAGCTGACAATTGTTCTGACAGTTCCAGGTGGACATGCCCACGGGCGTAGAGGGCACCAAATTAGGTTTATCGTGGTTGTAGATTCTCTAACAATTGAAAAATAACTTTACATCATCCGCTAAAAACCGAAAGGGTCATCAATACAAACAATAGAATTTCGACCCTCTTTCTTACGGCATCTCCAACGGCAACCCGCAAATTTTCTCCCGCATCCGTTTGTGGACAGGGGGCCAGTCCGCGGAGACAGATGCGGGAAGCCACCATCCAACCTTAGCCATATACATTTTGACAGCAACTCAAACTAACCGGATGAAATTCGATCAAACACGACCGGATTTCATATACACATGGCCGAATTTCGTATAAACATGATGGGTTTCATTTAAACTTGACGCATTTCATTACATTTACATCAATAAGCGCTGCTAGTCCAGTTCTGGAGGTATAATAATACCTAATCTAAATCACTGCCCGCGGATCCCTTTGTCTTCCTCATGTCTGGTAGCCCGATCGCTGGACTGCCGGAAGCCCCAGAAGTATATGCTTCAGCGCAAAGGACAGCTCGCTTCCCCATCACTCATCGGAGTGGAACCCCTGGCAGATGCTTCAATGGGAGGGGAAGGCGGCGCCTCCGCTTCCGTGGAGCCCATGTGGGATCGACGGAGGTCCTCGCAAGAGAAGAACCGGACAAGACACCGGCTGTGTACGCCGGCATCGCCTAGGCGGTGGCCTACATGTGAACCATGCTGCGGTGGACTCCCGTGTTCTACTTTTCCTCAATGATGGTGGCTGACACGGGGACGTCGGCCTCCGACTCGTCGCTCTCCACGCACTCGGCTTCTGTCTCTGCCTGCATGGCGCGATCGTAGGCACGGGCGGCGCGGCTTTGTCGATAGCAACGATGACGCCCGTGCCGCCTTGCTCCCCGCCGTGCCGACGTGGAGCAACTCGCCACTCCTCATCGGGTGGGCCTGGGGCAGCGAGTTGCTGAACCATGCACCGGTTTGGGGCAGTAACTTGCTTCGTCAGGTCGGGCGCGGGAGGTGGAGCAGCGAGTTGCCTCGCTCGTATTCGGCCGGCTCAGCAGGCCACCCAGCCGTCTTGTATGTCGGAGGACTGCTCTTCGGAAGTCATCGAAAGAGTGGTGAAGGAGGAGATGTGGGGGGCGGCGGAGGGGTGTGGTTCTTTTGCCCGGCGTTTGGCCTCGTTTAAATTGAAGACGGATGGGAGGAGTTCGGCCGGCGTTGCGTTTAATGCTTGCCAACTCATGAACAGACGTGTGGTCGGAGTAAATTTCTTGGCTTCCACATGGGGTTAATGGAGGCGCATGAATGTGGTGAGGAGGCGTGTTCAGCTGGACGTGCAGCGGGCGGTGCCCTCGACCCGCGAGCCGCTTCAATGACGGAGGTAGTGAGAGGTCGCGTCCGTCCTGAGCCGCCTTCAATGCGGAATACAGCGGCATCAATGCGGGCAGATGACGCCGGGCGGGATGCACGCGCGGGGGGGAGAGGCAGGGAGGTCAAAGCGGGCCTGGGATCGGTCCGCACTCCCGCAAACCGTCTCCATTTTTGTCTCCAGTTTGCGGGAGAAATCGCGTCCGAACTATCCTGTGGACCAATACAGGATGGCTTCCACGGTTCAGATAGCGTCATCCGGCCGGTTGCGGGATTTGCAGGTCGGCGTTAAAGATGCCCTTACAAGCTAAAGTATAAGCTACAAGATCGAAAATTCATAGCTGATCATCAACTCACCTGCTCCCGGGTGAACAACAAATTCAAGTAAAGTTGAAAAAAAATTGTACATCAAAGATGGACGAGTTCTCTAAATTGCATGACAATATGACATGGATGGTGGGCTCGGAACAGAAGAAAAAACAATGCTCCAACAATCAGAGTCTGTGTACCTTTTCTCAAAATTCCAACTTTCTTTGTTCAGAATTCCTGATGCCATATCACTATGAATCTAGAAAAGTCATACATCTTTCGTGCCATTTTTTTGCTATTTGTTTTCAATTTACTGTTCATCTACGGGAGCGGATGCTCCTGTGCAGCGAAACGCCATCCGCCTACAAGATTACTTTCCCTGGGACAATGTTCGACAGAAACATAAGTGAACCTTTTATCAAGACGAGTGCATTCTTCATATGTCGTCGCAGATTGAGCTTCCTTGGTTTCTCATCGCATCTACGACGTCCATGTAGTCGCCGCTTACAGTTACCTTGGAGCGGCTGGCCGCCTAAGAAGGTACCATGCTTATGAAGAATGACAACGCGTGAAGTACCACTTACCGTCATCGACAGAGAGCCGTGTAGATGCTCAGTTTAATATGGCTTTTCGTGGAGTTTCCCACCCGTGCTTCATGGAACATCGTTGTTGCTCCCTCCTATCTTTTTTTCTCAGCGTACAATTTCTTTACCTCAATAGTTTGTGCAATAGAATTTTTTAAATCGATTTTTTTCCAACTTTGCCCCTCGGTTTCCGCTTTGGCTGCACTGCTCTGTGGTGAGTAACACACACTATTTCCTATAACTTCGCCGCACCTCTCGCTGTACCAATCCCATACTCCCCGTGAGGGAGAGTCAATCTATAGAAGAGAAAGAATATCTCCACAAGGAAGGAGTTGATAGCGTGGACGTTGACGACATGTTGTTGGTGAACGAAGACGATGGTAGCACGAAAAATGGGGACGATGGCTTGCTCGCGGAGGACTGTCTCCTCGTGGACGATGGAGTGCTCACGGAGGTAGTGAAGTGCATCCAAGTCGCAGAGAAAAACATCATGCCCGGGAACCGTGATTTCTAGTTATGATGTCACCATGCAGACCACTTGTCACCGGTGACAAAATTGTCCAAATCTGCCCAAATTTAAGTTCCCTGTTCATATATGAGGAAGTGGATATTCATATATGAATACTCAAGGACCTACTCAGACTTCAGGAGGTTATGGTTGAAAGAATTGTCAATGAAACTGGCTTCACTACTAAATTCCCAATACCTCCTAGGCCTAGAATTGCACACTACTAATGAAAAGAATGGAAATTGTGTTCTTGGGTCCAACGTTTGTCATTTTTCTCAGACATCTTGCTTCAGAAGGATGCTCTTTATAAGGGCATGACGCGAGTGGTCCAATAAATTACTCGCTCTACCGGGACGCTGCATCATGAATGAATGCGAATGAATGGTTGAATAGCAGTAGTTGGCAACTGTACTGACGTATCATGATATATCGTCATGACAGAAAAGATAGGCCAGGATAATTTGCCCAACGGAGACATGATATAGCAATGATGCGTTAGTGGAGACCCCACAATGTACCAGTTAAAAAAAAACAAATAGTTGTCCTAAAAAAACAGTTCACTGTTAAGTGCTACGAACATTTTTTTAATCTCATAACCAAGATTCAAATAATAAAAACTAATGTTTGCAAAAAAGTTTGCAAGAGAAGGAAAAAAAAGGGATTACACTAGCGAAAAATCATAATAGAACTCGGGCTATTATTTCTAGATTTCTATTGAGGGAAAGTTGGAAGAAATCAATCTTAAAAATCCTATTGCAGAAACTATTGAGGGGAAGAAATTGCAAGTCGAGAAAAGAAAAATATTAGGAGGGAGTAACAAAGATGTTCCACGAAGAATGGGTGGGAAGCTGCATGAGAGCATCTCTAGCAGACCCTGCATCCCGTCGACCCGCAAAACGCGTTTGCAATTCGGGGAAAAAACGGTTTTGCAAGCCGGCGCGAACAACCGCAGAGGCAGACCCCGCAAAACCGACCCGTAAAAGAGCATCTTCCGCTAATATCCTTTTTTACGGGTCGACTTTGTGGGATCTGCTTCT
>NC_041385.1:128256992-128258009 GCF_002162155.2 Triticum dicoccoides
CCGCAAAACCTAAATTTGCACCTCAATTTGCATGTCTTTGCTTTTTCAACAACATTGGATACATAGGACATCACCAAATCTTTACTAGAATAACAAGACCAAATAAAACAAGAACCACAATTATGCATTTTAAAAGATTTCCAACTCTCATAACTGCTCCCACTAGTTGAAGCAATATCTTCTCCATGCACTCATTGTTGATCTGCGGATTCTTGATCTTGCATTCTTCATTCTTCTTCTTTGGTTCTAAAGAAGTAGACGTTGCTTCCCCTCTAGTTGCACGTGCATGCGCTTCGTTGCCTTCGATTGTACTAAGAAGTGCACGAACGTCTATCAAGTTTCTTTCTATCAATAAATCAATGTATTCGCCTTCCTAAAACCAAAATGAGCATCCATCTTCCTACACGCATGATGTTCGAAATGAGCTAACATAGTTGAACCAAAAAATGAGCTATCGAAATGAGCCGAATGAAAACAGCACGTACCCCGTCGTTTTCGCATTTGAAGAACACCCATTCGACGTGCTTCGGCGTGCCCGAAGTTAGCCTTAGCACTATCCGCACGCAGTCATCGCACTGTATAAGCGGCATCGGCGAGCCACAGAGCCTCTGCGCGAGGGCCGAGCTCGGCGGATGGCCGGGCGAACCCATGCCCGCAAACCGTTGGCGGCGGCGAGAGGATGAGCCCGCACCTGCATGCGGCGATGCGCCTTTGCCGGGGCTGCGCGAGATGCTCCCCGACCATTTCATCGCTTGGCGCAGCCGCCGACGGCCGGGAAAGCCAAATCCGGCCGCCAGCGATGAAGGGCCGAAGATCCGCAACTTCCCGGCCCGCCGACTCAGGAGAGTGGGAGGGGGGCGGAGGGCAACCTTGTGCGTGTGGCGGCCTTTCGATGTGCTCCCGCCGGCTACTTTCGCTGAAATCTTGGGCGACGGTGGCGGGCGAGGAGGAGAGGGGAGGTGATTGGTGGGGAAAAGCGCGGGCTGAAATGTCCTCCCCACGAACCACTCCTGCTAT
>NC_041385.1:128258167-128277863 GCF_002162155.2 Triticum dicoccoides
GGGGGAGGGGAACCTGCGTATTCACGGGTTTGGTTAAAGTTTTTACAGCGCCCCTAAAAAAATTTTGCGGGCCGGCCGCGTTTGCGGGGTCTGTTCGGGCGAGATTTTTCGCGCCAACCCGCATTTTGGCAGTTATTTTGCGGGGTCTACTAGAGTTGCTCTGAGAAGGCCACGCTGAACTGAACATCGATGCAGTTTTCTTTGTCGATGAAAGTAATGGTGCTTCAGATGTTGATGTGTTGTCATTCGATGAAGGCCACACTAAAGTGGCAAAATAAAGAAAATAAAAACCCACTTTTTAAAGGTTTCAAAAAACTGTGAAAACTCACACATGTATATAGTGATGTATACCTCATTTTTTGTAAAATCTTATGATTAAATACATTTTGATGCGGTCTACACAAAAAACAAAATCTTGAACTTTTATAGTGAACAATACATGTGTTAGAAAGCGATGGTTTTGTTAATTTTGTGTAACTCGCATCAGAATGTATTTCATCATGAAAATTTACATACATGTAATATAAATCCCTATGTGCTTGTGTATTTTTTTCAGTTTTTTAAAACTTAAAAGACTTATTTTAAACTAAAAATCAGGGTTGCCCAACTCTATTAGGAAATTTCACTAGTGTAGGTCTTTTTTTCTTCTCTTGCAATTTTTTTTGCGAATATTATTTTATTATTATTTGAATCTTAGTTACAAGATAAAAAATTGTTTGTAGCATTTTAATGGTGAAATGTTTTTTTCCCAAATTGGTGCATCGTGGGGTCTCCAATACTGCATCATTGCTATGTCATGTCTTTGTTCGGTGCATTGTTGTGGACTATCTTTTCTATCATGACAATATATATCATGATAGTACAGTTGCTCACTAGTGCCATTCAATTATTCATTCATTATGCAATGTCTCGGTAGAGAGTGAGTATTTTGTTGGAGCACTCGCGTCATGCCCTTATAAAGAGCAGCATTATGAACCAAGATGTCGAGAAAAATGACAAACATCGGTCGCAAGAACACAATTTCTATTTATTCATAGGTATAAATATAAATATGCAATTCTAGTCCTAGGAGGTATTGGGAATTTAGTAGTGAGGTCAGTTTCATTGACAATGCTTTCAACCATAACCACCTGAAGTGCAAGTCTGTCTATCAGTCCCCATATATGAGTAGCCACTTCCTCGTATATGAATAGGCAACATAAACTCACGCAGATTTGAACAATTTTGTTCTCGATCGGAAGCGATCTGCATGGCAACGTCGTAACTGCAAATCTCTGTTTTCCAAGCATGATGTTGTCCTCAAGGACCTGGATGCCCTCCACTGTAAATATGTTATAGGTTTGAAGAGATAATATTAAAGTGACAAGGCTTAGAGAAAATTGTTCGATTGTAACTACACATGCATGTTGGAAAACTGAACACCACTAGTTCGTATTCTATCATAGATAAAAAAATGTTAACATCTATCTCCAAACCAGAAACACATCGATGCCCTTATTTGTCATTACACATGTACATGCGAGGGAGGAGTATATCATGAAACTCAAGGTGGAGTTAGGCTGACTGACGATGCCATGGACCTAGGATAGGGTCATAGGCCTGACCTATACGCCCTACCAAAGGTCACTACCCTATAACCAAGGACATTCAGAGTATATCAAGAGATACCGACTGAAGTAACCAAGGAGTGCAATCCACTCGACCAGTTACCCTACTTGAATACCCCCAATTTCACTCGACCAAGATGAAGTCATTCGACCATACAAGAAACCACTCGGAGTACAATAGACCTAGAGTCACTCAGGATGGCAACGGTCAGGTGTTCACTCCGTAGTCTTAAAGATCATTAATAGCACTTTATAGCTGGCGTTACCAGTAACGCCATATCTTAAAGTACATTGAACCCTGTAATGGGGGACGGCTGGGGTCCTGGCGCACTCTATATAAGCCACCCCCTCCTCTAGGACAAGGGTTCGCACCCCTTGTAACACACACCCATATTCCAGTCGATCGCTTCAGGGCACCGAGACGTAGGGCTTTTACCTCCTCCGAGAGGGGCCTAAACTCGTAAACTCGTGTGTACAACCTCGTTGTAGCTAGGGCCTTGCCTCCTCATACGTACCCCCTACTCTTACTGTCAGACTTAGTACCACGATAGTTGGCGCCCACCTTGGGCAAAGCGTCTTGGCAACTCCCGGCGAGGTTGCATTTGTTCCGATCTTCATCAACATGGTTTCCGGCGGTGGTTTGATCATGGGCCGCGAGTTCTGACTCGGTGCGCTCACTTTCGTCACCGACGACTCCGCCTGGCTCCAAGAAGCCCCCTCGATGTCGAGGCTCTTCCGATCCGCGGGTCGTCGCACTTCCGCGCAAGTGTCGCACCTACGGCGTTCTCCTACGACAGTCGTCGACTCCGTATCGGTCAGTCCTCGCATCATCTGCTCACTCCGCTGGGCGCCGCCGCAAGCGATCCGGTCGGTCGCGGCTCCAGCGGTGGGTAAAGCATGCGGTGGCTCGTCAGACGGCCACCCCTCAAGTTGCGGCGATCGAGCCCGACGAATTTCTCTGCGGACCAGTGATACGTCTCCAACGTATCTATAATTTTTGATTGCTCCATGCTACTTTATCTACTGTTTTAGGCAATATTGGGCTTTATTATCCACTTTTATATTATTTTTGGGACTAACCTATTAACCGGAGGCCCAGCCCAGATTTGCTGTTTTATGCCTATTTCAGTGTTTCGAGGAAAAGGAATATCAGACGGAGTCAAAACGGAACGAAATCAACTGGAGAAGTTATTTTTGGAAGGAAAGCAACCTAATAGACTTGGAGTGCACGTCAGGGGAGTCCCGGGCTGCCCACGAGGGTGGGGGGCGCGCCCACCCCCCTGGGCGCCCCCCTGCCTCATGAGCACCCCGGAGGTCCACCGACGTACCCCTTGCACCCATATATACCTGCGTACCCTAAAACTTCCAGAACAGAAGATAGATCGGGAATTCCGCCGCCGCAAGCCTCTGTAGCCACCAAAAACCTCTCGCGAGCCTGTTCCGGCACCCTACCGGAGGGGGATCCCATCACCGGTGGCCATCTTCATCATCCCGACGCTATCCATGACGAGGAGGGAGTAGTTCACCCTCGGGGCTGAGGGTATGTACCAGTAGCTATGTGTTTGATCTCTCTCTCCCTCTCGTGTTCTCTCTCGTGTTTCCTCTATGGCACGATCTTGATGTATCCCGAGCTTTGCTATTGTAGTTGGATCTTATGATGTTTCTCCCCCTCTACTCTCTTGTGATGAATTGAGTTTCCCCTTTGAAGTTATCTTATCAGATTGAGTCTTTTATGAGAACACTTGATGTATGTCTTGCCGTGATTATCTGTGGTGACAATGGGATATCATGTGCCACTTGATGTATGTTTTGGTGATCAACTTGCGGGTTTCGTGACATTGGGAACCTATGCATAGGGGTTGGCACACGTTCTTGACTCTCCGGTAGAAACTTTGGGGCACTCTTTGAAGTACTTTTATGTTGGTTGGATGAATCTTAGATTGTGTGATGCATATCATATAATCATGCCCACGGATACTTGAGGTGCCAATGGAGTATCTAGGTGACATTAGGGTTTTGGTTGATTTGTATCTTAAGGTGTTATTCTAGTACGAACTCTTTTATAGATCGATCCGAAAGAATAACTTTGAGGTGGTTTCGTACCCTACCATAATCTCTACGTTTGTTCTCCGCTATTAGTGGCTTTGGAGTGACTCTTTGTTGCATGTTGAGGGCTTGTTATATTATCTATCTATGTTATTATTGTTGAGAGAACTTGCACTAGTGAAAGTATGAACCCTAGGCCTTGTTTCCTATCATTGCAATACCGTTTACGCTCACTTTTATCATTAGTTACCTTGCTGTTTTTATTATTTCAGATTACAAAAACCTTTATCTACCATCCATATTGCACTTGTATCACCATCTCTTCGCCGAACTAGTGCACCTATACAATTTAACATTGTATTGGGTGTGTTGGGGACACAAGAGACTCTTTGTTATTTGGTTGCAGGGTTGCTTGAGAGAGACCATCTTCATCCTACGCCTCCTACGGATTGATAAACCTTAGGTCATCCACTTGAGGGAAATTTGCTACTGTCCTACAAACCTGTGCACTTGCAGGCCCAACAACGTCTACAATAAGAAGGTTGTGTAGTAGACATCAAGTTCTTTTGTGGCGCCGTTGCTGGGGAGGCTAGGTAAAGGGCACTCACTCACACCCCGTCAACTAAGCTCTTTTCTGGCGCCGTTGCCGGGGAGGTGAGTGCTTGAAGGTATATCTTTAGATCTTGCAATCAAATCTTTTTGTTTCTTGTTTTATCACTAGTTTATTTTATAAAAGAGAATTACAAAAAAAATGTAATTGAGTTTGTCTCATATGCTTCACCTTTTTAATATCTTTTGTGAGTATGATGGGAAGGAAAATTGTGCTCAAGTACTAGAAGAAGAATTACATAGAATGCTTGGTATAAAATATGTGAATGATGAGCAAATTTACTATGATGAAAGCATGCCTCCTATCTATGATGATTATTGTGATGATACGCATGCCATAAAGAAGAATTTTGCTTATGTGGAGAGTAGTAAATTTTCTATGCTTGTAGGTCATGAAAAGAATGCTTTAGGTGCTGGTTATATTGTTGAATTCATTCATGATGCTACCGAAAATTATTATGAGGGAGGAACATATGCTTGTAGGAATTGCAATAATATCAAATTTCCTCTCTATGTGCTTAAATTTTTGAAGCTATGATTGTTTTACTTTCCTATGCTAGCTGATTATTGTTTCCATAAGTTGTTTGCTCACAAAATCCCTATGCATAGGAAGTGGTTTAGACTTAAATGTGCTAGTCATATGCTTCATGATGCTCCTGCTATGTTTTAATTCTTATCTTTTATGTGAGCATCATTGTCATCATCATGCCTAGCTAAAAAGGCATTAAAAAAGCGCTTGTTGGGAGACAACCCAATATTTACCCTTACTGTTTTTGTGTGTCCACATGATTATGCTACTGTAGTAATCATGTTTTATAGCTTTTGTTTCAATAAAGTGCCAAGTAAGACCTTTAGGATAGCTTACGGTGATAGTTGTGTTGATCCTGCTGAAAATCAGAAACTTTTGCACCCAGTAAATTAGTTGTGTTAATTCACAGAAACGTGCTTATTATCTGATTCTTTTTGATATGGATTGGCACACAAATGTCTCAGGTCTTCCTAATTTTGTAGGATTTTTGGAGTTCCATAAGTATACGTTTGATACAGATTACTACAGACTGTTCTGTTTTTGACAGATTCTGTTTTCTATGTGTTGTTTGCTTATTTTGATGAATCTATGAGTAGTATCGGAGGGTATGAGCCATAGATAAGTTGGAGTACAGTAGATATTACACCAATATGAATTTAGAATGAGCTCATTACAGTACCTAAGTGGTGGTTTTATTTTCTTATACTAACGGAGCTTACGAGTTTTCTGTTGAGTTTTGTGTTGTGAAGTTTTCAAGATTTGGGTAAAGATTCGATGGACTATGGAATAAGGAGTGGCAAAGAGCCTAAGCTTGGGGATGCCCATGGCACCCCAAGATATTTAAGGATAACCAAGAGCCTAAGCTTGGGGATGCCCCGGAAGGCATCCCCTCTTTCGTCTTCGTTCATCGGTAACTTTACTTGGAGCTATATTTTTATTCACCACATGATATGTGTTTTGGTTGGAGCATCATTTCCTTTTGTTAGTTTTTGCTTGCTGTCATTTATATTAATGTTTTGCACCTTTAGTTTCAATAAAAAAAGTCAAGGATAGCCTTTGCCATGCTTATTTTGCTAGTATGCATGTTGCTGTTTGAAAACAGAAAGTTTACCACTGTTGCAAAAATTCCCTAGAAAAGTCAGAGCATGATATAATGTTGAAACTTTTTGCATATTGAGCTCTGATAAATTTATTACAGTGGGAATTTTAGTTCATAATTTTTGGAGTTAGGGAATATGATGACTCTTGCATTCCTTACAGACTATACTGTTTTGGCAGATTGCTGTTATGGTTGCATTGTTTGCATATGTTTGCTTGTTTAATGACTCTATTTGAGGATAGGAGTATTAAATATGCAGAGGCATTTAGTATTCAATGTTGAATAATTATTTAAGTGATTTGTTACAGTAGAAAATGAAAAGGTTTTGCATTGGTTTATCTAACCTATCTCATGAGTTCTTGTTGAGTTTGTTGTGAATGAAGCTTTTGATAAAAAGAGAAACCATGATATGAGAGGAATTAAGGAGACACAAAAGCTCAAGCTTGGGGATGCCCAAGGCACCCCAAGATAATATTTCAAGAAGTCTCAAGCATCTAAGCTTGGGGATGCCCCGGTAGGCATCCCACCTTTCTTCTTCAACAACTATCAGTTAGTATCGGTTGGGCCTAAGTTTTTGCTTCTTAACATGAGTTGTGCTATCCTTGCAATGTAGTTTTCTTTAGCTTTGCTTGCTGTTTGAATAAAGTATCAAGATCTGAAAGATTAAATGAGAGAGAGTCTTTGCATAGTTGCATAATTATTTAGCTACTCATTGATCTTCACTTATATCTTTCGGAGTAGTTTGTCATTTGCTCTAGTGCATCACTTATATCTTTTAGAGCATGGTGGTAGTTTTATTTTGAAGAAATAGATGAACTCTCATGCTTCACTTAGATTATTTTGAGAGTCTTTAATAGCATGGTAATTCGCTTAATGTTAATATACTTGGTGTTCAAGATATGTGAAACTTTCTTTTGAGTGCGTTGAATACTAAGATAAGTTTGATGCTTGATAATTGTTTTGAGATATGAAGATGGTGATATTAGAGTCGTGCTAATTAAGTAGTTGTGAATTCAAATAATACTTGTGTTGAAGTTTTGTGATTCTCGTAGCATGCACGTATGGTGAACCGTTATGTGATGAACTCGGAGCATGATTTATTTATTGATTGTCTTCCTTATGAGTGGCAGTCGGGGACGAGCGATGGTCTTTTCCTACCAATCTATCCCCCTAGGAGCATGCGCGTAATACTCTGCTTTGATAACTTCTAGATTTTTGCAACAAGTATATGAGTTCTTTATGACTAATGTTGAGTCCATGGATTATACGCACTTTTTCCCATCCTTCCACCTTTGTTAGCCTCTCTAATACCGCGCACTTTTCGCCAGTATCATACACCCACCATATACCTTCCTCAAAACAGCCACCATACCTACCTATCATGGCATTTCCATAGCCATTCCGAGATATATTGCCATGCAACTTTCCACCGTTCCGTTTATTATGACACGCTCCATCATTGTCATATTGCGAGCATGATCATGTAGTTGACATTGTATTTGTAGCAAAGCCACCGTTCATAATTCTTTCATACATGTCACTCATGATTCATTGCATATCCCGGTACACCGCCGGAGGCATTCATATAGAGTCATACTTTGTTCTAAGAATCGAGTTGTAATTATTGAGTTGTAAGAAAAATAAAAGTGTGATGATCATCATTATTAGAGCATTGTCCCAAGTGAGGAAAGGATGATGGAGACTATGATTCCCCCATAAGTCGGGATGAGACTCCGGACAAAAAAAGGAGGCCATAAAAAAAAGGAAGAGAAAGGCCCAAATAAAAAAATGTGAGAAAAAGAGAGAAGGGACAATGCTACTATCTCTTTTTCCACACTTGTGCTTCAAAATAGCAACATATCTTCATGATAGAGAGTCTCATATGTTGTCACTTTCATATACTAGTGGGAATTTTTCATTATAGAACATGGCTTGTATATTCCAATGATGGGCTTCCTCAAAATGCCCTAGGTCTTCGTGAGCAATCAAGTTGGATGCACACCCACTTAGTTTCTTTTGTAGAGCTTTCATATACTTATAGCTCTAGTGCATCCATTGCATGGAAATCCCTACTCGCTCACATTGATATCTATTTATGGGCATCTCCATAGCCCGTTGATACGCCTAGTTGATGTGAGACTATCTTCCCTCTTTTTGTCTTCTCCACAACCACCATTCTATTCCACATAGTGCTATATCCATGGCTCACGCTCATGTATTGCGTGAAGATTGAAAAAGTTTTGAGAATGTCATAAGTATGAAACAATTGCTTGGCTTGTGCATGATTTAAATATTTTATATGGGGAAGATGGAGCATAGCCAGACTATATGATTTTGTACGGATAACTTTCTTTGGCCATGTTATTTTGAGAAGACATGATTGCTTTGATTAGTATGCTTGAAGTATTATTATTTTTATGTCAATATGAACTTTTGTCTTGAATCTTTCAGATCTGAATATTCATATACCAATTAAGAAGATTTACATTGAAATTATGCCAAAGTATCACTCTGCATCAAAAATTCTTTTTTTATCATTTACCTACTTGAGGACGAGCAGGAATTAAGCTTGGGGATGCTTGATACGTCTCCAACGTATCTATAATTTTTTATTGCTCCATGCTACTTTATCTACTGTTTTAGGCAATATTGGGCTTTATTATCCACTTTTATATTATTTTTGGGACTAACCTATTAACCGGAGGCCCAGCCCAGATTTGTTGTTTTATGCCTATTTCAGTGTTTCGAGGAAAAGGAATATCAGGCGGAGTCAAAACAGAACGAAATTTGGAGAAGTTATTTTTGGAAGGAAAGCAACCTGATAGACTTGGAGTGCACGTCAGGGGAGTCCCGGGCTGCCCACGAGGGTGGGGCGCGCGCCCACCCCCCTGGGCGCACCCCCTGCCTCGTGAGCACCCCGGAGGTCCACCGACGTACCCCTTGCACCCATATATACCTATGTACCCTAAAACTTCTAGAACAGAAGATAGATCGGGAATTCCGCCACCGCAAGCCTCTGTAGCCACCAAAAACCTCTCGGGAGCCCGTTCCGGCACCCTGCCAGAGGGGGATCCCATCACCGGTGGTCATCTTCATCATCACGGTTCTATCCATGACAAGGAGGGAGTAGTTCACCCTCGGGGCTGAGGGTATGTACCAGTAGCTATGTGTTTGATCTCTCTCTCTCTCTCGTGTTCTCTCTCGTGTTTCCTCTATGGCACAATCTTGATGTATCCCAAGCTTTGCTATTGTAGTTGGATCTTATGATGTTTCTCCCCCTCTACTCTCTTGTGATGAATTGAGTTTCCCCTTTGAAGTTATCTTACCGGATTGAGTCTTTTATTAGAACACTTGATGTATGTCTTGTCGTGATTATCTATGGTGACAATGGGATATCATGTGCCACTTGATGTATGTTTTGGTGATCAACTTGCGGGTTTCGTGACATTGGGAACCTATGCATAGGGGTTGGCACATGTTCTTAACTCTCCGATAGAAACTTTGGGACACTCTTTGAAGTACTTTTATGTTGGTTGGATGAATCTGAGATTGTGTGATGCATATCGTATAATAATGCCCACGGATACTTGAGGTGACAATGGAGTATCTAGGTGACATTAGGGTTTTGGTTGATTTGTATCTTAAGGTGTTATTCTAGTACGAACTCTTTTATAGATCGATCCGAAAGAATAACTTTGAGGTGGTTTCGTACCCTACCATAATCTCTACGTTTGTTCTCCGCTATTAGTGGCTTTGGAGTGACTCTTTGTTGCATGTTGAGGGCTTGTTATATTATCTATCTATGTTATTATTGTTGAGAGAACTTGCACTAGTGAAAGTATGAACCCTAGGCCTTGTTTCCTATCATTGCAATACCGTTTACGCTCACTTTTATCATTAGTTACCTTGCTATTTTTATTATTTCAGATTACAAAAACCTTTATCTACCATCCATATTGCACTTGTATCACCATCTCTTCGCCGAACTAGTGCACCTATACAATTTAACATTGTATTGGGTGTGTTGGGGACACAAGAGACTCTTTGTTATTTGGTTGCAGGGTTGCTTGAGAGAGACCATCTTCATCCTACGCCTCCTACGGATTGATAAACCTTAGGTCATCCACTTGAGGGAAATTTGCTACTGTCCTACAAACCTGTGCACTTGCAGGCCCAACAACGTGTACAAGAAGAAGGTTGTGTAGTAGACATCAACTAGCCGACCCATCGACTGGCTCTGCGGATATTCTTTCCAAGCACGGGAGCAACAATCTCGCAGTAGAAGTCCTCATGGCCGACTCTCGTCGCAGCCCACCCGGTTTTCGCCGCAACGGCGACAACGATGATGGTGATGGCCCGTCATACGACCACGATGAGTACGAGCCCCAACCTCTCAATTCACAGCAGAGGGAAGAGTTGCACCGCCGCAACGTGGAGGTCCTCCAGACCCCCATCATAGGGGAGACTGCCGAGGCTTGGGCCTTGGAGGCTGCGCGCCTAGCCACGTTGGCTGAGCGCATGCGTATGGAGAATCTCCAGCATTCTCTCGATGAACGCGCCCGTCGACTGATCCCCGAATCCAGTCGATGGCAACGACAATTATTTCCGCCTGAACCCCAGGTATATCGCACTCTGATCCAGAATCTTATAGTTATTGCACGTATAGCAGAGTCTATTCAGCTGTCCCATTCAGAAGCTGGAAGAGGTTTGGAGCAGATCCGAGCGCTGCTCCGTGCAGCAGGAGAGCAAAACTCCGCCATTTCTCAGTCGTGGAATAGGATCCACAACAGGTCAGTGAGGGCAGATACAGTTCAGTCGGTGCACAGTCCTGGGTCGCCTTTGCAACGTGAAGATCGTGATCGCCATCGAGATCGGCATCTGGGAAGAGCTCATGGAGAGTTTGATTGTGAGTATGCCCATGACAGCCACCGTCGAGTGCCTTCGCCCTCCGAGGGACGGGTCATACGCGCCCCGGCGGTATGACGACAGGCGCCCATATGGTAATGACCGTAGAGTTCCAGACGACCCAAGAGAGCCTGGGTTCGATGCAAGGTTAGTCCTTGTACAAGGTTTGGTCGACTGAAACAAAGCATATAGAGAAGGGTTGGATAAAGATCGACCT
Source organism: Triticum dicoccoides (assembly GCF_002162155.2). Lineage (NCBI taxonomy): Eukaryota > Viridiplantae > Streptophyta > Magnoliopsida > Poales > Poaceae > Triticum > Triticum dicoccoides. Next base: position 128,269,180 of record NC_041385.1, read on the forward strand.
GGTGGAAGCAGGGTGCACGTTTCCGGCCCCGAGTGCTTCGGAAGAGCCATCCAAGCCGTTGAGATCCCTCACAACTTCAGGTTGGCGACTGGCGTCAGTAAGTTCACCGGAGAGTCGAAGCCTGACACTTGGTTGGAGGATTACCGAGTGGCTGTGCACATTGGTGGCTTATACGTCTCCAACGTATCTATAATTTTTGATTGTTCCATGCTATTATATTATCTGTTTTGGATGTTTAATGGGCTTTACTATGCACTTTTATATTATAATTGGGACTAACCTATTAACCGGAGGCCCAGTGCAAATTGTTGTTTTTTGCCTATTTTGGTGTTTCGTAGAAAAGGAATATCAAACGGAGTCCAAACAGAATGAAATCTTCGGGAGAGTGATTTTTGAAACAAATGTGATCCAGAGGACTTGGAGTGGACGTCAAGAAAGAAGCGAGGAGGCCACGAGGCAGGGATGCGCGCCTGCCCCCCTGGGCACGCCCCCCACCCTCGTGGGCCCCTCGCAGCTCCACTGACCTACTTCTTCCTCCTATATATACCCATATACCCTGAAACATCGGAGAGCACAATAGATCGGGAGTTCCGCCCCGCAAGCCTCTGTAGCCACCGAAAACTAATCGGGACCCTATTCCGGCACCCTGCCGGAGGGGGGATCCCTCACCGGTGGCCATCTTCATCATCCCGGCGCTCTCCATGACAAGGAGGGAGTAGTTCACCCTCGGGGCTGAGGGTATGTACCAGTAGCTATGTGTTTGATCTCTCTCTCTCTCTCTCTCTCTCTCTCTCTCTCGTGTTCTTGATTTGGCACGATCTTGATGTACCGCAAGCTTTGCTAATATAGTTGGATCTTATGATGTTTCTCCCCCTCTACTCTCTTGTAAAGGATTGTGTTTTCCCTTTGAAGTTATCTTATCAGATTTAGTCTTTAAGGATTCGAGAACACTTGATGTATGTCTTGCATGTGCTTGATACGTCTCCAACGTATCTATAATTTTTGATTGTTCCATGCTATTATATTACCTGTTTTGGATGTTTATAGGCTTTACTATACACTTTTATATCATTTTTGGGACTAACCTACTAACCGGAGGCCCAGCCCAAATTGCTGTTTTTTTGCCTATTTCAGTGTTTCGAAGAAAAGGAATATCAAACGGAGTCCGAACGGAATGAAACCTTCGGGAGCAATCTTTTTGGAACAAACACAATCCAGGAGACTTGGAGTGGACGTCAAGAAGCAGACGAGGAAGCCACAAGGCAGGAGAGCGCGCCCTAGGGGGGTGGGCGCTCCCCCCACCCTTGTGGGCCCCTCGTGGCTCCACCGACCTACTTCTTCCTCCTATATATATATACGTACCCCGAAAACATCCAGGAGCACCACGAAACCCTATTTCCATCGGCGCAACCTTCTATACCTGTGAGATCCCATCTTGGAGCCTTCGCTGGCGCTCCGTCGGAGGGGGAATCGATCATGGAGGGCTTCTACATCAACACCATAGCCTCTTCGATGAGTTGTGAGTAGTTTACCACAGACCTTCGGGTTCATAGTTATTAGCTAGATGGCTTCTTCTCTCTCTTTGAATCTCAATACAAAGTTCTCCTTGGTCTTTTTGGAGATCTATTCGATGTGACTCTTTTTGCGGTGTGTTTGTTGAGATCTGATGAATTGTGGGTTTATGATCAAGTTTATCTATGAGAAATATTTGAATCTCCTCTGAATTCTTTTATGTATAGATTGGTTATCTTTGCAAGTCTCTTCAAATTATTAGTTTGGTTTGGCCTACTAGATTGATCTTTCTTGCAATGGGAGAAGTGCTTAGCTTTGGGTTCAATCTTGCGGTGTCTTTTCCCAGTGACAACAGGGGCAGCAAGGCACGTATTGTATTGTTGCCATCAAGGATAAAAGGATGGGGTTTATATCATATTTCTTGAGTTTATCCCTCTACATCATGTCATCTTGCCTAATGTGTTACTCTGTTCTTATGAAGTTAATACTCTAGATGCATGCTGGATAGCGGTTGATGTGTGGAGTAATAGTAGTAGATGCAGGCAGGAGTCGGTCTACTTGCTGCGGACGTGATGCCTATATACATGATCATGCCTAGATATTCTCATAACTATGCACTTTTCTATCAATTGCTCGATAGTAATTTGTTCACCCACCGTAATACTTATGCTATCTTGAGAGAAGCCACTAGTGAAACCTATGGCCCCCGGGTCTATCTTTTATCATATAAGTTTCCAATCTACTTTATTTTGCAATCTTTACTTTCCAATCTATATCATAGAAATACCAAAAAAAATATCTTATCTTATTATCTCTATCAGATCTCACTTTCGCAAGTGGTCGTGAAGGGATTGACAACCCCTTTATCGCGTTGGTTGCGAGGTTCTTGTTTGTTTGTGTAGGTACGAGGGACTTGCGTGGAGCCTCCTACTGGATTGATACCTTGGTTCTCAAAAACGAGGAAAATACTTATGCTACTTTGTTGCATCACCCTTTCCTCTTCAAGGGAAAACAAACGTAGTGCTCAAGAGGAAGCAGTACTTATCTGTGGTGACAATGGGATATTCACGTGATCTACTTGATGTATGTTTTGGTGATCAACCTGCGGGTTCAGTGACCTTGTGAACTTATGCATAGGGGTTGGCACACGTTTTCGTCTTGACTCTCCGGTAGAAACTTTGGGGCACTCTTTGAAGTACTTTGTGTTGGTTGAATAGATGAACCTAAGATTGTGTGAGGCATATCGTATAATCATGCCCATGGATACTTGAGGTGACATTGGAGTATCTAGGTGACATTAGGGTTTTGGTTGATTTGTGTCTTAAGGTGTTATTCTAGTACGAACTCTATGATAGATCGAACGGAAAGAATAGCTTTGTGTAATTTTACTACGGACTCTCGAATAGATCGATCAGAAAGAATAACTTTGAGGTGGTTTCATACCCTACAATAATCTCTTCGTTTGTTCTCCGCTATTAGTGACTTTGGAGTGACTCTTTGTTGCATGTTAAGGGATAGTTATATGATCCAGTTATGTTATTATTGTTGAGGGAACTTGCACTAGTGAAAGTATGAACCTTAGGCCTTGTTTCCTAGCATTGCAATATCGTTTATGCTCAATTTTACCACTTGTTACCTTGTTGTTTTTATATTTTTCAGATTACAAATACTCATATCTACCATCCGTATTGCATTTGTATCACCATCTCTTCGCCGAACTAGTGCACCTATACAATTTACCATTGTATCGGGTGTGTTGGGGACACAAGAGACTCTTTGTTATTTGGTTGCAGGGTTGTTTGAGAGAGACCATCTTCATCCTACACCTCCCAGATTGATAAACCTTAGGTCATCCACTTGAGGGAAATTTGCTACTGTCCTACAAACCTCTGCACTAGGAGGCCCAACAACTTCTACAAGGAGAAGGTTGCATAGTAGACATCAGTGGCGGCAACGATGAGGTGGCATGAAGCACCTCCCTTTGATGCTTGAAGGTTCTGCCAGAGCTTGGTTGAATCAGTTGGCCCCTGGGATCATTTTCAATTGGGAAGAATTGGCCCAAGTGTTTACCAAAACATTTGAGGGCACCTGCAAGCGACGTGCTGGTTTGACAGAATTACAACACTGTGTATAGAAATAGAATGAGACTTTGAGAGATTATATCCAGTGGTGGACTACCCTTCATCACACAATGGAGAATGTGTCAGAGCACCAAGCAGTTTGTGCCTTTAAAGAAGGCGTTCGCTACAGAGAGCTCAATCTGAAGTTCGGTCAGACCAGAGACATGTCTCTGACTCGGATGATGGAGATTGCCACTCGATACGCTAACAGCGAAGAGGAGGACCGACTTTGGAGCGGTAAAAATAAGTCAATTGCCCAGGATACCGGAGGAGGAAACTCAAGTCGGAAGCAGAAACGGAAAGTTGAGGCAACAGTTTTGAATCAAGGGAAGTTCAAGGGGAAGCCTAAAGGGCCTTGGACCCCTAAAAAAAAGTGAAAGATCAAGTGGAAAATTATGTGCTTGACTTACCGTGTCATATACACACCAAAAAGGATGAAGAGGGAAATTTGATTCTTCCCAAGCATACCAGTCGACAATGTCGACTCCTGATTCAGAGCTTCAAAGAGAGCCATCCCAGTGAAAAGGACAAAGAGTCTGATAAGGAGGAGGACAAAGAGGAAGATGGTGGTTACCCCAATGTTAATGCCACTTTGGTGATTTTTGCTGACCTCGAGAGCAAAAGTCGACTAAAAGTTATTAACAGAGAATTAAACATGGTTGCCCCGGCAACGCCCAGATATTTGAAGTGGTCAAAAACCCCTGTTACATTCGACCAGTCTGACCACCCCACACATGTTGCTACCCCTGGGCGGCAAGCGTTGGTGGTCGACCCAGTCGTTGGGGTACCCGACTGGCCAAGGTTTTGATGGACAGTGGCAGTGGATTGAATATATTGTATGTTGAGGCCCTCCGGGGGATGGGCATTCCGATGTCCAAACTCAGTGAGAGCAACATAAGATTCCATGGTGTCATCCCAGGAAAGAAAGCCAACTCACTCGGTCAGATCACTCTTTATGTGGTTTTCGGTGATTCAAAGAATTACCGCAAGGAAAAGTTGATGTTTGAGGTGATGGATTTTGACAGTGCCTATCATGCTATTCTAGGCAGACCTGCTTATGCTCATTTCATGGCTCGACCGTGTTACGTATACCTCAAGTTAAAGATGCCTGGCCCCAATGGCGTGATCACAGTCATTGGAAATCGGCAGAGAGCAGAAGATTGCCTCCATAAGGGCTCAAAGATCGCCGATGAACAAATGGCGGTAGTAGAAATGCAAGAGTTTCAGAAGAATGCAGATCCGAGTGATTTGCTGCGTGCCAAGAGACTTGCTTCAGAGTCTGCATTTCAGTCGTCTGGTGAAACAAAGCCGGTTCACATTCACTCGACCGATCCCAATGCCGCTCCGACTCATCTCTCAACAACACTCAACGGCAAATAGGAAGAAGCGCTCATCCAGTTCCTCCGTGAGAACTGGGACATATTCGCATGGAAGCCATCTGACATGCCAGGTGTACCCAGGGGACTGGCTGAGCACCGTTTGAGAGTCGACCCGAAAGCAAAAACCCATTAAAGAGCATTTCCGTCGGTCCGCCACGGAGAAGAGGAAAGCAATTGGCGAGAAGGTGGCTCTGCTTCTGGCTGCTGAGTTCATCCACAAGATATACCACTCCGAGTGGCTCGTCAATGTTGTTATGGTCCCCAAGAAAGATAAATCGCTTCGAATGTGTATTGATTTCAAGCATATCAATCGGGCCTGCCTGAAAGATCATTTTCCTCTGTCGCGCATCGACTAGATAGTCGACTCAACTACGGGGTGTGAGCGATTATCCTTTTTGGATGCTTATTGCGAGTACCATCAGATCCGTCTATATGGACCCGACGAGATAAAGACAACTTTCATCACCCCATTCGGGTGTTTTTGCTATGTTACTATGCCCTTTGGCCTCAAGAATGCTGGTGCCACATTCATGCGCATGATTCATAAGTGCATGCTCACTCAAATCAGTCGGAATGTGGAAGCATACATGGATGACATAGTGGTCAAGTCACGCAAAGGTTCTGACCTACTGACTGACCTTGCTGAAACCTTTGCCAACTTAAGAAGATATGATATCAAGCTCAATCCGTCAAAGTGCACATTTGGAGTCCCAGGTAGAAAGTTACTCGGTTTCCTCATTTCCGAACGAGGGATCGGCGCAAACCCAGAGAAAATTGGCACAATCCTCCGAATGAAACGCCCTGTGCGTGTGCACGATGTTCAGAAGCTTACTGGTTGTTTGGCTGGATTGAGTCTATTCATCTCACGCCTCAGTGAAAAGGCATTACCTCTTTACCGACTGATGAATAAGTCTGACAAGTTCGAGTGGAATGATGAAGCTGAAGCAGCATTTGAAGAGCTCAAAGACCTGCTCTCCACCCAGCCGGTGCTTGCCGCTCCAATTAGCAAAGGGCCTTTACTGCTTTACATCGCAGCCACTGGACAGGTTGTCAGCACAACGCTCAAGGTCGAGCAGGAAGAAGAAGGAAAAGCCTATAGAGTACAATGCCCTATGTACTACATTTCTGAAGTCTTGACTCCATCCAAGCAGAGATATCCTCATCATCAGAAGCTTGTTTATGGAATTTACTTGACCATGAAGAAAGTTGTGCACTACTTCTCAGACCACTCGGTTTCAGTCACCAGCGATGCTCCATTGTCAGAAATTCTGAATAATAGAGATGCAAATGGTCGAGTGGCAAAGTGGGCAATTGAACTCCTTCCTTTGGATATCAAGTTTGAGGCAAAGAAAGCCATCAAGTCTCAAGCAATAGCAGATTTCCTTGCAGAGTGGATTGAACAGCAGCAACCGACTCAAATTCACTCGAAACATTGGACTATGTTCTTTCATGGATCCAAGATGTTGAACGGCTCTGGTGCAGGAGTGGTTTTAGTATCTCCAAGAGGAGACAAGCTCAGTTATGTTCTGCATATTCACTTTGATTCTTCAAACAATGAAGCTGAGTATGAGGCACTGTTGTATGGGTTACGTATGGCCATTTCACTTGGCGTCTGACGCTTGATGGTCTACGGCGACTCAGACTTCGTGGTTAATCAAGTAATGAAGGAATGGGACATCAGGAGTCCAGCAATGACCGGTTATTGCAATGCAGTAAGAAAGCTAGAGAAGAAGTTTGAGGGGTTAGAGCTCCACCACATACCTCGAATCAAGAATCAAGCTGTTGATGATCTGGCGAAGATAGGTTCCACTCAAAAGCCTATTACCAGTAATGTGTTCTTTGAGCATCTCCACACCCCGTCAGTACAAGAAGATCCCTTCAAGTAAGAGCCCCCGCAACCGATAAGTTCAACCAATCCGACTGAGATTGAAGTCCCACATGTGGTCAACTTGGTCATGGAAGTCTTAGTGATCACGCCCGACTGGACGGTGCCATATATCGCGTACCTGCTCAGGCAGGAACTCCCAGAAGATGAGGATGAGGCCCGCCAAATTGTTCATCGATCGAAGGCTTTCACCGTGATAAGAGGGCAGCTTTACAGAGAAAGTGTCACAGGAGTGGCTCAACGTTGCATCACCCCAGAAGAAGGTCGAATGATTTTAAACGAGATCCACTCGGGGACCTGTGGTCACCATGCGTCCTCTCGGACCATCATGGACAAAGCATACCAAGAGGGATTCTATTGGTCGTGTGCAAATGTGATGGCAAAGGATATAGTCGACAAGTGCGCATGTTGCGAGTTCTACTCAAACATGTCTCACAAGCCTGCATCTGCCTTGAAGACTATTCCGCTCATCTGGCTGTTTGCAGTCTGGGGGTTAGAATGGTCGGACCCTTCAAGACCGACAGAAGTGGCTTCACTCATTTGCTCATAGCAGTCAAAAAAAATCACCAAATGGATCGAAGCCAAGCCTATCAAGAATCTTGACTCAAGCACTGCCATCAGTTTCATCCGAGAGCTGATATTCAGATATGGGGTCCCACACAACATCATCACAGATAACGGCACCAACTTTGATTCTGATGAGTTCAAGACGTTTTGTGCTTCCCAGGGCACTCGGGTCGATTACGCATCTGTTGCGCACCCGCAGTCGAATGGGCAAGCGGAAAGGGAAAATGGTTTGATTCTTCAAGGGATGAAACCTCGACTGATGTGCGACCTCAAGCACGCTGTTGGAGCCTGGGTGACTAAATTGCCATTTGTCTTATGGGGACTCGGAACAACTCCGAATCGGTCGACTGACCGAACTCCTTTCTTCTTGGTGTATGGTGCTGAAGCTGTGCTTCCGAGTGACTTGTTGCACAATGCCCCCCGAGTGGAACTCTTCTCAGAAGTCGAAGCAGAACAGGCACGACAAGATGCAGTTGATCTCCTAGAAGAGGAGCGAGAGATGGCTCTGATCCAGTTGACCATCTATCAATAAGACATGCGCCGATTCCATGCCCGTAATGTCAAAGGTCGAGCATTTCAGGAAGGAGACCTTGTGTTTCGAGTGCATCAAAAAAGACCTCACAAGCTCGCTCCGCCTGGGAAGGTCCCTTCATCATCACTAAGGTGCTCCACAACGGGGCATATCATCTCTACAATGTAGCCAAGAAAGTGGATGAGCCACGCTCGTGGAATGCGGAGCTGCTCCGCCGTTAATATACCTAAACCACTCGGATCGACGAGTTGTAATAAGAATCCTTTAGTTTCTTATCAAAGACAAGATTTTTGTAGTATCTTAGTGATTGTTTTTCCGTAAACACATGTGTTCAAATCCCCCAGTGTGTGGCTTAGCCGCGAACCCGATTCGCCTAAGTTTCAAAACCACTCCGAGTGAAGAGCAACCCTCTCACTCGGGGGCTTAGCCGCGAACCTGATTCGCCTAAAGTTAAAAAACCATTCTGAGTGGAGAGCAATCCTCCCACTCGAGGGCTTAGCTGCGACCCCGTACTCGCCTAAGTTAAAAACCACCCCGAGTGGAGAGCAATCCTCCCACTCAGGGGCTTAGCTGCGACCCCGTACTCGCCTAAGTTAAAAACAACTCCGAGTGAAGAGCAACCCTCTCACTCGGGGGCTTAGTTGCGACCCCGTACTCGCCTAAGTTCAAAACCACTCTGAGTGAAGAGC
>NC_041385.1:128278160-128361630 GCF_002162155.2 Triticum dicoccoides
ATTCCAACTGGAGAGCAATCCTCCCACTCGGGGGCTTAGCTGCGACCCCATACTCGCCTAAGTTGAAAAACCATTCCAAGTGGAGAGCAATCCTCCCACTCGGGGGCTTAGCCGCGAACCTGATTCGCCTAAGTTAAAAAACCATTCCGAGTGGAAAGCAACCCTCCCACTCGGGGACTTAGCTGCGACCCCGTACTCGCCTAAGTTAAAAAAAACTATTCCGAGTGGAGAGCAATCCTCCCACTCGGAGGCTTAGCTGCGATCCCGCACTCACCTAAATCGCAAAGATCATCTGAGCTATGTCACAAGTACAACGTCCACTCCATCCTGATCCGCAAGGACGACGAGGTGCCAGTCGAGCACATCGTCGGAGCTACGTCACAAGTACAACGTCCGCTACATCCTGATCTGCAAGGACGATGAGGTGCCAATTGTGCACATCGTCGGAGCTGCATCACAAGTACAACATCCGTTCCAAGTGAGAAGTCAAGTTCCACTCAGAATTAAGAAAAAGATCTAAAGGTGGTAAAGGCAAAGCCACCATATTCAAGAAAAAAAACAAGTTCAGATAAACCAAGCAAAGTTCCGAACCACGGGCAGAAGTACTCAGGCATCAGGCCTGAAAGAGTTTAACGGTTAGAAAATCACTCGGCATTTGGAGGCAAATAAAGGTGGGGCATAAATTTTGTTCACTCGACAGGAGGAGGGCTTGCTGGCCCGACAAAACTGTCAAGGTCGATGCCGTCTGCAATGCGAGTGGCAGCATCGATGAAGGTCTGGAATTGGAGCTTCTTGGTGTTGGAAACTTTGAGAGCCGCCAACTTGTCTTCTTTGACTTCCTTGCAGTGGATTCGGACCAAGGACAGAGCCACATCAGCGCCATAGCGAGCAGGCGACTTCTTCCACTCTTGCACTCGATCAGGGATTTCATTGAGTCGAGTCATCAGGGACTCGAGATCATTTTGGAACTCCACTCGGGGCCAGAGCTCTGCGTCGATCTGTGACACCGCCACTTTCAAACGAGCAAGGTAATCCACAGCACTGTCAAGACGAGACTCCAATTGCATCACATTCATCGCAACATCGTCCTTGACGGGAGAGTTTATGGGGTCTAGATCCATCTTGACCCGCCCAGTCTTTGCCTCGCAGTCTTGGCAGAATTCTGCACACCCGGAAAAATGGTGAGTCGACAGCTTTATGATGAGTCGACAGCTTTATGATGAGTCGACAGTTGCAAATCAGTCGGACAAGAGAAAGTACCTTCAAGCTTCAGGAGCAGCTTCTCGGCGAGTCTTCCCAGATAAGCCTCCAGTTCACCATTCTTTTGAGTGAGATCTCCAACCTTGTCAGACAGGGTCTCCTTGTCCTTCTTCAGCTTCATAACTTCTTTGTTAGATTCAGTAAAAACGGTCTTCAGCTTGGCGTTTTAATCTTCTAACTTGCTGACTGAAGCCAGGTTCTTATCAGCAAGTTCTGTTTTCTCTCGTGCCTCCCACTGTGCTGCGGCAAGGTCAAGGTCCTTCTGCTCTAGAGCTTGCTTCATTTTTACTAAAGAAATAACATTCTTCAGATGAGCTTGGAGTTGACGGTTTTCACTATGCACATCTGTTTGAGTGGAGTCACTCGGTTCAAAAGACTAAAAGAGAAAAACTATAAGGTGGACAGTCGGCGAGTTATTACCTCCCATAGCAGCAACATCATCCTTGGCCTTCTGATGATTCTTCTTCGCCAGCTCTAGGTCAAGATTGAGGCTAATCTGTTTCTTCTCCAACTCAGCAAATCGGGCCCCGAGCTCACAAGTTTTCTGTGGTCAGCTAATAAGACACGTCAGTCGACAGAAACAAAAGTTAATCACAACAAAAAGTGTTCTAAGACTACTGTCGAATCAAACATTCAACAACAGTCCCGGGGACTACACCAAGTGGGTGCACTTGGCGTGCCCCCACTAGTCTGGTTTACCACTCGGCATGGTCTGCCCAGCGCGAGTATGCATATATAAAAAAAATAAAACAGATTCTCAGACCCCGGCCGACGGCCCCAGTCGACCGTGGTCTCAGGGACTACACCAAGTGGGTTCACTCTGCGTGCCCCTACTGGTCTGGAACACACTCGGTTCAAACTATTCCGCCGAGTAAAAGAACAATGAAGAGTCATTCGACAAAGACCCCAGCCGAATCAAACATCCGACTGCGGTCTTGGGGACTACACCCAGTGGGTGCACTTTGTGTGCCCTCACTGGTTCAGAGGTACACTCAACTTAACTTGGTCGACCCAGTGGGTGATTGGATGTAAAGTGCAGACTCATGATAGATGCACATAAAGGGTTCCAAAACACTCATCTAGGGACATCTTACGGATAATGAACCAGCAGCTTACAACTACCATATCGTAGCAGGGCAAAAATCAAACTAGAAAATCAGTCGGAAATCAATTGACCTTGACATTAATGTGCAGAGCAGAGCTGGCATTATAGGCAGCCTGGCTGGCCTCGTGCACCATCTTCGTCCGCTCCATCATAAGGCCTGCTTGGAGTATGGATTCCTTGGCTGCACCCACCGGGCCATCTATGGTATGATGAGTATCAAAGAGCGGTGACGGTAGTACAGTCGAAGCAATCACAGGATCTGAGGCATGGAGATGCACAGGCGAAGCAGGGACTTGAGCAATCGATGCCGAAGGATGGTCAGTCAACACATGATTGGCAAAAGAAACAGATGAAGGAAATATGCCCTAGAGGCAATAATAAAGTTATTATTTATTTCCTTATATCATGATAAATGTTTATTATTCATGCTAAAATTGTATTAACCGGAAACATAATACATGTGTGAATACATAGACAAACATAGTGTCACTAGTATGCCTCTACTTGACTAGCTCGTTAATCAAAGATGGTTAAGTTTCCTAACCATAGACATGAGTTGTCATTTGATTAACGGGATCACATCATTAGGATAATGATGTGATTGACTTGACCCATTCCGTTAGCTTAGCACTTGATCATTTAGTATGTTGCTATTGCTTTCTTCATGACTTATACATGTTCCTATGACTATGAGATTATGCAACTCCCGTTTACCGGAGGAACACTTTGTGTGCTACCAAACGTCACAACGTAACTGGGTGATTATAAAGGAGCTCTATAGGTGTCTCCGAAGGTACATGTTGGGTTGGCATACTTCAAGATTAGGATTTGTCACTCCGATTGTCGGAGAGGTATCTCTGGGCCCTCTCGGTAATGCACATCACTATAAGCCTTGCAAGCAATGTGACTAATGAGTTAGTTGCGGGATGATGCATTACGACGAGTAAAGAGACTTGCCGGTAACGAGATTGAACTAGGTATTGAGATACCGACGATCGAATCTCGGGCAAGTAACATACCGATGACAAAAGGAACAACGTATGTTGTTATGCGGTTTGACCGATAAAGATCTTCGCAGAATATGTAGGAGCCAATATGAGCATCCAGGTTCCGCTATTGGTTATTGACCGAGAATAGTTCTAGGTCATGTCTACATAGTTCTCGAACCCATAGGGTCCGCACGCTTAACGTTACGATGTCAGTTTTATTATGAGTTTATAAGTTTTGATGTACCGAAGATTGTTCGGAGTCCCGGATGTGATCACGAACATGACGAGGAGTCTCGAAATGGTCGAGACATAAAGATTGATATATTGGAAGCCTATATTTGGATATCAGAATGGTTCCGGGTGAAATCGGGATTTTACCGGAACACCGGGGGGTTACCGGAACCCTCCCGGGGGTTAATGGGCCTTAGTGGGCCATGAGGGAGAAGAGGAGGGCCGGCCAGGGCAGGCCGCGCGCCCCCTCCCCCCCTAGTTCAAATAGGACAAGGAAGGGGGGGGCCCCTTTCCTCTTTCCCCTCCCCCCTTTCCTTCTCCACCAAGGAAAGAGGGGGGAGTCCTACTCCCGGTGGGAGTAGGACTCCTCCAGGCGCACCCCTAGGGGGCCGGCCGCACCTCCCCCCTCCCTCCTTTATATACGGGGGCAGGGGGGCACCCTAGGACACACAAGTTGATCTTCAAGATCGTTCCTTAGCCGTGTGTGGTGCCCCCTCCACCATATTCCACCTCGGTCATATCGTCGCGGAGTGTAGGCGAAGCCCTGCGCCGGTAGAACATCATCATCGTCACCACGCCGTCGTGTTGACAGAACTCATCCCCGACACTTTGCTGGATCAGAGTCCGGGGATCATCATCGAGCTGAACGTGTGCTGAACTCGAAGGTGTCGTACGTTCGGTACTTGGATCGGTCGGATCGTGAAGACGTACGACTACATCAACCGCGTTGTCATAACACTTCCGCTTATAGTCTACGAGGGTACGTGGATAATACTCTCCCCTCTCGTTGCTATGCATCACCATGATCTTGCGTGTGCGTAGGATTTTTTTTGAAATTACTACGTTCCCCAGCAGTGGCATCCGAGCCTAGGTTTTATGCGTAGATGTCATATGCACGAGTAGAACACAAGTGAGTTGTGGGCGATACAAGTCATACTGCTTACCAGCATGTCATACTTTGGTTCAGCGGTATTGTTGGATGAAGCGGCCCGGACCGACATTATGCGTACGCGTACGCGAGACTGGTTTTACCGCCGTGCTTTGCACACAGGTGACTAGCGGGTGTCTGTTTCTCCAACTTTAGTTGAACCGAGTGTGGCTACGCCCGGTCCTTGCGAAGGTTAAAACAACACTAACTTGACGAACTATCGTTGTGGTTTTGATACATAGGTAAGAACGGTTCTTGCTCAGCCCGTAGCAGCCACGTAAAAATTGCAACAAGCAAGTAGAGGACGTCTAACTTGTTTTTGCAGGGCATGTTGTGATGTGATATGGTCAAGACGTGATGCTATATTTTATTGTATGAGATGATCATGTTTTGTAACCAAAGTTATCGGCAACTGGCAGGAGCCATATGGTTGTCGCTTTATTGTATGAAATGCAAACGCCCTGTAATTGCTTTACTTTATAACTAAGCGGTAGCGGTAGTCATAGAAGCAATAGATGGCGTAACGACAAAGATGCTACGATGGAGATCAAGGTGTCGCTCCGGTGACGATGGTGATCACGACGGTGCTTCGGAGATGGAGATCACAAGCACAAGATGATGATGGCCATATCATATCACTTATATTGATTGCATGTGATGTTTATCCTTTATGCATCTTATCTTGCTTTGATTGATGGTAGCATTTTAAGATGATCTCTCACTACAAATTATCAATAAGTTTTCTCCCTGAGTATGCACTGTTGCGAAAGTTCTTCGTGTTGAGACACCACGTGATGATCGGGTGTGATAGGCTCTACGTTCAAATACAACGGGTGCAAAACAGTTGCACACGCAGAATACTCAGGTTAAACTTGACGAGCCTAGCATATAACAGATATGGCCTCGGAACACGGATACCAAAAGGTCGAGTGTGAATCATATAGTAGATATGATCAACATAGTGATGTTCACCATTGAAAACTACTCCATCTCACGTGATGATCGGACATGGTTTAGTTGATTTGGATCACGTGATCACTTAGATGACTAGAGAGATGTCTGTCTAAGTGGGAGTTCTTAAGTAATATGATTAATTGAACTTAAATTTATCATGAACTTAGTCCTGGTAGCATTTTGCAAATTATGTTGTAGATCAATAGCTCGCGTAGTTGCTTTCATATGTTTATTTTGATATGTTCCTAGAGAAAATTGTGTTGAAAGATGTTGGTAGCAATGATGCGGATTGGATCCGTGATCTGAGGTTTATCCTCATTGCTGCACAGAAGAATTATGTCCTTGATGCACCGCTAGATGACAGACCTATTGCAGGAGCAAACGCAGACATTATGAACGTTTGGCCAGCTCAATATGATGACTACTTGATAGTTTAGTGCACCATGCTTAACGGCTTAGAATCGAGACTTCAAAGACGTTTTGAACGTCATGGACCATATGAGATGTTCCAGGAGTTAAAGTTAATATTTCCAGCAAATACCCGAGTTGAGAGAAATAAAGTCTCCAACAAGTTCTATAGCTAAAAGATGGAGGAGAATCGCTCAACTAGTGAGCATGTGCTCAGATTGTCTGGGTACTTCAATCGCTTGAATCAAGTGGGAGTTAATCTTCCAGATAAGATAGTGATTGACAGAATTCTCTAATCACCATCACTAAGTTACTATAACCTCGTGATGAACTATAGTATGCAAGGGATGACGAAAACGATTCCCGAGCTCTTCGTGATGTTGAAATCGACGAAGGTAGAAATCAAGAAAGAGCATCAAGTGTTGATGATTGACAAGACCACTAGTTTCAAAAAAAGGCAAAGGAAAAGAAAGGGAAACTTCAAGTAGAATGGCAAACAAGTTGTCACTCCCGCGAAGAAGCTCAAAGCTGGACCAAAGCCTGAAACTGAGTGCTTACACTGCAAAGGAAATGGTCACTAGAAGCGGAAATGCCCTAAATATTTGGTGGATAAGAAGGATGACAAAGTGAACAATGGTATATTTGATATACAGGTGTTTGATGTGTGCCTTACTAGTGTTTATAGTAGCCCCTGAGTATTTGATACTTATTCGGTTGCTAAGATTAGTAACTCGAAACAGGAGTTACATAATAAACAGAGAGGGGAAGTGACGATGAGTGTTGGAAGTAGTTCCAAGATTGATATGATCATCATCACACACTCCTTATACTTTCGGGATTAGTGTTAAACCTAAATAAATGTTATTTTGCATTTGCGTTGAGCATGAATATGATTTGATCATGTTTATTGCAATACAGTTATTCATTTAAAGTCAGAGAATAATTGTTGTTCTGTTTACATGAATAAAACCTTCAATGGTCATACACCCAATGAAAATAGTTTGTTGGATCTCGATCATAGTGATACACATATTCATAATATTGATGCCAAAAGATGCAAAGTTAATAATGATGGTGCAACTTATTTGTGGCACTGCCGTTTGGGTCATATCGGTGTAAAGCGCATGAAGAAACTCCATAAAGATGGATTTTCGGAATCACTTGGTTATGAATCATTTGATGCTTGAGAACCGTGCCTTTTGGGCAAGATGACTAAAACTCCGTTCTTCAGAACAATGGAACGAGCTACTGACTTATTGGAAATAATACATACCAATGTATGTGATCCGATGAGTGTTAAGGCTCGCGGCATGTACCATTATTTTCTGACCTTCACAGATGATTTGAGCAGATATGGGTATATCTACTTGATGAAACATAAGTCTGAAACATTTGAAAAGTTCAAAGAATTTCAGAGTGAAGTGGGAAATCATCGTAACAAGAAAAATAAAGTTTCTATGATCTGATCGTGGTGACGAATATTTGAGTTACGAGTTTGGTCTTCATTTGAAACAATGTGAAATAGTTTCGCAACTCACGCCACCTGGAACACCACAATGTAATGGTGTGTCTGAACGTCGTAATCGTACTTTACTAGATATGGTGCGATCTATGATGTCTCTTATCGGTTTACCACTATCGTTTTGGGGTTATGCATTAGAGACAGCTGCATTCACGTTTAATAGGGCACCATCTAAATCCGTTGAGACGACACCGTATGAACTATGTTTTAGCAGTAAACCAAAGTTGTCGTTTCTTAAATTTTGGGGCTGCGATGCTTATGTGAAAAAAGTTTCAACCTGATAAGCTCGAACCCAAATCGGAGAAGTGCGTCTTCATAGAATACCCAAAGGTAACTATTGGTACACCTTCTATCACAGATCCGAAGGAAAGTTATTCGTTGCTAAGATGGATCTTTTCTAGAGAAGAAGTTTCTCTCGAAAGAAGTGAGTGGGAGGAAAGTAGAACTTGATGAGGTAATTGTACCTTCTCCCTTATTGGAAAGTAGTTCATCACAGAAATCAGTTCCAGTGATTCCTACACCAATTAGTGAGGAAGTTAATGATGATGATCATAAAACTTCAGATCAAGTTGCTACCAAACCTCGTAGGTCTTCCAGAGTAAGATCCGCACAAGAGTGGTACGGTAATCCTGTTCTGGAAGTCATGTTACTAGACCATGATGAACCTACGAACTATGAGGAAGCGATGATGAGCCCAGATTCCATGAAATGGCTTGAGGCCATAAAATCTGAGATGAGATCCATGTATGAGAACAAAGTATGGACTTTGATTGACTTGCTCGATGATCAGCAAGCCATGTTAAATAAATGGATCTTCAAGAGGAAGACGGACACTGATAGTAGTGTTACTATCTACTAAGCTCGACTTGTTGCGAAAGGTTTTCGACAAGTTCAAGGTGTTGAATACGATGAGATTTTCTCACTCGTATCGATGCTTAAGTCTGTCCGAATCATGTTAGCAATTGCCACATTTTATGAAATCTGGCAAAAGGATGTCAAAACTGCATTCCTTAATGGATTTATTAAAGAAGAGTTGTATATGATGCAACCAGAAGGTTTTGTCAATCCTAAAGGTGCTAACAAAATGTGCAAGCTCCAGCGATCCATCTATGGACTGGTGCAAGCATCTCAGAGTTGGAATATACGCTTTGATAAGTTGATCAAAGCACATAAAGACCTCAGTAAAGCTACTTACATATTGAGCATCAAGATCTATTGAGATAGATCAAGACGCTTGATAAGTTTTTCAATAAATACATACCTTGTCAAGATTTTGAAGTAGTTCAAAATGGAACAGTCAAAGAAAGAGTTCTTGCCTGTGTTGCAAAGGTGTGAAATTGAGTAAGACTCAAATCCCGACCACGGCAGGAAATAGAAAAGAGAATGAAAGTCATTCCCTATGCCTCAGTCATAGGTTCCATAAAGTATGCTATGCTATGTACCAGACCTATTGTATACCTTGCTCTGAATTTGGCAAGGGAGTACAATAGTGATCTAGGAGTAGACCACTGGACATTGGTCAAGAATATCCTTAGTGAGGACTAAGGAAATATTTCTCGGTTATGGAGGTGATAAAAGAGCCCATCGTAAAGAGTTACATCGGTGCAAGCTTTTACACCGACCCAGATGACTCTAAGTCTCAATCTGGATACATATTGAAAGTGGGAGCAATTACTAGAGTAGCTCCGTGCAAAGCATTGTAGACATAGAATATTTGCAAAATACATACGGCTCTGAATGTGACAGACCCGGTGACTAAACTTCTCTCACGAGCAAAACATGATCATACCTTAGTACTCTTTGGGTGTTAATCACATAGCGATGTGAACTAGATTATTGACTCTAGTAAACCCTTTGGGTGTTGATCACATGACGATGTGAACTATGGGTATTAATCACATACAGATATGAATATTGGTGTTAAATCACATGGTGATGTGAACTAGATTATTGACTCTAGTGCAAGTGGGGGACTGAAGGAAATATGCCCTAGAGGCAATAATAAAGTTATTATTTATTTCCTTATATCATGATAAATGTTTATTATTCATGCTAAAATTGTATTAACCAGAAACATAATACATGTGTTACATAGACAAACATAGTGTCACTAGTATGCCTTTACTTGACTAGCTCGTTAATCAAAGATGGTTAAGTTTCCTAACCATAGACATGAGTTGTCATTTGAGTAACGAGATCACATCATTAGGAGAATGATGTGATTGACTTGACCCATTCCGTTAGCTTAGCACTTGATCGTTTAGTATGTTGCTATTGCTTTCTTCATGACTTATACATGTTCCTATGACTATGAGATTATGCAACTCCCGTTTACCGGAGGAACACTTTGTGTGCTACCAAATGTCACAACGTAACTGGGTGATTATAAAGGAGCTCTACAAGTGTCTCCGAAGGTACATGTTGGTTTGGCATATTTCAAGATTAGGATTTGTCACTCCGATTGTCGGAGATGTATCTCTGGGCCCTCTCGGTAATGCACATCACTATAAGCCTTGCAAGCAATGTGACTAATGAGTTAGTTGCGGGATGATGCATTACATAACGAGTAAAGAGACTTGCCGGTAACGAGATTGAACTAGGTATTGAGATACCGACGATCGAATCTCGGGCAAGTAACATACCGATGACAAAAGGAACAACGTATGTTGTTATGCGGTTTGACCGATAAAGATCTTCGCAGAATATGTAGGAGCCAATATGAGCATCCAGGTTCCGCTATTGGTTATTGACCGAGAATAGTTCTAGGTCATGTCTACATAGTTCTCGAACCCGTAGGGTCTGCACGCTTAACGTTACGATGTAAGTTTTATTATGAGTTTATAAGTTTTGATGTACCGAAGATTGTTCGGAGTCCCGGATGTGATCACGGACATCACAAGGAGTCTCTAAATGGTCGAGACATAAAGATTGATATATTGGAAGCCTATATTTGGATATCGGAATGGTTCCGGGTGAAATCGGGATTTTACCGGAACACCGGGGGGTTACCAGAACCCTCCCGGGGGTTAATGGGCCTTAGTGGGACATGAGGGAGAAGAGGAGGGCCGGCCAGGGCAGGCCGCGTGCCCCCTCCCCCCTAGTCCGATTAGGACAAGGAAGGGGGGGGGGCGCCCCCCTTTCCTCTTTCCCCTCCCCCCTTTCCTTCTCCACCAAGGCAAGAGGGGGGAGTCCTACTCCCGGTGGGAGTAGGACTCCTCCAGGTGCACCCCTAGGGGGCCGGCCGCACCTCCCCCCTCCCTCCTTTATATACGGGGGCAGGGGGGCACCCTAGGACACACAAGTTGATCTTTAAGATCGTTCCTTAGCCGTGTGCGGTGCCCCCTCCACCATATTCCACCTCGGTCATATCGTCGCGGAGTTTAGGCGAAGCCCTGCGCCAGTAGAACATCATCATCGTCACCATGCCGTCGTGCTGATGGAACTCATCCCCGACACTTTGCTGGATTAGAGTCCGGGGATCGTCATCGAGCTGAACGTGTGCTGAACTCGAAGGTGCCGTACGTTCGGTACTTGGATGATCGTGAAAACGTACGACTACATCAACCGCGTTGTCATAACGCTTCCGCTTACAGTCTATGAGGGTACGTGGATAATACTCTCCCCTCTCGTTGCTATGCATCACCATTATCTTGAGTGTCCATAGGAATTTTTTTGAAATTACTACGTTCCCCAGCAACAGAGGCCCGAACCGGATCTCCGAATCGCTGGACCACTGTTTCCGGTGCTGTTGTCGACTGAGGCACCTGGCTGACAGGCGTCCTCCTGCTTGAAGTCATGCCCCTCCTTCTCGTATTCTTCTAAGGCACTTCATCATCATCGTTTGTAAGTTCAATGACATTTTGTGGAGCTACACAAAATTCAACCATAAGAGCTCAATCAACCGACAAAATAAGCACAAGATTGCAGGATCGTACCCGCTTTGGAGGTAGCCGCGTCTTCAGTTACTTCATCATCCCGAGCCTTGTCAATGTCCATGTAGGTCCCAGAAGTTGCAGCACTGAAAGATTCAAAACTCACTCGGTCAAAGCAGAAGTACAAGCTGACAGTAAAATACAGAAAGACAGAACACTTACGCAGAAGCGACGGGAACGTCCATCTTGATCCTGAGCAAGGCCTTCCGAGGCTTTGAAGGGACAACCTTGGGCTGCTTGGCGACCTTTTCAAATGGCTCCGGAGTCAAAGTCCAAGTGCGTTTGTGCACTTGCATGCTTGGAGGTGCAGCCTTGTTGCGCCCACCTGCAGGATCATGGGACTACTTGGATCGGTGCTCTGTGCGGGGTGGTGAGTCGACCTCTTCTTCATCGTCCGATTCATCACTCTCTTCCTCATCATCATCATAGGTGGATTGCCAGTCGGCACTCTCGTCCGCGCTCTCCACTCCCTCCTGGGCTTGCTCCCCATTCGGCATCGAGTACATCTCAGTATAAATCTACAAGGCAAGAAGTTAAACAAACATTAGTCGGATTCAAAGATGGTTGCAAATCAGATTGAAAAGACAATCGGTAATAAGGATTAGACCTTGTCCGGCTGGTTTTCGGTGTCGAATGGGTTGACTCTCCTGGACCCCCTGGGGTTGTCTTTGTTTCCAGTAATGCCCTTCAGCCACTGGGCCACCGTCTCATTAGTGACCTCGTCTGGGTGGACCCAAGCGGTGTCATTGGAGCCCGAATACATCCACATTGAATGATCATGAGCTTGGAGTGGCTGGATGCATCGAGTGAGAAACACTTTCAATAAATCCATGCCGGTCACGCCCTCATGGACCAACTGGACTACCCGCTCGACTAGCATGTTCACCTCTACTTTCTCAGCTACAGACACGATCAGTGAAGAAGGTTGCTGGACTCGATCTAGGGTGAAGGGAGGAAGACCGGCCGACTGACCGGGGGTCGAAATATCTTGGCAGTAGAACCAGGTCGACTGCCATCTCCTAACTGACTCGGGAAGTGTCATAGGGGAAAAAGTACTCTAACCCTCATATGAATCCCTAAACCCCCGCACATTTGAATCACGTGCGTTCTCTCGTTAGTTGGGTTCACTTTCTTCACAGATTGAGAACGACAAGTGAAGATATGCTTGAATAGACCCCAGTGCGGTCTATAGCCCAAGAAGTTTTCGCACAGATAAACATATGCAGCAAGGTATGTGATAGTGTTGGGAGAGAAATGGTGAAGTTGGACACCGAAAAAGTTCAGAAAACCCTGGAAGAAAGGATGCGGAGGTAGAGAAAAACTACGGTCGACGTGGGTTGCAAGGAGGACGCACTCATCCTCATGTGGCTAAGGCTCAATCTCATCCCCCGACAGCCTCCAAGACCCGTCAGTGATCAAGCCCATGGCGGCCAGATCCTCCAGATCTTGTTTCTAGAGTGTAGATCGAATCCAGTCCCCCCTGGATCCAGCCAGGCGGCAACCCAGACCTTGACGACAATCCCCGACTCGCCTTCTTGCCCTTCGCCGTCGTCGTCGCCTTCTTCACGAGCTCCAGGGCCGCCATCTTGTCCTTCAACATTGTGGCGGACTGCGCACGGGCGGGGCGGTGGCGTCGAGAGTGGAGGAGGACGCAGTGGGGAAGCAGAGGAGGAGGAAGGGGAATGGGGCGCATTGTGCAAATGCATCGACCTCGATGCCTTTTACGGGCCTGCTTCCGAGTGGCTAACACGTGGGCCCGAGCGAGCCTGTCAAATCCCGCAACAGTCGCACGTCGGATATGTGGCAAAAAATGTGGCGCGAGAATCAAGAAGCCCCTGTCTATCCGTCCCGTTTATTGCGGCGCGTTCTGTCTCACGCGCTTTCCCAAAGTTTCGAACCCCGTGAGATCCGGGAACCGCAGTAACCAATCACGCAAAAGATTTCGCACCATATCGACACTCAAAGACTGCCAGTACAAGTTCACTCGACAACCTCTGAATCGATCAAGGCGACTGAAATGAAGTCGAAGTCTCTGCACAATTCTCGAACTCAGTAAGAATGCCCATGAAGCATAAGAGTCAGGGCAGGATCAACTTCAACTCTCTTTTCACTCGGACATCAATCCATTCGGGGGCTAATGACAATGCCAT
Organism: Triticum dicoccoides; assembly: GCF_002162155.2. Classification (NCBI taxonomy): domain Eukaryota; kingdom Viridiplantae; phylum Streptophyta; class Magnoliopsida; order Poales; family Poaceae; genus Triticum; species Triticum dicoccoides. Next base: position 128,291,640 of record NC_041385.1, read on the forward strand.
GGACCTAGGGTAGGGTCATAGGCCTGACCTATACGCCCTACCCAAGGTCACTACCCTATAACCAAGGACATTCAGAGTATAGCAAGAGATATCGACTGAAGTAACCAAGGAGTGCAATCCACTCGACCAGTTACCCCACTCGGATACCCCCAATTTCACTCGACCAAGATGAAGCCATCGACAATACAAGAAACCACTCGGAGTACAAAAGACCTAGAGTCACTCAGGATGGCAACGGTCAGGCGTTCACTCAATAGTATTAAAGATCATTAATAGCACTTTATAGCTGGCGTTACCAGTAACACCCTGTCTTAATGTACATTGAACCCTGTAATGGGGGATGGCTGGGGTCCTGGCGCACTCTATATAAGCCACCCCCCTCCTCTGGGACAAGGATTCGCACCCCTTGTAAAACACGCCGATATTACAGTCGACCGCCTCAAGGCACCGAGACGTAGGGTTTTTACCTCCTCCGAGAGGGGCCTGAACTCGTAAACTCGTGTGTACAACCTCGCCGTAGCTAGGACCTTGCCTCCTCATACATACCCCCTACTCTTACTATCAGACTTAGTACCACGACACTAACCATTTGGCTCAACTAACACCATGGGCATATGAAATGGTGCAGTTCATTTGTTTCTTCATTCAAGAACACTAAAGAATACAAAACATAGGATATATATTCACCATCTAGCACTTCCATTAAAAAATCGGATTGGGCAGACATCAATGATCCATCTCACGTGGACACATGTGTGTCGGCAGTAGTTGAGTTAGATAGGCGTTTAGGTGAGAGAGTCGGATTGGAGTTGTTGCTTGGTAGGTGTGTGGAGATGGGGAGAAAGCTTCAAGAAAACTACCCAATACACACAAATCAGCTCGTCCAATCAAGCTAACTCGAAGCAGCACACACAAAATCAACTCGTCTAATCAAGCTAACTTAAAAAAAGATGTTCATATATGAGAAGGTTGAGGCCTTGTTTGTTTGGGTCTTTTTGCTTCGGCTTTTGGTGTATATCATCATATAACAATATTTATTCATAAGCCTAAAGGCGAAGCAAAAATGACCAATTTAGGAGGTTTTGTGGCTTTTTGTCAAAGTGAAAAAGCTGCAAAAGCAAAAGCCCAAACAAACAGGGCCTAAGAGGAAGGAAAGAACCCACCTATGACGCAAGTGATGTTGGACAAGGCGCCGGTGGCACATGCAGATCATTAGGTCGATGCTTAGCCGGGGATCATGGGGCTTCAAGAGAGGTACATATAGGGGCGATGATCGAGAGGCTCGGAACCGGCAACAACACACGGGTCTCCGACTGTGAGCCTGCGACCGGTCGTGAAGGCTTGGTCGGTGGCACTGCAGTATGGAGAGAGAGGGGTAGATATAAGAATCTAAGAACACCGTAAGTGTTGTTTGGAACTCGGTGGAGATTAGTTTTTCAGGGAATTAGTGGAGATTTTATTGGTTTAGGCTGCTCAAGAGAACTTTGACCTCAATTAATCATAAGAGGAATGGTCAGAAGATAACGTGAGCAATTACACTCGGGTGGAATGTTGCATTGTGTCTCACGTGTGCGTACATAAAGACAACACACACACACACACACATGCACACACATATAAAATACTTTGCATTGAAATTAAAACACTTTAATAATTTGAATTTATTATTTAAAATGATTTCCTAGGCCAAGGAAAACAATATTCTATTTGGTTTTAAATTTGTTTGTAGAGTTTGAGTGATTTGTTCAAGAATATTAAATGCAATATACTAGCCCAAATATTCCAACAGAACCATAAATTTATCTCTTGCCTACGGTAAGTCATTAATGTTAATGCCTACAAAAAGGTTCACGTATTCTAAAAGAAATATTGATGACCATAAGTTTTTTTCTTACTAAAATAGATGGTTGCATATCTTGAAAAGTGGAGCATTTTTAATTCATGTTCCTAAAGACAAATCTCATTCATTTGTTGGTTATTTTCGTAAAAAAAAGGATTTGAGTCCATCATCAAACACTGAAATAAAATAATAATAGCAAAACAAACCTAAGAATACAAGTCAGAATGTAAAATAAGAAAATAAAGTTAGCATGTTATGTGGGAAATGGAATATAAGAATGAAAGAAGGTTAAAACGAAGAAGAAGGAAAATAATGGGAAATGGGATGATGATGCTAAAAGTAAACATAAAGCAAAATGATAAATAATAAGAACAAAGGAGAGATAAACATGAAAAAGAAAGAAACCATAACATCGTTGCGGGAGAGTTCTGAAATTGAAACTCAATGACATGAGCCGTGATCCGTTGATATGGTTAGGCTTGTGGTGGTTGTACCAACCTAACCTATAAGTACATGATTGATCTAAAACCATAATAACAATATGACACGTTTTACCATTGAATGTGCACTCACGTGATGGTGTGACACATTGATACTCAATCACATACGTCCACACTCACGAGCACAGACATAAATACACACACATATTTGCACCAATATTAGTTTTGTGTGGGGGTGATGTGAGTGTGTGTGCGCGCGCGTTCGTATGTGACCATGAGTTGAAATACAATGGTGAACATGTGTGCACGGGCACCCGAATTAAGAGTGAAATCTGAAAAATAGAAGAAAAACTCAAACAATTCCATTTGCCGGTGATAACAAACATGAACAATTGTTCAAACTCACATGCAAAGTTTCTCAAAGGAATGGCATTCGCCTTTTTCCCATCTTATTTGTATATATTCATCTTCAATCATGCCTATACAACGAACACAAGAAAAAAGTATTGCATCCAGATTCGTAGACCACCTGGCGACAAGTACACGCACTGAAGCGATCCAAAGGCGCGCCGCCGTCATCGCCCCTCATTCACCGGAGCCGGACAACTTGTTGTAGTAAACAGTCGGAAAGTCGTTGTGAAAACATTTTATTTTTGGTCAAGAATTTGATGAACTTCATTTTTTTTCGCGAAACTTCACACGTGAGTAGCACATTCGACTGTGTTTGCTATTTTTTCGAGTTGTTGTTTTTGTTTATCTGCACCGAGGTTCCAAAAATCCATGTCCTCAGTTTGGGTCCTCACAATACTTTTTATAACTATTTATTTGAGAAACAAAACTATTTTTCGTCAAGGCACCAAAACTAACTTGAAAGTGCGAATCTCGAGCTGCAGCATTAAAAAGGGCCAGTTCACATCTAAGCCCACGAGGCTAACCCGGTCCCAAAACGAAATCCCCAGCCCGACCCGCGCGCCCGCGCAACTGATTCGTCATTCGCGCCATCCCTCAAAAAGAAAAAGGAAAAACCAATTCGCGCCGCGCCGCCACGATTTCATCGCTAAATCGCCCCCGAACGAACGAAACAACAAATTTCCGCGCGAACCACAGGCGCTTTCGCGGCCGGATTCGAAATTTCAAGCCGAAAATCCCCGAGACGCCATCGCGTTCCCTTCCATTTCGGCAATCTTCCTCCTACCGCCCCCTCAAATTCGTTTCTCCAAATCCTCGCGCGCTCGTCTCGATTCCAATCCCGGAATTTTTCGCCTCCGCCGGGATCATTTAAGCCCGTCTTCCCTCCTCGGTCAAATCACCCCGCGCCCCGCGAGCCTGTTTCGTAGCCAAATCACCGATCCAAATCTCGCCGCCCCGCACATGGAGATCGCCGGGGACGCCGCCGCGAGCGGTGGCCGCAGCATCCGCGACCTGCCGCCGCTGAAGCGGTTCAAGTTCGTCGGCTCCAACCTCGGGTCAGCGCCGTGCCCGCCGCTGCCGGCCAAGAAGCGCGCGCTCCCGCCGCTGCCGGAGGCGGCGCCTGCCCCTGCCTGCCTTCCGGCGAAGAAGCGCGCGTGTGCGCCACCGCTGGATGCCATCTCGCCGGCGTGTCTTCCGGCCAAGAAGCGCGTCCACGTGCGCCCCCCTCCGCCGGAGGATAACGCTCCTCCTCCCTCCGTCCCGTACAAGAAGCCTCCCCTCGTTCCGGTGAAGAAGCGCATCGAGGTGCCGCCGCTCCCGCAGCGCGTCGTCAACGCCAATCCATTCGTTCCGGCGAAGAAGCGCGTCCAGGCGCCGTCGCCCCCGGAGTACGCTGCTGCTCCGCCCCCCGTCCCGGTGAAGAACCACGCCCAGATGCCGCCGCGCCCGGGGAGCATCGTCGCCGCTACCCCAGGCGTCCCGGCGAAGAAGCGTGTCCAGGTTCCATCGCCCCTGGAGCACGCCGCCCCTCCCCCGACCGTTCCGGCCAAGAAGCGGGTCCAGGCGCCGTCGCCCCTGGGGATCGCCGCTGCTCCTCTCTCCGTCCCGGCCAAGCAGCGCGTCCCTGTGCGGTCGTGCCCGGAGGGCGTCGCCACCGCCCCCTCCGTCCAGACCAACAAGCGCGTTCCGTGGCAATCGCCCCCGGAGGACGCTTCTGCTCGGGCCCCGGTTTGCCTCCCGGCGAATAAGCGCGTGATGTCGCAGTTCATTCCGCCCTCTCCATCTTCATCGATGAAGTCAGATGGGGCTCGCGTCGGCGCCCTCAAAGAAGCCTGTCCTCAAGGCTTCGTTGAAAGCGGCGCCGCCACCTATCCTAAGGCGGCGAATGGTGCTGAAGCGTCCAAGATGACCAACAAGCCCGACGAAGTCAAGGATCAGGTGTTCCAGAAATCCCGCAGAACAAACACCGCAAAAAGAGCGAGTGGTCTGCACTGCAAGAAGCTCTCCGATGTCATCAATGGCATGCAATCTGAAGTTCAGTCCGAAGAGCTCAAGAAATTCGAGCCAGCGAGTGATCTGCACTGCAAGAAGCTCTCTGAAGTCGTCGGTAGCATGCAGTCTGAAGTTCATGCCGAAGAGCCCAAGAAGTTCGAGCAAACTAGTGATCTGCACTGCAAGAAGCTCTCCGATGCCGTCAATGACACACAATCTGAAGTTCAGGCCAAAGCGCTCAAGACATTCGAGCAAACTAGTGATCTGCACTGTAAGAAGCTCTCTGATGTCGTCGGTAGCATGCAATCTGAAGTTCAAGCCGAAGACCTCAAGAAATTCGAGCAAACTAGTGACCTGCACTGCAAGAAGCTCCCCGATGCCGTCAATGACGCACAGTCTGAAGTTCAAGCCGAAGTGCTGAAGAAATTCGAGCAAACGAGTGATCTGCATTGCAAGCTCTCCAATGCCGTCAACGGCGAACAATCTGAAGCTCAAGCCGAAGTGCTTGAGAAATTCGAGCAAACGGCTGATGTGCACTGCAAGAAGCTCCCCAATGTAGTCGATGACGAACAGTGTCAAGTTCAAGCGGAGGCGCTCACGAAATTCGACCACGCGATTGTTCCTGAAGTGGCAGCGCCAGCACGCGAGGAGGAGCACACGCAGGAAGACGAAGAAGTGGCGGCCGAGCGAAGGCAAGATGCTCTCGCGGAAGAAGAGGACGACGGCATCCTCTGCGCGGTCTGCCGAAGCACCGACGGCGACCAGTCGGACCCCATCGTGTTCTGCGACGGGTGCGACCTCATGGTGCACGCCACGTGCTACGGCAACCCGCTGGCCCAGTCCATCCCGGACGGCGACTGGTTCTGCTCGCTCTGCTCCGGCAAGCCCGCCGCCGCCGCGGGGAAGAAGGGCAAGCCGGCACGCCCGCCCTGCCGCCTCTGCCCGGCGAGGGGCGGCGCCATGAAACGCACCACGGACGGCGCGTGGGCGCACATCGCGTGCGCGCTGCTGGTGCCGGAGGTGTTCTTCGGGGACCCGGACGGGCGCGAGGCCATCGACTGCTCCCTCGTGCCCGGCCGGCGGTTCACCAGGCACTGCTACATCTGCGAGAGCAGCAGGGGCTGCGCGCTCGAGTGCTCCCAGCCCAAGTGCGACCTCGGGTTCCACGTCTCCTGCGGCCTCAACGGCGGCCTCTGCATCGAGTACCGCGAGGAGAAGGGCGGCGGCGTCGTCGCCGGCTTCTGTAGGGAGCACACCAAGCTCTGGGAGAAGGTAAAATCCTGTGATTTTCTTGTCATTGTCTTGCTTCAGCGATCTGATGTGAAACTTTTTGGTTGGATTTGTGTATGTGTTGGTGCAGCAACAACTGACTGGCAAGTACAAGATTGTTTCTAGAGGGCAGCAATGACATGGAGATGGAAGAGAAGAATCTGGCGATCAATTGCTATGGAATGGTGAAGAATTGCATCTCGTAGTTGTCTAGGATTGTGTCACTGTTCTAGTGTTTTTATTTTCTCCTTTTGGTGTGCCTTCTGCGATCTTCAGATATGGTAGAAGATTGGAGGTGTCTCATGGCAGGTAGTTACTTTGGAGTTCTATTGGCACAGTTTTATGGTGTAGTCTGTAGAAAGCATGTAGTACTAGGTGTTAAGCTTCAGCTCATTTCTGATGTCAAGAAGTTGGGTTGTTCCTACCTCTTAGAGACTTGGATTATTTTCAATAAGCAGAGTTTGAAGTCTAGGCTGGATTAACAGTCTCTAGTTGTAATTTGGTGTCAGTATATTGAAATAAGAGCATGTATTTTCCACAGTGTTGCGAGCAAGCATTAGGATTTGCCTCGGAATTTATTCAGTAACCCAATTAGCAGATTATAATAGCGTGCAATCACCTCCGTGCGAAGTAGTGCAGGCAATGAGCATCTTCGCTGCTTGATGTGACTAAAGAATTCAAAACCGCATCTTCAGATCGCTGACAATCACAAATTTTCACTCTCAGCAACTTGGTGCAAGATGATAACATTTCCCGGTGCAGATAGAAACAAGTTCTGACGTTATCTTTCCAGGTAAAAAGAAACAAAACAAGGGGACAATGCTGCTTTCAAAATGTTGAAATGAAGCCCTAAATCTGAATCGGCAAGTGCCTGAATAAGTCAGTCGGTCAGGTGCTCCCACGGAACCGGATCCTCTAAGATGGAGAAGTAAAGTCTCGATGCTATAGTGCTAGTCTAGTGTAAAATGAAAAAAGAAAAGTTAAGAACTGTTAGTATATACTCCCTCCGTCCGGAAATACTTGTCATCAAAATGAATAAAAGAGGATGTATCTAGATGTATTTTAGTTCTAGATACATCCCTTTTTGTTCATTTTGATGACAAGTATTTTCGGACAGAGGGAGTATTAGTAGGCCTTTTGCTGTTGGTATTTACTGTAAATATAAATAATTTAAAATTAATTTTATTTCACCATGAGTTTGTTTGCATGTAATTAATATAAATGTGCAGAGTAGATCATCAATTTACAAATTAACTTAAATCGTTTTAATCATAATGATATAGACAGGAAGAAAGAAAGTTAGGGTATTGCAGCTTCTTTAATTTTCTTTCTTAATGTTAGAGGATCTAGTTCCGTGCTCCCACATGAACCTGCCACTAACTTATCTTAGCCATATCTGTATGACTGTATCTATCCATGTACGTAGTTGCGGCCAGGCACAACGTTGCCTTGTCTTGTTCCTTTGCCGTGGCCAGCTGTGTCATCTGTGATCTGCCATCGGGCCCTCTCAACGTGCAGCTCGGAGGGCCAATAACGTGCTCCCATGCGCAACCACGCTCGGATACAAAACTGCCGCCGTTATCAAGCTAGGCATCCTCATGTGCTGCCATGCCTTGTCTTACACTCAAACAAGTGTTTTCTTGGCATGAAAATCAAATTCGTTGATCTTATCATAATTTCACATTGGCAACTTGAAAGCTTAAAATGTAAACACGACCTAGATGATTTAGAAAAAGAAGAAGACAATGTCAAAAACAGATTGTGCAAATGCACCGAGTTTGTCTTTTGGGAGCACACAAATGGACACATCCATGAATTGTTTTCAGAATTCTTTTAGGAACTTACAAATGACTAAACGAGAAAACTTGCACATAAACACCCTGCTACTTTCGTTCATCTCGGAAGGGCAGTATTTTGTGTACGAGGTAAATACACTGATAGTCATTGAAGTTGATGCAAAGGTCAGGGGTGATCCTCCTTTCCTATTTTTTTTGAAGTTGAGTCGAAAGCACAATACGGCCCTCGTACTTCCTCTCGTTACGGTCATTGAATACGTGTTGCGGTAATTATATGGTCGCCGACTCACCATAGAGCCACTATATTCTGCTGAGTTGACTGGTCAACCTTGCCGGTCAATCATGCATAAGTTGCAGCCCGTCACAACACTCTCTCTACCTATGCAGCGCCGGCCAGTCATATAGGCAGGGTGGTGTAACCGACTACCATGTATGCATGCTTGACTGCTTACTTGGAAATGCTGAACAGTCAACCAAGCAGAATACAGAGCTCTATGGTGAGCCAATGACCGCATAATCACCACAAGGCGTATTCAATGACCGTAATGAGCGTATTCAGAAGTACAACGACCGTAGTGTGCTTTTGATTCAACTTCAGTGACCGCCAATGTATTCATGTCATTTTCCCTACGCATAGGACTTACTCTTTTCGATCAACCGACACTAGGAGTACTACCTTTTCATCAGAAGAATAGAAAAAGTATGTATAAGCAGGTGGCCACACTTTGTTATACAAGGCCAACTCTAATGGTGTGCACCAAAATAAACACATCAAATATTACGTCACGACATGTACGTAGATAGGGGGGCCGATCATCCAACCGTAGACATCAAATAGGCATCAAACCCGGACAACAGGGTAGGCCATATAGACCTAGAGGAAAAAGCACATGTGGTGTGAGGAAATGTAATCCACCTCACAAATGAGCCAGGTGGACATTCGGACCCCTCCTGGTTTGGTACTGGTTTAGGGGAATTCGGACACCTGGACCATGCCGTAGACGTTTGGTGCATATGACGTTGGATGACAAAAAGTATCTGGAGCGCACACTTCAGACACTTATGGGCGTTTGGTGCACGGCGTTGGAGTTGCCCTAATATGCCAAAACACCTAGAACCACACCCTACTCTCTCAGGGGTTTTCGTGGGAATCCATGTGAGCGATGTCCTCAAAGGCACAGTGGGCATCTAGAACATACGACATTCTCCTACCCTTGAAGATGTTCCGCTTCTCCCCCTTCCAAAGATTCTACATGAAGGAGATGATATGACCGATGTACTTGTGCTTATGTCCCTATCCGTTCGGCACATCATGACATCCCACTAGATATCGATGATAGCGGCGGTGTTCAAAGACACCACCGGTAGCTGAATATCCAAGTGTGCATGAGCCCTCGGACCTCGAGGATGAAATGAAAATCTTTGCATTAGTGGTTGGTGGATTCGACCCTCTCCCCCAAGGCAATGTTGGCATGATTCGTTAGTCAACCACACATAGCTAGAGGATCCACTATGAAGGAAGAGACTTGAGATTTTTTGTTTTTGACTTTAGTTCTGATGGGACTTTCTACATCCTTTTCCCCTGACAATTTTTCATGGTATCTATGGAATTTTGGCTTATAGACTGAGCTGAGAGAGTACTTCCTGGAAGAGGTCTAGAGGTAAATAACTGAAGCACACCTTTGGCGGTCAAGGAGGATCTCTTTCAATGTTAACACAAGTGAATGGACCAGATGATCTGTGTCGACATGTTGATTCTTGCAACCAACTTAATACAATTTCTATAGAAAAGCTATTTGCCACTCCCTCCGTAACTTTGGCGACACCATACCGAAGAGCTCAGGGTAACTTCGGCCAAAGGCCTCCTTCTCTGATCATCTGTCATGCCAAAATAAGGCCTTGTTTCCGTCTCCGAGGGTTACTGTCATCATCAAAAGCATTAAGAGTCGATTGTCATCATCAGAGCAAGGGAGCTTGTCCACAATCTTTCATGATCGTCCATTGCAGCAAAATCCAAAGAAGCCCGAGGGCACCATTGAACCGTGTCGAGGTAGGTCGTCGAAAACAACGGTAGACGGTCTTCCAGTCCATGATGAAAAGTGACATTGGTCGCCTTTTCAATTGGAACCACGGTTTTAAAGATAGATCTGTTTTAATAATGACGTGGTATTTTGACACAAAAGGACTTTTTCTCCCCTCTTTCTATTGTCGACAAGGAACGGGTCATTATCCGTGTGTTAAAAAGGGCCGCCCTCCCTCGTGTCTCCATCCTCCGGCTCACCGACGCGGCACATAGCGTGGCGGTAGGTGCACGACATCCACACCGCCGGTACCGGTGCGGGTGCGTGTCCACAAAACCACACCCATTGGACCTCCTCCTCCTCGGCTCCACTCTTCCGCTTCTCCCCCCCCTCCTCGCCTCTTCTAGTGCTCTCTACCGCTCTCCATCCCCACCTCGGTCTCGTCCGGCGCCCCCTTCTCCCTCCCCCACCTCGCGGTTCGCCCCGCCGGCGGCGACGCGGTCCTGGTGCTGGTGCTGGTGCTGGATCGGTTTCTTATCTTGCCGGTAAGGAACCCTATCCTGTCCCGACTGGATTATCTTGATACGGATTTGTGTGTGAGTTCGTCTTGCGGCTCCCTTATTCTGTTTGCTGCGTGGCGGCCGGCGACCGAGGTCTGAATCCCCGTCGAGGTAGTTGCCGATTTGCCTGTCTGCTGCGTGGTGGACTGGTAGGTGCGCCCTTGCTAATCTAGTCCACCCACCCGTACCCGGTCTGGCTAGCTTAGCCGCTTCTTCTCCTTCGGCGCGCGAGACCGATCTGAGATGCTCCCCTAGAGCGGCCGCAACTTATTTTGTATAAATTCGTCTAGATTTGTTCTAATATAGAGAGTTGGAGTATTAGAGTTCAGAGCAACAAGAAATACAGTACTCTCCTGAGTAAAGAACCAGTGTACTGCTTTTCCAAAAAAAAAGTTGGAGTATTAGAGTTCAGAGCAACAAGAAATATAGTACTCTCCTGAACATTTGTCCCCACCAACTAGACTGATATGCGTGTTCATACAGAGATTACATTGTATATATAATTTTCTCTCCGATGCGGCAGGCTGACCATTCTGACGCACTTGCAGGATTTATGTGCCAAGCCGCGTACTCTTCTGTTTTATTCTTCGGATCAAACTTGTTGAGCTGATTCCAGCAAGGAGGAATCTGCAAAGCAGCTTGGTGTTAAGCTTGCATCTTCCCTAAACAGCTCCAGATTAAATGGGAGAAGGTAACTGCTTTTCCAACTTTGTATCTGTCTTTTGAGTTGAACTTAAGTTTTCCTTTGCCGCTAGATCCCCTACGTTATGCAGGATCTTTTGAGTTAAACTTAAGATTTCCTTTGCCGCTAGATCGCTTACATTATGCAGGAGAACAGAACCCTTAGTCTGTCATTGTAAAAGACAGTAACATCTATTACATGATGTTGACATACCGGTCTTTAGCATAATACTAGTGTATAAACACCAGGGAGATATAACCTAATTATGATTCAGAGTTTACAGTTTTTCCTTGTTTATTAGGGCTTTGGCAAATTTTAACATGGTCCCTCTTACCCCCTCTTTTTACATATGAGGTAAGAAGGTAAGAGTTAATCAGGCCACTAATTAATGTGATCAACGGTTCAGATCTATTTCATACTCTTACCTCTCATACGAAAAGAGGAGGTAAGAGGGACCATGTTAAAACTGCTCTAGGGCTTTAGCTTGATCATGATGTGCATTATTTGAGTTTTGTTTATTCGATTACTTCTTAATCTGAATCACACTTGGCATTGCACAGCAAGCTCAGATGATCTTTGCCATTGTCAAGGGTGTCTTGGCAAGTACACCCTACTCAGAGATGAAGAGAACCCACAGCTGGCAAAGTTTGAGAGACGCCTTCCTTGCTTTGGTTGCGGAATAGGGTGGTCCTCGTAAGAATCCCTTACCACCTACACAAACTTCAGTTCAGTTTTCAAATTCTGCATCTGGCAATATCAAACATGTTCTGGTTGCAGATTTCTTTTAGGTTTCTTGTGTCCATTGCTTTGGTACTATGCAACGACTCTTTACTGCTGCAAGTACTACAATAGGGATCCCCGAGAGCGCCCAGGTCTTGCTGCCTCTGCTATTGCGGTAGGTTGTCCTTCCACAGTAAATCCTGAACATGTTGCTATAATCAATGTAGCTTGAAAGAAAACAACTCATAGATGCAAAGTAGTGTAATAGATAAACCATATCTAGGTACGGAAAGCAAAAGAGTTTTCCTGAAAAAATCATTTCTTAATGCATGTAAACCATCATGCAACCTGATAGCAGATGTGTTGATGGTTCTGCCACCAAATTGATTCACAGATTGATCATTTTTGTAGTGAAGGTGTGTTTTAACCCCGTTTGCTCCTTCCTTTTCTATGAAAATGCACATCTGTGGAAATGAATCCATTTGTATATTTTCTATTTTCTATTTTTACGCGCCGTTGTTTGCTTGTGGAAACATCAAAGCTAGGTTTCAAACCAGTGTGCAGTCCTTGTAACAGTTTTTGACCTTGACAAACTTGTTCTTCACAGTGAGTGTCGTTCGTAATGTTTCAGTTACTAAACAGTGGTCATGTTGGCAACTCTTTACATCAATTTGCAGTTTTTCTTCTTCTGTCCTGATAGCTTTCTGAAATAGTTCTATTTACAGTAAGTTTTCTTCTGAATGTTTCAATTTTTTTGGTATGTGCAGGCGGCCATCTTCACTACCGCGGCAACTATTACCCTCTCCATCATTCTGATAATCTGGGCACAAAAGTGATTTCTAAGGCAGGGAGAACAGGGCTGATTGGTTGTTTATCGGCAGATGAGGGATTCAGAAGGCAACTTGTAATGTTGATGATAGCAGATCGTCTTAGTTCATCATGTAATCATAGTGGCAATGCATATGCAAGTGTTTATCGAAGGGCTTCATCTATCGATTGTCATCTCTCCTGGGTCAGTTATTCAATCTTTCTAAGAGGGTGCGAACAGTTGACTGTTTCTTCTGAAAAGCTTCCAATCCAGAGGTTACAGATCGATTTACATAAATTAGAGGAAAAATCCATACAGGTAGCCCATTCAGCAGGTAATTGCTGGGATTGAAACTGTAGTCATTATCACCAACTCACCATTGGAGATGATGCACTGATACACCTGGAAGTCATTATCTAGTATAGCACCGTCCTCTGAACTTGTCGAATTCTTAAGAGGTTAAATTTCCGATACGCCTATTTTACTTGCGGGGCGTGTTGTGGTGGGTTTTTCATGGTAGTACCATGTGAGACGATGATCCAGATCGAGTGTTCATCTCAAGAGCGCGCGCTTCAGCGAGCCATTCCGTCTCTCCAGTTGATTCCATTGTTTGGATATAGAGTTGATTTATGGCACAGATCTGTTCAAGGATGAATTTGCTGGTTACAGTTTGAAGTCTGACCGGGATTTCTTTTTCCAAAACATCTGGCACTTCATTATTCCAGAGAATCATCATAGAAAATTTGAGGGATGAGCTCAGGGGCAACATCATGGAAAACAGAAAAAGTAGGGAAGCTCACCATCCCTAGCTAAAACATGTGCAGACAAGAATGAATTCGCAAGCGCCTCAATGTCGAACAAGATACAGCATTCGCATTTGAACATATATGATAAAGTGTTTAAATTAGTTTTATAAGTGATCAAGGACTTTTCAGTAATTTGCTATGCTTATTTGAAAGCCACAGAATGTATTTAAAATGCCAAAAAATGTAACAAATATCAAGCAACAGACGCAGACATTCAGTTAGTACCCGCAAAACAAAAAGACGGTTGTAATTTTGGTTGGGATGTTCCTATCGTATCAGGCTGTGAAGCTGAACACTCGTAGCTTTTCAATGCGGAAATTGAAGCTTTCAATCTATATGAAGATTGAAGTTTTCAACCTATATGCCTACGATTTCCAACTAAAAGGTAACGGAATAGTCTGAAAACAATCCCTAAATCAAACCCTTCATAATAGAGTTCTCCTCCAGTCTCCACATAATATTGCTCTCCTCCAGTCTCCACATAATTTCATATCAGCGAAGTCGGCCCCTTCGCAATGCAATGTTCTCTTGAGCCGCCACATGATTTTGTGTCACCGAAATTATTTTAACAATTGCATCTATAATCTATTGCTAAGACTTGAATAGATATCACAAATATTAGAAGGACCATAAATGTGTAACAAAGAGGTCGAGTAAAAGGGAATCAGATCAATAATACAATACTTCTGCATTTTTTCTTTCAATAATACCGTAGTTCTCCATGACAATACGAATGAATATCCGAATCACGATCCGGTAGTCAAGCATGAATCGAGTTTACAAACCCTAGTTGTACAAGAATGGATCTCTGTGGAATGGGGGATCTTGCTACGGAGGAGTCCGGATGGATCTAAGTGAAGAAATTCCTTCACTCACCGGTACCAAAGGATGGTCTCATACTAGAGGTCAGCTTGCCTTCTGTTGCACTTGCTTGAGGTTGCTTCCAAAAAGACAGATGTCGCCGCTTGTCCATTTAAATATGGATCCAAAATCCTCCCATGACCATGATATCATGTAATCAAAGCAAAGATCCAAACAACTCTCGCTTGAAGCTAGTCAAGATCTATGACATCTCTACCCTTTGGCATCAAGATACCAAAAGGGAGAAAGAGTCCTAAACAGCTCCCAAGACTAACTTGTCGACAGGCATTGGCGATGAAGGCCAGACATTCACACCATTGGTAGCGTGCCATGGAGTGGAGATGAATCCATGTGCAATGCTTCTGCCGGTGTGGATGAGGTGGCTAGAGCAGAAGGAGGGGTAGACACAACTGGAGGAGTGTTCCTGGCAGAACAACAAACTGATCCCTGGTGTCGTGGAATAGTCACGGCAGATGTCCTAGTGTGAGGACTTAGTCGTGGAGCCATCGCAACTAGGTTAGCTTAAAGGGGTTAAACGAGACAAATGACACATGAGTTTATACTGGTTCGGCCCCTTGCGGTGAAGGTAAAGGCCTAATCCAGTTTGAGGTGGTATTGCTTATGTCTCGATTACCAGGGAGCGAATCCGCTTGACCTAGCTTTCGATATGTTGTTTCTTGCCTTGAACCGCCGCCGGGTCGTCCCTTTATATACAAAGATTGACGCCCAATGGCTCACGGAATCCCGGCCGGCTCATAGACAACGTGTCCGGCTCGGTGACTATCTATACATGCCTTACAATACAAGTCTTACATATATGGCGGTTTACCCCTACGGGCCTTAAGTCGCCCTTGGGTCTTGGGCCCTTGCTTGTGAACCGCCATCTTCAATATCCTCGTGGGCTTCATATCATGAATCGCCATAGTATAACCCGGTCTCCTGGGCGGGTCATACCTAATAGTTATATCCCCAACATCAGGCCCCAGGTTGATTTGAACTGGTTCATATCGATCTTCAACACTTAAAAAAAAATCCTCCCTTCTTCATTTGTACGAGAATTCATAACCCGCCATGACGTCATCTCCTGGACTTGTGATAACTCACCATGACGTCACCTGTTATTAATTTACACAATATCCAACATATCTCAACAGACCTTTATCTTTAATGGTTGTCCTGAAAATTGAGGCGCTCGAGCAGCTGGATAATCATGTTTTGGCCTCCTCGTTTTTCGTGCCCACTTGTTATCCCTTCCTTATAAATAGGGTCGACTGCCTTTTCTCATTCTCCCCCTTTCCTTCGTCTTCCTCCTCCCGCGACTCTCCTGTCACTTGAGCTCCATCGCCGTCGCGAAGCTCACCGCCCGCCTCGTCCTTGACCGCTGCATCAACCTGAACGGACCAGAGATCGACGGCGCTCCACCGCAGTTCACCTGCCTCTGTAAGCGCTCCTCCTTCTACACTCCAGATCGCATTAGGGTTTCTGGAGTTCTTCGTGTTCTTCGTAGTTCTTCATAGTTCTTCGTAGTTCTTTAATCCTAGCACCCTTTGATCTGAAGATAGCATAAAACTTGCCTGGTAGTAGTTTTACCCTTTCCTTGAACGCTAGCGGACCATTTTCCTTCATAAAAGATCTCATCAGGACTTATGAACTCCCCTGTACTATTTGTAGGGTTTGATTTATTTTCTTTTTCTGAACTGTCACTGATCCAAAATTATAATTATAATCTATGAAACTTGTTTGTCCAGTTGAGGGAGTCCTGGATTAGGGGGTCCTCGGACAGCCGAACTATATGCATATGCCGGACTGTTGGACTATGAAGATACAAGATTGAAGACTTCGTCCCGTGTCCGGGTGGGACTCTCTTGCGTGGAAGGCAAGCTTGGCAATTCGGATATGTAGATTTCCTTCTCTGTAACCGACTCTGTGTAACCCTAGCCCCCTCCGGTGTCTATATAAACCGGAGGGTTTAGTCCGTAGGACAAAAACGATCATAACCATAGGCTAGCTTCTAGGGTTTAGCCTCTACGATCTCGTGGTAGATCAACTCTTGTAATACTCATATCACCAAGATCAATCAAGCAGGAAGTAGGGTATTACCTCCATAGAGAGGGCCCGAACCTGGGTAAACATTGTGTCCCCCGCCTCCTGTTACCATTAGCCTTAGACGCACAGTTCGGGACCCCCTACCCGAGATCCGCCGGTTTTGACACCGACATTGGTGCTTTCATTGAGAGTTCCACTGTGTCGTCACTGTAAGGCTTGATGGATCCTTCGATTATAGACAACGATGCAATCCAGGAAGAAGTTTTCCTTCCCAGACATATCTTCGTATTCGGCGGCTTCGCTCTGCGGGCCAACTCGCTTGGCCATCTAGAGCAGATCGATAGTTACGCCCCTGGCCATCAGGTCAGGTTTGGAAGCCTGAATTACACCGCCGACATCCGCGGAGACTTGATCTTCGACGGATTCGAGCCCATGATAGGTGCGCCGAACAGTCACAATGAGCATGATGTAGATCTGGCATCGGACGGTGTTCGGGAGATCACACCTGCGGTTGCCCCGGCCCCTAATCCGGAGCAGATAGTGCCATCCAAGGACGGGTGGATGGACCCCGCCACGGAGGCCGCACACTCAGCCGCGTTAGAGCCGAAAACATACTTCGCCTCCAATGAGGTCTGTGTCATCGGATCCTCGGACTCGCCTCCGATCATAGGCTCCGAACCGCATGCATCCGTGCCTATCGAATCTGATCGGGCACCGATCCCGGAGTTTACCTCCACGGACATCTTTCAGCACTCGCCCTTGGCGACATGCTAAATTCATTAAAGTCTCTCCGTGTCAGGAGACTCTTGGCCAAACTATGTCCAGCTTGAGTGGGAAGGGGACGTCGAAGAAATTCGTTCCCCACCCACCACCCACTTAATAGCCACTGTCGATGACCTAACCGACATGCTTGATTTCGACTCCAAAGACATCGACGGTATGGACGACGATGCAGGAGAAGAACAGGAACCACCGCCTAAAGGTCACTGGACAACCACCTATACATGGTGGACACACCCAAAGAAAACAACGGCGAAGAACGAAAGGATGCAACGGAGGATAATCCTCTTGAGAAGCAACCAAAGCGATGACGTCGGCGCCGCTCCAAATCCTGCCACAGTAAAAACAGCGATAACAGCGCAAGAAAGAATAATACCCTAGTCGACTCCAAAGGCAACGACGACCCCATGGACCCAACGATGGAGCAGGACGAGCCAGGGGACGGCGAACATAGTCCGGGGCCGCTGTCCAATCATAGTGATGGCAGAGATAAAACTCATAAACCTGTCTCCGGAGAGGAGAACAGTCTGGACGACGATGCACTCATCATCCCGGAAAGGCACTTGGAACAAGAGAACCTCCATAGAAGGCTTATCGCCACCGCGAGGAGCTTGAAGAAGCAGAAGCAAAGGCTTAAGGCCGCACAGGACACGCACAACCGCAGATGGAACAAACTGCTCGACACTGAAAAAAATACGGCGGCAATCGCCACACAAAGAGCTACCCAAAGTGCAAGCTGCTGCCCAAATTCGACGACGCGGCTATAGAGCCCATTCCGCCGAAAAATAATACGGCCGATCCACCGGACCGACCACCCCGTGGCCACGACAGGGCGGCTAATGGCGCCGCACACAAGTCAGCACACGATTTACGCGAGCACCTAGACCAAAAAGCCGATATGGCCAGGTGCATCTTTGGATCCAGGAAGCGTGCTCCAGCGCAGGATCACGGCCACCAAAATGATTATACTGATCGAATACCAGCTCGGAATCAACACTGAACACTACAACCGTCGGTGGCATGCCATGGCACATCCAAATACAGGGGTGCCGCACACCCTCTATGTTTCACTGATGAGGTGCTGGATCATGAATTTCCAGAGGGATTTAAACCCGTAAACATAGAGGCATACGACGGAACGACAGACCCTGCGGTCTGGATTGAGGACTTTATTCTTCACATCCACATGGCTCACGGAGATGATCTCCACGCCATCAAATACCTGCCCCTCAAGTTGAAAGGACCAGCTCGACACTAGTTGAAAAGTCTCCCCGAAAACTCAATCGAAAGTTGGGAGGAACTTGAGGACGCTTTCAAGGCTAATTTTCAAGGGACCTATGTCCTACCTCCGGATGCAGACGATCTAAGTCACATAATCCAACAACCCAGAGAGTCAGCCTGTAAGCTTTGGAACAAATTTCTCGCCAAGAAGAATCAAATCATCGACTGCCCGGATGCCGAAGCCTTAGCGGCTTTCAAGCATAGTATCCGGGACGAATGGCTCGCCAGACACCTCGGCCAGGAAAAGTCGAGGACAATGGCAGCCCTAACAAGCCTTATGACCCGCTTTTGCGCGGGCGAGGACAGCTGGTTGGCCTGCAGTCGCACGAGCGACCCAGGCACATCCGAAGTCAGGGATGGCAATGGGAAGCCACGACACAATAAAAACAAGTGTCGAAATAATGAAGACAGCCCAGACAACACGACGGTAAACGCCGGATTCAAGGCCTCTCAACCCGGTCAACGGAAAAAGCCATTTAAAGGCAGCAGAGATGGACCGTCCAGCCTAAACAAAATTCTCGACAGATCATGTCAGATTCATGGCACCCCCGACAAACCTGCGAATCACACCAACATATAATGCTGGGTCTTCAAGCAGGCCGACAAGCTAAACGCCGAACACAAGGGAAGGGAGCAGCCAAGTGAAGATGAGGACGAACCACGCCAGCCGAACACTGGGGGGCAGAAAAAAATTCCACCAGAGATCAAAACAGTGAACATGAATTACGCAACTCACATACCAAAGAGAAGGCACAAACACGCACTCCGAGACGTATACGCTATAGAGCCTGTTGCCCCCAGATTCAACCCATGGTCGGCCTGCCCGATCACTTTCGATCACAAGGATCATCCGACTAGTATCCAGCATGGAGGCTCGACCGCCTTGGTGCTCGACCCAATAATTGACGGATACCATCTCACCCGGGTCCTTATGGACGGCGGCAATAGTCTTAATCTGATATATCAGGACATTGTCCGCAAAATGGGGATAGACCCATCAAGAATCAGCCAAAGCAGTACTACCTTTAAAGGAGTAATACCAGGCGTAAAGGCCCGCTGTTCGGGCTCTCTAGCATTAGAGGTTGTATTCGGTTCTCCCGACAACTTTTGAAGCGAAGAACTAAGCTTCGACATCGCTCCATTCCGAAGCGGCTATCACGCACTACTCGGAAGAACGGCCTTCGCCTGTTTCAATTCAGTTCCGCATTACGCTTATCTTAAACTCAAGATGCCCGGTCCACATGGTGTCATCATAATTAGCGGAAATACAGAGCGTTCTCTACGTGCGGAAGAATATGTGGCGGCTCTAAGTCCGAATACCTTAGGGAGTGTTCGGTGTTGCAAGTTTGGCCTTATATGCATCAGCTCTGAATCATGTCTTTGGTCAATAGTTGGGTTTGCCCGGCTCCCGTGTTTTTCTACCTTACGTTTCGCTCTATCGGCTAAGGTGGCACCCGGAGAACTACTGCGATTGTGCCCGGTTCATCTGGATGAGCACCTCAGTAGAGAAAGCCGAAAACTGACTGTCATGATAAAGCGAGAGACTGGTCAACCACTCGAGGACTCAGCGGAATCTTCACGATTCCTCCGCATTGACGAAGGACCGGCTTCCCGATCACGTATGTACGCGTACCGTATTCGGATGAAGGCGGACGTACCAGGGGCTGTATAGTAGCCCACTGTCAAACTCCTATGGCTAAGTGAAAGTGTTAAAGCTATATAGTCCGATTGCCTCATTCGCCGCACTATCACCTCCTTAAATGGACCAAGACGTTGGATCAAGTGTGAGTACGTGATTTACCGAACACCCCCGCATTATATGCGTGGGGGCTGAAGCCGATGACTGCAAACTTTCAGGTTATATACGTACATAGATAAACGACCGCACAGGAGACACTCAATACTTTACGGGCAAAAGTATAAAATGTAGCCTTTATAATCAAAATAGCATTGTTTTTACAATCAAGATATATGTCACTGGAACATGGTACCCTTTGAGCACTGAGCCTTTATTAAACGGGCACCTTCCAGGATTTCTTCAAAATAGTGCTCGGGCGAGTCCTGACCCCTGGGCTGACCCCTGGCTGCAACAACGGTGGCCTCCATCTCCGCGCAATATGTCTTAACACGGGAAGAGCCATCTGCGCACCTTCTATGCACGCCGACCTCTTAACAGCATCGATATGTAGCACAGCACGAAGAAATCATTGCACTAAACCAAAATAACTATCCGGACTTGGTTCCTTCGGCCAAAGATGATCCACGACAGACCTCATGGCAAGCCCGGACAACCTATGGAGCTCAGCCCATTCGGCCATTTGCTCATTCAACAACAACGGACGCCTTGGATTACTGAACTGCGACCAGAACAATCTTTCCACCATATGATCTTTCTGATCATTGAAATACTTAGTCGCATCAGTAGCACTTTTTGCTAAATCCAAGTATGCGTCTACCGAACTCCACAATTGGTCAAGAGGGGCATACTTCGGATCGCCGAACTTTGTCCGCAATAAGAAGGGCTTCCCAGCCGCGATATCTCTGGCTTGACGAAGCTCCTCCCGCGCCGCTCTGATTTTAGAGCGCGTTTCCTTGGCTGCTTCCAAAGCCTTATTCAAGTTAGCTGCTTTCGCTTGGTTTTCCCTTTCTAGGAGCTCATAGCGGCTGGCGGCATTTTGCAGCTCAAGAGCCATGTTGGCTATTTTATCTTCGCACCGACGATGAGCAGCCTGTTCGGCTTTCAACTCTTCGGCTGCCTTCAGGGCGGCCGCATCGCTTCTCCTGGCTTGTTTTTTGGCTTGAGCAAGCTCTGCCCGAAGGGCCTCCACGGTGGCAGCTCCATCTACAGCCAAAGCATATTATAGATGCTAGCATTATGCTCCTCTCAATATTTGCTGACCACCCGAATATGCATACCCTGTGCCTCGTCAAGCCGCTTGTTCACAAGCGTGATGTCCGCATCCGCCACGTCAAGCCGCCGCCTCAATTCGGCAAAATCAGTAGTTCGGTCAACCGCCGGATATGCGGCCACCTGCATACGAAAGCAGCGCCGTTATTACCTGAGACTATGATCCTCTCCTCACCGTGTTTGGGCGGCAACCAGAGTCTCAGGGGCTACTATCTATACAGAGCACACCTAGCGTGTGGGGTACATTCAAAAATATATATATTACCTTGCGTACCTCAAAGCCTCTTAGCAGGCTCGCAAAAGCTTCATTCAACCCGCTTTTGGCGAATGAGATCCTCTCAATCACCGTACCCATTAAGGTACGATGTGCCTCTAAGATAGTTGCTTGCTCCAAAAGATCCATCAACGTGTCCTGTTGTACACCGGACAGTCCCGGCCTTTTTTTGTTGGTCTCCTTAGGAGCCGAGAACTCCGGACTTCGGGCGGGTGAAGAGTTACCTTTTGGCCTTTGCGGATCAGGGGAAATCCTCCGCGACGACACCTAAGGGTTGTCCGTCTCACGAGGAGGGGAAGCAGGAGGAGGCGTTTCGCTCTCTATCATCTCCGGAAGAAGATCCCCCGAAGACGAACATTGTGGAGAGGGGCTATGAGCCGGACTGTAAAACATATATGTCGGTTGTTATTCTCAGAAAAAGAGCAGGGCATATTTACCAATGTGCCTTTGATCACTTACAGTTTGGCTCACGGCCGGCTCCCTGCGGGTGCTGCGCGGTAAGGATACCCTCCGGGGAAGGGCCCCCTGGTGAAGGTTTCTTCCTTCGTCTGGAAACCTCCGTTTCCAAGTCTTCAGGGGCGGCCCTTTTCTTCCCGTGGGGAGAAGGGATTCTAGATTCACCTCCCCGAACATCCTCCTTCGCGGAGGCACTAATTCCCCCGGTTTGGATGTGTAACGTATGAAGCCTGCCTTTGGCTTCTTTGTTCCTCCCCTCATCTTCTCTTGAGGGCACTTGATACGGTGCGTGAGCCAGCATCCTGATTAGCAAAGGATCTGGCGAGTCTTCGGGAAGAGGGGCCGAACACCTGATCCTCTCCGCCTTCCTTATCCAGTCCTGGCAGAGGGCAATTTTTTAGAGTGATGTTGTGACAAATATAATAACAACAGGATCGGTCGCAGAGTTACTTACTAGGGTATCTGGACGATTACAGTTCAAACCCGCATCCTCGGTGGTGTCCGGACACTTTATTCATGATCCGAAGAACAATCGATACATCCCTTCGAGCGTCACACCGAAGAAGTGTTGAATAGTTCGTGGTCCTTCCGGGATGAACTCCCACATACGGAGAGATCGACGTTGGCATGGAAGGACCCGACGAACTACCATTACTTGAATTACTTTAACGAGACTGACATCCCTCTTGAGGAGATCTCGGATGCGACTCTGCAATGTCAGCACGTCATTAGCTGCCCCCCCAGTCCAGCCCTTTGTTGACCCATGATGCCAGCTGGGGCGGAGGGCCCGGGCGGAAGGCCGGGGCGGCCGCCTGCTTTGTACCTCGGGGTGCTGTGATGTAAAACCACTCCCGTTGCCATAAGTCGGACACCTCCGGAAAGGAACCCTTTGGCCATAGGGCCTTGGCACCTTTGCTTATTATAGCACCTCCGCACTCCACGTGTCGCCCGTCGATCATCTTCGGCTTCACATTAAAGGTCTTGAGCCATAAGCCGAAGTGTGGGGTAATGCGGAGGAAGGCCTCACACACGATGATAAACGACGAGATGTGAAGGATGGCATCTGGAGGTAGATCATGGAAATCTAGCCCGTAATAGAACATGAGCCCTCTTACGAAGGGATCAAGACTAAAGCCAAGCCCTCGAAGGAAGTGGGAGACAAATACGACACTCCCGTTGGGTTCGGGAGTAGGAATAACCTGCCCTTGAGCAGGTAGCCCGTGGGGGATTTCGGCGGTCAGATACCTAGCCTCCCTAAGCTTCTTGATGTCCTCCTCTGTGACAGAAGAGGTCATCCACCGGCCTTGAAGGTTGGATCCGGAGATGATTGAAGGTCCGAAGCGCTTAGCCTAAACCTTGGGTGTTGGAACTCGAGGTAGGGGAAGGGAAGGATTGGGCGTGGAAAGAAAAGGACGGGTCTGGACCTCTTTATAAAAAAGGTGAATATCAAGCGTCCTCCACGTGGCCGTTTGGAACTTGCCTAAAATCGAGGAGTCATACTAACAGCACGATTGGGTTACCCACGCCCGTATTGATGAGAATCCCGTGATAAGGGGGACACGATCTCTGCTTCGACAAGACGTGCCAATAAAACCGCCTCGCAATACGTGCAATAGCAGGCTAAAAAACGGTTCGTATAATGACCGGGCCGCGGTGTTATGTCACGCTATGAAAAGTTGTCAGCAGATTAGATTTGTGGAATATTATGCTCTCTACGGTGGTGTGTGAAATTTGTTTTGCAGAGCCGAACACGATTCATGTGTTCAAAATCTACCTTGGAGTATTCGGAGAAGGAACCCGCCTTGCAATGCCGAAGACAATCTGCGTGCCGGACTCATCGTCATTGAAGCCTGTTTCAGGGGCTACTAAGGGAGTCCTGGATTAGGGGGTCCTCAGACAGCCGGACTATATGCATATGCCGAACTATTGGACTATGAAGATACAAGATTGAAGACTTCGTCCCGTGTCCGGGTGGGACTCTCTTTGCGTGGAAGGCAAGCTTGGCAATTCAGATATGTAGATTTCCTTCTCTGTAACCGACTCTGTGTAACCCTAGCCCCCTCCGGTGTCTATATAAACCGGAGGGTTTAGTCCATAGGACAACAATGATCATAACCATAGGCTAGCTTCTAGGGTTTAGCCTCTATGATCTCGTGGTAGATCAACACTTGTAATACTCATATCATAAAGATCAATCAAGCAGGAAGTAGGGTATTACCTCCATCGAGAGGGCCCGAACCTGGGTAAACATTGTGTCCCCCGCTTCCTGTTACCATTAGCCTTAGACGCATAGTTCGGGACCCCCTACCCGAGATCCACCGGTTTTGACACCGACACCAGTACTTAGCAAAAATTTTCCTTCCTGATAAATCAATCTGACCATGTCGGCTTTCATCATCGGTTGTAGTTAAATTCAAAACTCAACAAATTTCACCTTTGACAGACATCAAAAACTGGTCATGGCGGCTTACATAGCCCGATGTAACTAGTCATATACCATTAGGCCCCTTTCTAAGACGCCATTCTGAATATGTGTTGTAATACTTTCCCTCCGGCTTAATTTGAACCAACAAACTTGTTCTTTTCCTTTTTAGGCTTCTTTTTTCACTATGGCCCTAAAGACAACCACCTTCTGTAACTGGGTTCCCTCCATCGTCACTGAGAAAACACTCCAGGACTTTATAACAACCGGTTATTTGCCAAAGAAGTCTGTCATGCACTACCGTGCCCCTAAGCCGGAAGAGGAGAAACCTCAGCCAAAGGAGGACGAAGTCATTGTCTTTACAAATCAGTTGAATCGGGGCTTCTCACCGCCTAACTCTAAATTCTTCCGGGATGTTCTGCACTTTTTTAATCTTCATCCTCAAGACATCGGACCCAATTCCGTGTCAAACATATGCAATTTCCAAGTTTTCTGTGAGGTGTACCTTCAGGAGGAGCCCAGTGTTGAGCTGTTCAGAGAGTACTTTTATTTGAACCGCCAGAACGAGTACTCAAATGGACCCAACCTAGAACTTGGTGGAATCTCAATTCAGTGAAGGAGAGATGCTATCTTCCCTTATGCCCGCCTACCGAGTCATCCCAAGGATTGGAATCAGACATGGTTCTATTGCAAGGATACTTCTCCGGCTGACGAGAACCGACTTCCCGGCTTTCACCCTTGCGTCTGGACTCAAAACATCATCTTCCTGACAAGCTGACAATCGCTGAACGGAAGAAATTCACCCCTACCATTGCCAAGGTCAAGGCTCTGTTGGGAAACGGCTTAACTGACATTGACTTGGTTCGATGCTGGGTTTCATGGCGGGTCATTCCATTGTGTCGCCGCACCGGCTTAATGTGCACTTACACTGGTGGAAAAAAGGATCCACTGCGCCACAACTCTGAGGATTTAACTGGCCATCAACGAAATGACAAAGTCCCTTCTGCATGAAAGCCCGGTGGACTGAAGCAAAGTGGGCCTAAACCCTTTCTGCACATCTAACCCGGCACCAAAAGTAAGTCTTTAAATTACTTACTTTGCCTTCATCCTTAAATACTTTGTTTAACTCAACTTTGATGACTTTCACAGGCTGATGATGACTTCTGGAAGAAGGAATATGACCATGAAGCTGCCAAAAGGGCCAGAAAAGCCAAGAAAGCCGCCAAGAAAATGACCAAGAAGAAGGGGAAGAAAACCAGTGCTTCTGAGATGCTTGAACTGGACGACAGCTCTGAGTCGGAGGTAGCCCTTGATTCCCTTGGCTCTTTTTTCAACCATCTTATTGACATTGATTATCATCAGGATGACACGGGGACCAGTCAAGCAATCGAAGAAGAGGCAACTATCATTTCCTCCGACTCCGAGCCCTTGCCAAGACAGAAAATTCGAAGAGTAACCTGGAAAGTAAGCTTTTCACACCCCTTAGCTCATATGGATCCTCACTTTCTTTTGAAGCAACAACAACACGAGAGCCGGCGACAGACTCAGACTAGCAGGGATGAAGAATTATCTTCCGGCTTACCGAACACTCCGAGGAAGCGTCGAAACAAGGTCACCCTCGATTTAAGCTCTTTTTATCCTCTGGCGGGTCTCACCTGCCAACCACTTAATTCTTCCGACTCAAATTATCAGGAAACATCCCGTTCCTCTTTCGGCAATTCATCTCAGTCTCATCTATCGACTTTCAAGACTGCTCCCGGGTAATAATAATTACTTATTTGCTCATTGTGCCCCTTGATACTTATACTGACCTCTCATAACTCATGTAGTGGAAAAGCCAAGCCCATCAAGAAGGCAAAGGTGAATAAGCCGGTCGAAGACCCGAAAGTCAGTGAACCGGAGCAACAAACTGCAGCGCCTGAGGCCTCTATTCCTCAACCATCAGAGCCGGTTCTTGATGTTCCACCAGAAATCCCTGGCTCTTCTATTGATCAAGCAAATGATGACCCTTTGAACACTGAAGCATCAAGCCCAGTTAAATCAACTGAGACACATGATGACGATGTGGTGATTACCAATACTAGCTTTAGAGAGCCGGGCAGGCCTACTATTTTAGCCAAACATTCTGCCAAGGAGGAGTGCACTGAACGGCATAAAGTAAGATTTTATGTTGCTGACTACTCCCAATTAAGCATTGGCGAAGTATATTCTGGCTATCTCAGTCAAGTACACATCAGCCATGAACTTGAAGTTGACATGGTGAAGGAAATGCACCTAAAATTTGAGGTATAAGCTCTTCCTTTATTGAATTATGCACATCCTGTCAGCCCCCAAGTCTACTGTTTATGATGAATATACTATAGACTTAGATTAACCATGAGCATAAATAACACTCTTTGTCAAACTCTTTAAAAATCCGGCTTAAAGGATCTGGTTTAAAGTAGAGTTGTAATGATTAACACTGAATCCGTAGCCCCCAAGGGCCGGTTTAATCAGCATGAATGAGCTGGTCCTTTATATTCTTGTGTAAAAAGAAGTACTTACTTGTGTAGTTCTCATGAGCCGGCTGTGGCCATTTGCAGCACAACCGGGTCACTGTAAAGTAGTAAGAATACAAGTGATGACCCACAAGTGTAGGGGATCTATCGTAGTCCTTTTGATAAGTAAGAGTGTCGAACCCAATGAGGAGCAGAAGGAAATGACAAGCGTTTTTCAGTAAGGTATTCTCTGCAAGCACTGAAATTATCGGTAATAGATAGTTTTGTGATAAGGTAATTTGTAACGAGTAACAAGCAATGAAAGTAAATAAGGTACAACAAGGCGGCCCAATCCTTTTTGTAGCAAAGGACAAGCATGGACAAGTTCTTATATAGAGAAAAGCGCTCCCGAGGACACATGGGAATTATCGTCAAGCTAGTTTTCATAACGCTCATATGATTCGCGTTCGTTACTTTGATAATTTGATATGTGGGTGGACCGGTGCTTGGGTACTGCCCTTTCTTGGACAAGCATCCCACTTATGATTAACCCCTATTGCAAGCATCCACAACTACAAAAGAGTATTAAGGTAAACCTAACCATATCATGAAACATGTGGATCCAAATCAGCCCCTTACGAAGCAACACATAAACTAGGGTTTAAGCTTCTGTCACTCTAGCAACCCATCCTCTACTTATTACTTCCCAATCCCTTCCTCTAGGCCCAAACAATGGTGAAGTGTCATGTAGTCGACATTCACATAACACCACCAGAGGAGAGAAAACATACATCTCATCAAAATATCGAACGAATACCAAATTCACATGACTACTTATAGCAAGACTTCTCCCATGTCCTCAGGAACAAACGTAACTACTCACAATCATATTAATGTTCATAATTATAGGGGTATTAATATGCATTAAGTATCTGAACATATGATCTGCCACCGAATAAACCAACTAGCATCAACTACAAGGAGTAATCAACACTACTGGTAACCCACAGGTACCAATATGAGGTTTTGGGACAAAGATTGGATACAAGAGATGAACTAGGGTTTGAGAGGAGATGGTGCTGGTGAAGATGTTGATGGAGATTCACCCCCTCCCGATGAGAGGATCGATGGTGATGATTTCCCCTCCCGGAGGGGTGTTTCCCTGGCAGAACAGCTCCGCCGAAGCCCTAGATTGGTTCCGCCAAGGTTCCGCCTCGTGGCGGCGATGTTTTGTCCCGAAATCTTGCTTATGATTTTTTCCAGGGTAAAAGACTTCATATAGCAGAAGATGGTCACCGGAAGGTTGCCAGGGGGCCCATGAGACAGGGGGCGCGCCCTGGGGGGTAGGGCGTGCCCCCCACCCTCGTGGACGGTGGGTGGCCCCCCTTAAGTATTTCTTCCGCGCAGTATTTTTCATTAATTCCAAAAATGACTTCCGTGGAGTTTCAGGACTTTTGGAGTTGTGCAGAATAGGTCTCTAATATTTGCTCCTTTTCCAGCCCAGAATCCCAGCTGCTGACATTCTCCCTCTCCATGTAAACCTTGTAGAATAAGAGAGAATAGGCATAAGAATTGTGACATAACGTGTAATAACAGCCCATAATGCAATAAATATCGATATAAAAGCATGATGCAAGATGGACGTATCAACTCCCCCAAGCTTAGACCTTGCTTGTCCTCAAGCGGAAGCCGATATTGAAAAATATGTCCACATGTTTATAGATAGAGGTGAAAAAATAAAATACGAACATGAGGGCATCATGATCATTCTTATAACAACAACATATATATATATATATATATATATAAATTTCATCATATGATTTCTTACGCTCAAGTAACAATCTGTTCACAATGTCAAGTATGAATCAGAAACTTCATTGAAAATGAACAAACTACAATCTTGGTCATTGAAGCAATTGCAATTTATCATAACACCGAAAAGAGTCAACATAAGAGCTTTTCAACAAGTCCACATACTCAACTATTATTTAGTCTTTCACAATTGCTAACACTCACGCGATACTTACAGGTATGAAGTTTTAATCGGACACAGAGAAAGATAGGGGCTTATAGTGTTGCCTCCCAGCGTTTTACCTCAAGGGTAATGTCAATAATAATAATTAATGCTAACTTACATCCAATTGGATATATATATCAGGATCTTTCCAACATGAGGTGCTTGCCAAAGGATAAAATGTAAAAACGAAAGGTGAAGATCACCATGACTCTTGCATAAGGTATAAGACAAAAGTAAAAGATAGGCCCTTCGCAGAGGGAAGCAGAGGTTGTCATGTGCTTTTATGGTTGGATGCACGAAATCTTAATGCAAAAGAACGTCACTTTATATTGCCACTTGTGAAATGTACCTTTATTATGCAGTTCGTCGCTTTTATTGCTTCCATATCACAAGATCGTATAAAGCTTATTTTCTCCACACTAATAAGTCAAACATATTTAGAGAGAAATTTTTATTGCATGCAACATGACAACTTACTTGAAGGATCTTATTCAATCCATAGGTAGATATGCTGGACTCTCATGGCAAACTGTGTTTAATGATATTTGGAAGCACAAGTAGTATCTCTACTTGGTGCAAGGAATTTGGCTAGCATGAGGGGTGATAACCCACAAGTGTAGGAGATTGCAACAGTTTTCGATAAGTAAGAGTGTCGAACCCAACGAGGAGCTAAAGGTAGAATAAATATTCCCTCAAGTTCTATCGACCACCGATACAACTCTACGCACGCTTGACGTTCACTTTACCTAGAACAAGTATGAAACTAGAAGTACTTTGTAGGTGTGATAGGATAGGTTTGCAAGATAATAAAGAGTACACGAATATAAACTAGGGGCTGTTTAGATAAAGAAGCAAATAAAGTAAATATAACGAGTGTGGAAAAGTGGTGGTAGGAGTTGTGAAATTGTCCCTAAGCAATTGACTACATTACTAGACCGGTAATCCCTATTGCAATTCTATTTGAGGGAGAGGCATAAGCTAACATACTTTCTCTTCTTGGATCATATGCACTTATGATTGGAACTCTAGCCAGCATCCAAAACTACTAAAGATTCATTAAGGTAAAACCCAACCATAGCATTAAAGCATCAAGTCCTCTTTATCCCATACGCAACAACCTACTTACTCGGGGTTGTGTTTCAGTCACTCACGCAACCCACTATAAGCGAATCATGAACGCATTGCAACACCCTGCAGTGGGAATCCCTCACGCTTGTGCGACACGGAGGGCACAATAGGACATCACCAATAATAAAGCATGCAACTCAAACCAATCATAGCAATTCATCAATCACCGATAGGACAACGAAAATCTACTCAGACATCATAGGATGGCAATACATCATTGGAAAATAATATGAAGCATAAAGCACCATGTTCAAGTAGAGGATACAACAGGTTGCGGGAGAGTGGACTACTGGATATAGAAGGGGGAAGGTGATGGAGATGTTGGTGAAGATGACGGTGGTGTTGGTGAAAATCGCGGTGATGATGATGGCCCCCGGCAGCGCTCCGGCGCCACCGGAAGTAAGGGGGAGAGAGGCCCCCTTCTTCTTCTTCTTCTTCCTTGACCTCCTCCCTAGATGGTAGAAGGGTTTCCCCTCTGGTCCTTGGCTCCCATGGCTTGGGAGGGGCGAGAGCCCCTCCGAGATTGGATCTATCTCTCTGTTTCTGGGTTCTCTGTTTCTGCCCCTTCACCGTTTCCTTTATATCTGGAGATCCGTAACTCCGATTGGGGTGAATCTTTCGCCCAGATTTCCCCCCCATAAAATTAGCTTTCTTGCGGCAAAAGAAGAGCGTCAACCGCCTTACGGGTGGCCCACGAGAGTCCAGGGCGCGCCCAGGGGGGGAGGGGGGAGGGCGCGCCCCCTGTCTCGTGGCCACCTCAGACACCGTTTCGTGTTGATTCTTCCTCCGGAAAATCCCAAATATTCCAAAATAATTCTCCGTCCGTTTTTATCCCGTTTGGACTCCGTTTGATATTGGTTTTCTACGAAACATAAAACATGCAACAAACAGGAACTGGCACTGGGCACTGGATCAATATGTTAGTCCCAAAAATAATATAAAAAGTTGCCAAAAATATATGAAAGTTGAAGAATATTGGCATGGAACAATCAAAAATTATAGATACGATGGAGACGTATCAGCATCCCCAAGCTTAATTCCTGCTCGTCCTCGAGTAGGTAAATGATAAAAAGATAATTTTTGATGTGGAATGCTACCTAGCATAATCTTGATCATATGTCTAATCATGGCATGAATATTAAGACACGAGTGATTCAAAGCAATAGTCTATCATTTGACATAAAAACAATAATACTTCGAGCGTACCAATAAAGCAATCATGTCTTTTCAAAACAACAAGGCCAAAGAAAGCTTATCCCTACAAAATCATACAGTTTGGCCATGCTTCATTTTCGTCACACAAAATGCTCCCATCATGCACAACCCCGATGACGAGCCGAGCAATTGGTTCATACTTTTTAACGCGCTTCAGCTTTTTCAACCCTCACGCAATACATGAGCGCAGGCCATGGATATAGCACTATAGTTGGAATAGAATATAATGATGGAGGTTATGTGGAGAAGACAAAAAAGGGGAGAAAGTCTCACATCGACGCGGCTAATCAACGGGCTATGGAGATGCCCATCTATTGATGTCAATGTGAGGAGTAGGGATTGCCATGCAACGGATGCACTAAGAGCTATAAATGTATGAAAACTCAACAAAAGAAACTAAGTGGGTGTGCATCCAACTTTCTTGCTCATGAAGACCTAGGGCATGAAGCCCATCGTTGGAATATACAAGCCAAGTTCTATAATGAAAATTCCCACTAGTATATGAAAGTGACAACATAGGAGACAATCTATATGAAGAACATGGTGCTACTTTGAAGCACAAGTGTGGAAAAAGGATAGTAACATTGCCCCTTTTTTCTTTTTCTTTTCTTTTTTTTCTTTTGGGTGGGCTTCTTTGGCCCCCTTTTTTATTTAGGATTCTTTGGCCTTTCCCTTTTTTTTCTTTTTTTCTTTTTTATGGGGCAATGCTCTATAATGATGATCATCACACTTTTATTTACTTACAACTCAATATTACAACTCGGTACTAGAACAAAGATATGACTCTATATGAATGCTTCGGGCGGTGTACCGGGATGTGTAATGATCTAGCATAGCAATGACATCAAAAAACGGACAAGCCATGAAAACATCATGCTAGCTATCTTACGATCATGCAAAGCAATATGACAATAAATGCTCAAGTCATGTATATGATGATGATGGAAGTTGCATGGCAATATATCTCGGAATGGCTATGGAAATGCCATAATAGGTAGGTATGGTGGCTGTTTTGAGGAAGATATAATGAGGCTTATGTGTGATAGAGCGTATCGTATCACGGGGATTGGATGCACCAGCGAAGTTTGCACCAACTCTCAAGGTGAGAAAGGGCAATGCACGGTACCGAAGAGGCTAGCAATGATGGAAAGGTAAAAGTGCGTATAATCCATGGACTCACATTAGTCATAAAGAACTCATATACTTATTGCAAAAGTTTATTAGCCCTCGAAGCAAAGTACTACTACGCATGCCCCTAGGGGGATAGATTGGTAGGAAAAGACCATCACTCGTCCCCGACTGCCACTCATAAGGAAGACAATCAAAGAAACACCCCATGCTTCAAATTTGTCACACAACGGTTACCATACGTACATGCTACAGGACTTGCAAACCTCAACACAAGTGTCTCTACAATCCACAACCACCCACTAGCATGACTCTAATATCACCATCTTTATATCGCAAAACTATTGCAAGGAATCAAACATATCATATTCAGCGATCTACAAGTTTATGTAGGATTTTATGACTAACCATGTGATTGACCAATTCCTGTCATCTCTCTAAATAGATATAAGTGAAGCAAGAGAGTTTAATTCTTTCTACAAAAGATATGCCATGCTCTAACAAATATAAGTGAAGCAAAAGAGCATACTACAAATGGCGGTTTTCTATGTGAAGAGAAACAGGCAATCCAAACTTCAAATGATATAAGTGAAGCACATGAAGCATTCTATAAAGCCATACTCAAAATATTTAAGTGAAGTGCAATGATCATTCTATAAATACCAAGGACTATCTCATACCAGCATGGTGCATAAAAGAAAAGTGAAAACTAAATGCAAAAGACGCTCCAAGACTTGCACATATCGCATGAACGAAACAAATACGAAAACATACTGATACTTGTTGAAGAAAGAGGGGATGCCTTCCGGGG
Source organism: Triticum dicoccoides (assembly GCF_002162155.2). Taxonomy (NCBI): domain Eukaryota; kingdom Viridiplantae; phylum Streptophyta; class Magnoliopsida; order Poales; family Poaceae; genus Triticum; species Triticum dicoccoides. The sequence continues at coordinate 128,324,792 of NC_041385.1, forward strand.
CATCCCCAAGCTTAGACGCTTGAGTCTCCTTGAATATTTACTTGGGGTTCCTTGGGAAACCCCAAGCTTGAGATCTTGCCTCTCTTCCTTTTCCTCATATCGAGACCTCCTCGTTTAGACACTTCATCCACACAAAACTTCAACAGAAAACTCGGTAAGATCCGTTAGTATAATAAAGCAAATCACCACTCTAAGTACTGTAGCAAACCAATTCATATTTTGTTTTTGCATTGTGTCTACTGTAGTATAACTTTTTCATGGCTTAATCCACTAATATAAATTGATAGATTCATCAAAACAAGCAAACTATGCATCAAAAACAGAATCTGTTAAAAACAGAACAGTCTGTAGCAATCTGAGCACTCACCATACTTCTGGTACCCCAAAAATTCTACCAAAATTAGGAACAATAAAAAAATTGTATAGAAAGACAGTGCAAAAGGAATCAGAACCAATGGACCTTCCAGTTAAAAATGTAAAATCGCGCACTAGAGCCAAAGTTTCTGTCCAGCACCGTACAAACCAACAAGCATTGTAAACATCCTAAAGGCAAACCTTGGCACATTATTTTTATAATACAATGGAATTGTACAAGGGGATAATTATTTTTTATGAAAAGTTTCTGTAATCAAGATTCACAAAGTTTCCGTGAGCATGAACAAAGTTCAAGGCTAGCTCCCACTTCAAGAATGCTTGTCTCTCTCACTTTCACTTTCCTTTTTGAAAAGTTTTTAGGTTCCCCTCTTTATTTTTTTGTTTTTAAACTATATGAAAGCACACAACAGAAATAAATGACTCTCTAAAACTTCCGGGTTGTCTCCCTGGCAGCGCTTTCTTTAAAGCCATTAAGCTAGGCATTTAGTGCTCAAGTAATGAATCCACCCGGATCCCAAGGTATATCAAAGCCAATTTTAACTAACAATGATTTGTAATTTAGTAGTGAGCACAAGGTAACATATATCATGCAACAACGAAGTCTAAATCTCTTCCTATGCATCGGCATGTCATAAAAGAACAATTCATGCACACATAGTAAAGGCCAATGCATAGTATAAGCAGTTTCTTGCAATTTCATGGTATGGGAAACATAGAGAGGTGGAGAAATAGTTCCTCTATAATAATAATTGCAAGTAGGAGCAGCAAGCACATGCATATTACATTCATCAAAATCATCATGTGCAATGGTAAAAGGCAACCCATCAATATAATCCTTAATAAGCACAAACTTCTCCGATATGGTGTAGTTTGGAGAATTCAAAAAGATAATAGGACTGTCATGCGTGGGTGCAATAGCAACAATTTCATGTTTAACATAAGGAACTATAGCAAGTTCATCTCCATAAGCATAATTCATATTGGCATCTTGGCCACAAGCATAGCAAGCATCATCAAAAAGGGATATTTCAAACAAATTCAAGGGATCATAGCAATCATCCTTCGGTAAGCACGAAGGGGAATTAAATAATGTATGAGTTGGAGGGTTACTCTCATTAGAAGGTGTGCACGGGCAGCTAATCCGCTCTTCCTCCTATTGTTCTTCGCTCTTCTTATCATCTTTTTCATCCAATGAGCTCACTGTTTCATCAATTTCTTCTTCCATAGCTTCCTGCAAAATATTATTCTCTTCTTGGACAGCGGAGACTTTCTCCATAAATGCATTAATATAGTAATTGTATTCATAATTTTCATAGCAATATCTAAGTATAGCAAGATTTTCAGGCCTATAAACACCATCATCATCAAAAGCTTCATACTTTTCAAACAAAGTTTCAATTTCATAAGCAGCCTTAAAAGCAACAAATTCTTCTATTTGTTCCACATCATAGTAATCATACATACCATTAGCATAAGAAGCTAAGGTTTCATTATCATTAAATTTGCATGAAAAGGGAAGGTGTGGAGCCTTCATCCTAGTGCAACAAGTAATACCATATCTCAAGCATAGATCCTGGGCATACCAATGCAACATAATAAATTGATCCCATAATAGTTTCTGTTTTTGTGTCGAGCGATAATCCCTAAAGTATTCACGTTGATCCAACGTGTCTCCCATTATAAAGTTGAATGGGGTTTTCTCAGGATTATCAAAGTAGTACTTAATATCTTTCACATAATGAGAATCGGGGGTTTTAGGAGTTACCCCATCTACATGAGTAGCAAGTACATCTAATTTTTTTGGTATTTTGTGTTCCATATCCATAACTAAAGATAGAGAACAACTAAGAACAGCAAATAAAAATTACTTAGTGATAAAGAAAACAAGCACACACGAGAATGTTCACCCCACGCTATGACTCCCCGACAACGGCGCCAGAAAAAGGTCTTGATAACCCACAAGTGTAGGGGATCACAATAGTTTTCGATAAGTAAGAGTGTCGAACCCAACGAGGAGCTAAAGGTATAATAAATATTCCCTCAAGTTCTATCGACCACAGATACAACTCTACGCACGCTTGAAGTTCGCTTTACCTAGAACAAGTATGAAACTAGAAGTACTTTGTAGGTGTGATAGGATAGGTTTGCAAGATAATAAAGAGTACACGAATATAAACTAGGGGCTGTTTAGATAAAGAAGCAAATAAAGTAAATGTAACGAGTGTGGAAAAGTGGTGGTAGGAGTTGTGAAATCGTCCCTAAGCAATTGACTATGTTACTAGACCGGTAATCACTATTGCAATTCTATTTGAGGGAGAGGCATAAGCTAACCTACTTTCTCTTCTTGGATCATATGCACTTATGATTGGAACTCTGGCAAGCATCCGCAACTACTAAAGATTCATTAAGGTAAAACCCAACCATAGTGAGGGAGTCGTGGATTAGGGGGTGTCCGGATGGCCGGACTATGACCTTTGGCCGGACTCCCGGACTATGAAGATACAAGATTGAAGACTTCATCCCGTGTCCGGATAGGACTTTCCTTGGTGTGGAAGGCAAGCTTGGCGATATGATATGAAGATCTCCTCCCATTGTAACCGACTCTGTGTAACCCTAGCCCTCTCCGGTGTCTATATAAACTGGAGAGTTTTAGTCCGTAGGACGAACAACAATCATACCATAGGCTAGCTTCTAGGGTTTAGCCTCTCTGATCTCGTGGTAGATCAACTCTTGTACTACCCATATCATCAATATTAATCAAGCAGGAGTAGGGTTTTACCTCCATCGAGAGGGCCCGAACCTGGGTAAAAACATCATGTCCCTTGTCTCCTGTTACCATCCGCCTAGACGCACAGTTCGGGACCCCCTACCTGAGATCCGCCGGTTTTGACACCGACATTGATGCTTTCATTGAGAGTTCCTCTGTGTCGTCACCCTTAGGCCCGATGGCTTCTTCGATCGTCAACCACGACGCGGTCCGGGGTGAGACTTTTCTCCCCAGACAGATCTTCGTATTCGGCGGCTTCGCACTGCGGGCCAATTCGCTTGGCCATCTGGAGCAGATCGAAAGCTACGCCCCTGGCCATCAGGTCAGGTTTGGAAGCTTAAACTACACGACCGACATCCGCGGGGACTTGATCTTCGACGGATTCGAGCCACGGCCGAGCGCGCCGCACTGTCACGATGGGCATGATCTAGCTTTGCCGCCAGACAGCGCCCAGAGCGCTGCTCAGATGTCCGCTCCGACCATTAGTTCGGAGCCGACTGCGCCAGTTGGGGACGGACGGTTGGACGCCGCCCCAGGAGCCGCAATCTCTACGGTGATAGAGCCGAATACCGGCTTAGTCCTTTGCGAGGCCAGTGACTCCAAGGTGCCTTACTCCTGTCCGGACTCCGAACCTTCCGCACCTCTTCCGATCGAACCCAATTGGGCTCCAATCATGGAGTTCACCGCCGCAGACGTTTTTCAGCACTCGCCCTTCGGCGATATCCTGAATTCACTAAAGTCTCTCTCTTTGTCAGGAGAGCCCTGGCCGGACTATGGTCAGCAGGGTTGGGATGCGGACGATGAAGAAATTCGAAACCCACCCACCACGCACTTTGTAGCCACTGTCGACGATCTAACCGACATGCTCGACTTCGACTCCGAAGACATCGACGGTATGGACGCCGATGAAGGAGACGACCAAGAACCATCACCTATAGGGCACTGGAAAGCCACCTCGTCATATGACATATACATGGTGCACACCCCCAAAGCAGGGGATGGCGATGAAAAAATGGAGGATGACCCCTCCAAGAAGCAACCCAAGCACCGACGTCAGCGGCGCCGCTCTAAATCCCGCCAAAGCAAAAACGGCGAGTCTGGCACCGGAGACATCAACACCCCGGACAGTGCCGAAGACAACCCCCTCCAGCAGGATTCAGCATAGGAGGACGGAGGAGCCAGCCCTCATGAGAGAGCGGCAGACAGGGAGTTCGAGGATGACAATTATATGCCTCCCTCCGAAGACGAGGCAAGCCTCGACGACGACGAATTTGTCGTGCCAGGGGATCCCGTCGAACAAGAGCGTTTCAAACGCAGGCTTATGGCCACGGCGAGCAGCCTCAAGAAAAAACAACAGCAGCTTAGAGCTGACCAAGACTTGCTAGCCGACAGATGGACTGAAGTCCTGGCGGCCGAAGAGTATAAACTCGAACGCCCCTCCAAGAGTTACCCAAAGCGCAGGCTGCTACCCCAACTAGAGGAGGAAGCAACTAAACCTACATCACCAGCGTACGATGCGCCCGATCGGCCACCCCGTGGCCGCGACAGAGAGGCCTTTCGGCCCTCAACCCAAGCCGCACCCCGGTGCCGCTCCAAGAATACCAGAGCACGGGGAAACGCAACAGACCTGCAAGACATATTGGAGGATAAGGCAAGGCAAACAAGATCGATCTACGGATCGCGTGGGCGCCCTACGTCACGTGATGATAACCATCACGCCGGATATGATAAATACGGCCAGGCCGAATACAACAGACAAAGCTCATCCGAGCTACGTCGCGATATAGCCCAGTACAGGGGCGCCGCACACCCACTATGCTTCACAGACGAAGTAATGGATCATCAAATCCCCGAGGGTTTTAAACCCGTAAACATCGAATCATCCGATGGCACAACAGATCCCGCGGTATGGATCGAGGATTATCTCCTTCATATCCACATGGCCCATGGTGATGATCTACATGCCATCAAATACCTCCCGCTCAAGCTTAAAGGACCAGCTCGGCATTGGCTTAACAGCCTGCCAGCAGAGTCAATTAGTTGCTGGGAGGACCTGGAATCCGCATTCCTCGACAACTTCCAGGGCACTTATGGGCGACCACCAGACGCTGATGACCTAAGCCACATAATCCAGCAGCCAGAGGAATCGGCCAGACAATTCTGGACACGGTTCCTAACCAAGAAAAATCAAATAGTCGACTGTCCGCATGCCGAGGCCCTTGCAGCCTTCAGGCACAACATCCGAGACGAATGGCTTGCCCGACACCTAGGACAGGAAAAGCTGAAATCTATGGCGGCCCTCACGACACTCATGACCCGCTTTTGCACGGGAGAAGACAGCTGGCTAGCTCGTAGCAATAACATAACCAAGAGCCGTGGCAATTCAGATACCAAGGACAACGATGGCAGGTCACGTCGCAACAAGCACAAGCGCCACATTAACGACGACAATACTGAGGATACGACAGTTAATGCTGGATTCATAAGCTCTAAACCTGGTCAGCGGAAGAAGCCATTCAAAATAAACCCTCCGGGCCCATCCAGTTTAGACCAGATACTCGATCGCTCATGCCAGATACACAGCACCCCCGAACAACCAGCCAACCACACCAACAGGGATTGTTGGGTGTTCAAGCAGGCAGGCAAGTTAAGTGCCGAAACCAGAGACAAGGGGCTACGTAGCGATGACGAGGAGGAGCCCCGGCCGCCGAACAACAGAGGATAGAAGGGCTTCCCCCCGCAAGTGCGGATGGTGAACATGATATACGCAACCCATATCCCCAAAAGGGAGCGGAAGTGTGCTCTCAAGGACATCTATGCGTTGGAGCCAGTCGCCCCAAAGTTCAACCCATGGTCCTCCTACCCGATCACTTTTGATCGAAGGGACCGCCCCACTAGCATTCGTCATGGCGAATTCGCCGCATTGGTCCTAGACCCAATCATTGACGGATTTCACCTCACTAGAGTCCTCATGGACGGCGGCAGCAGCCTGAACCTGCTTTATCAGGATACAGTGCGAAAAATGGGTATAGATCCCTCAAGGATTAAACCCACAAAGACAACCTTTAAAGGCGTCATACCAGGTGTAGAAGCCAGCTGTACAGGCTCGGTTACACTCGAAGTGGTCTTCGGATCCCTGGATAATTTTCGAAGCGAAGAGTTAATCTTTGACATAGTCCCATTCCGCAGTGGCTATCACGCCCTGCTCGGACGAACCGCATTTGCAAAATTCAACGCGGTGCCGCACTACGCATATCTCAAGCTCAAGATGCCAGGTCCTCGCGGAGTCATTATGGTAAATGGAAACACCGAATGCTCTCTCCGAACGGAGGAGCACACAGCGGCCCTGGCGGCGGAAGTACAGAGTAGCCTCTCAAGGCAATTCCAATCCGGGTGTTAAACGTCCAGACAACGTCAAGCACGCCCGAAGTAACCTACAACAAAACCGGTCGGCACGTTCCGAGCAAGCATAGCAGTGCGGACCCAACCCCAGCCCTTGCCAAATGGCGATATCGGTACCACGCGTACATAATTACGCTTTGGAAATACCATGGGCATAAGGGGAGGGGCACAACTACGGCATGCCCAGAATGCGGCTCAACCCCACTAAGGGGCTCCCTATCTGCCATTTCCTTTTTTTATATACTTTCAGGAACCAACTATTCAGAAGGCCTGTCCGGCAATACACTCGCCGAACTCACGATGCAACAGCCAGGGAGAGAACAAGCCACGTCAAAATGTCCAGGTGGTCTCTATAACGAGCTAAATACCTGTTTTACTTAAAGTCCCGCAGCTTGCCCCTAGAGGGGGACATGTCAAATAATCCCATCTCTTGCTTATCGCACTGTTTGTATCGTTCTGCTTCCATAGCAGCCCTTTTTAATAAACAATACATAACTCTTATCTATTATTGTATTCATCTATTTTTATACAAATATGTTCAGTCATGACATTATGCAACCGTACACTTTGGTACGACCAATACACCAGGGGCTTAAGCACCCCATAACATGGTGTGAGAAGACCGAACACTCTCATGAGTGCGGCACCCCGAACTTATAGCACTATATGCATCGGCTCCAAATCATGTCTTGGGTCAATAGTTGGGTTTGCCCGGCTCCCATGTTTTGGTACCTTACGTTCCGCAATGTTGGCTAAGGTAGCGCTGGGAGAACTACTGCGATTGTGCCCCAGTTGAGCTGGGTTAACACCTCAATAGAGAAAGCTAAAACTGACCGTCATGATAGTGCGATAGGCCGGTCGCTGTTCGCGAGGTTTTTCGAGTCCCTAAAGACTTATGCCGCTTAGAGAGAGGAGCCGGATTTATCTGGCCTAGGCGTGGATAGCGCCCCGAACTCGGTCTTCCGAATACTAGGGGCTTCGCCGAAATTTAAAATTATAGAATTCTATGGCTAAGTGAGAGTGATAAAGTATTATAAGTCCGATGGCCTTGTTCATTGTGCTGAGCGCCTCCCTAGATGGACCCAAGAATGGGAACAAGAGCGCTTAGGTTTATCCCGAACACCCCAGCACTCATGGCATGGGGGTAGAAGCCGACGACTTGCATCTCTCAGATTTGATAAACGGCCGCCTAGAAGGTAATATTTTAAATTAACAAGCGTTGCTTTTCGCATATGAACAAAGTTTTCAACGTACAGGATAACAGATGCGAGTCTACTAAAAAATTACATCTTTGGAGCATTCACCCGCTATAAGGCGGGCACCCTTCAGGACGCCCTTATAATACATCTCGGGCGTGCGATACTCCTTGCCCGGCGGTGGCGCGTCCGTCAATAGCTTCTCAGCGTCTAGCTTGCCCCAGTGCACTTTAGCACAGGCGAGGGCCCGACGGGCACCTTCAATACAGACAGAGCGCTTGACGAGTTCAATCCATGGACAAGCGTCCACCAGCCGTCGCACCAGACCGAAGTAACTCCCAGGCATGGCTTCTCTAGGCCACAACCGAACTATGAGGCCCTTCATGGCCTGTTTGGCCACCTTATGGAGCTCGACCAGCTGCTTCAGCTGGTCGCTTAGGGGCACCGGATGTCCGGCCTCAGCATATTGAGACTAGAACACATTTTCTGTCGAGCTCCCCTCCTCGGCTCGGTAGAATGCGGGAGCATCAGACACACTACGGGGCAGATCGGCGAACGCTCCTGGAGAGCTCCAGATTCGGGTAAGTAACAGATAATTCACTTTTATATGCTTGCTTTGCATAAAGAATGCCTTACCCGCCGCTATTTTCTATATCGCCTCGATCTCCTGGAGGGCCTTCTGGGCTTCGGCCTTAGCGGTTTTGGCACTCTCAAGAGCCAAGGCGAGCTCGGACTCTCGAGTCTTCGAGTCACGCTCCAAACTCTCGTGTTTCTCCACGAGAGCCTGGAGCTCTTGCCGCACCTCTGCCACCCGCGCCTCCTGCTTCTCTCGCTCGGTGCGCTCCAAGGCCGCACTGTTTTTGGCCTTGGACACCGCTTCCTTCAGGGTCGCCACCTCGGTCGTGGCCCCTGCAACATTCGCGTTGGTCCTGTCATTTTTTGCAACCAGGTATTTCTATATACATTTACATACGGTATTACATACCCTCCTTGTCCTCGAGCCGCTTCTTGGCACGGCCGAGCTCGTTCTCGGACCGCTCGAGACTCTCCTTCAATGCATTGACCTCCGTAGTCAGCGCGGCAGAGGTCAGCAGCGTAGCCTGCATTCCCATATTGACATATTTATGTTAGACTCCTGCGTATATCTTTTTAGATCCTCAGCTCAGCTTTTCTTTCCGAACACCAAACTGAGCATCAGGGGCTACTGTCTATGCGGTAACATTTTTATATGTTTTGAATACATACCTCAAAGCCTGTTAACAGGCTTGTACAGGCTTCTGTCAGCCCGCTCTTGGCGGACTGAACCTTCTGAATCACCGCACTCATAACAGTGCGGTGTTCCTCGTCGATGGAGGCGCCGTTAAGCACCTCCAGCAAATTGTCCGGCGCCTCCGGGTGGATGGAGGTCGCCGGCGTCGTAGGCTTGCCCTTCTTACGAAGGCGCCGCCTGCTGGACTCCGGAACCACTAAAGGTTCCAGAGCAGTGTCTGGCCCAGGGCCGGACTTACATCCCTCCGGGGCTTTACCCCCTTGGGATCTGGAGTCAGGGAGGTCGCCTTGTGACGCCTCCAGGACCACCTCCTCCTGGTTTAGTCCCTTTTGGGACTCCACCTCAGCGTCGTCTGTAGGGAGAGGGGAGGAGGCCGTCGGAAGTGAAGCGCTATTCACGTCTGACGAATCCAGGGAGCCGCTCGACGAATCGCCGAGCTGAGCCTTGGGCGGACTGCATGATTGAATTCGGCGTCAGAAGGTACCATACAATAGAGGAGCGCCATAAGTTGTTCCGGTATCCGGACACTTACGATTTTGCCTGGGGCTTGACCCTGGATGGCCATTCCCCCCCGCCGTCTTCAGCATCGGAGGCGTAGTCCGGCAGAAGGGTCCTTCCCTTCTTGGACCCTCCGGCCTCCCCAGTTGGGGCGGCCTTCCTTTTCTTTCCTCCCCCCGTTGGAGGGGGGAGGCCTCTTCTTCCTCCTCCTCGTGTTCAGAGGCGGAGGGCGCTTCGGGGCTGTCAGGCGATGAATCCGACACCACCAGGCGTCGGGAACTCTTTCAACTCCCTGTGACCTTCTTCTTGGCCTTCTTCTCCGGCACCCGTGAGGTGCCGGAACCAGCAGCTTCGTTAAGCGAGCGTCTGCTGGGTCTTCGGGCAAAGGAGCCGGACAGTTGATCTGTCCGGCCTTCTTCTGCCAGTTCTGTTAAAAGGATGGGGGTTTAGATCCTGCATAGAATCAAATCTATGGAAAACAAATACCCCGTAATGGGAAAATTAAGCTCACCGCGCTGGCTTGGCGCTTGGCGCATAATCCGCGATCCTCGGTGACGGGAGGAGAGTTCTCGGAGCTCTTGAATAGCACCTTCTAGGCGTCCTCGTGCTTTGTGTCGAAGAGCCGGGACAGAGTCTGGTGCTGGGCCGGGTCGAACTCCCACAAGTTGAAAGCCCGTCGTTGACACGGGAGGATCCGGCGGAAGAGCATGACCTGGACTACGGTGACAAGTTTAACCTTCCTGCCGATCAGGTCTTTGACGCAGGTTTGAAGTCCGGTCACTTCTGCCGAATTACCCCACAACAGGCCCTTCTCTTTCCAAGATGTGAGCCGTGTGGGGATGCTAGATCGGAATTCGGGGGCCGCTGCCCATCAGGGTCACGCGGCTCGGTGATATAGAACCACCCCGATTGCCACGCTTTGATGGTCTCTATGAAGGCACCCTCGAGCCATGTAACGTTGGCTATCTTGCCCACCATGGCGCCTCCGCACTCTGCTTGGCGGCCGCCCATGACCTTCGGCTTAACGCTGAAGATCTTCAGCCATAGACCATAGTGAGGCTGGATGCGGAGGAAGGCCTCACACATGACGATAAAGGCCGAGATGTTGAGGATGAAATTCGGGGCCAGATCGTGAAAGTCCAGGCCGTAGTAGAACATGAGCCCCCGGACGAACGGGTGAAGAGGAAAGCCCAGTCCGCGGAGGAAATGGGGGAGAAATACAACCCTCTCATGGGGCCTAGGGGTGGGGATGAGTTGCCCCTCATCTGGAAGCCGGTGCGCGATGTCGTCAGACAAGTATCCGGCCTTCCTCAACTTTTTGATTTGCCCCTCCGTGACGGAGGAGGCCATCCATCTACCTCCCGCTCCGGACATGATTGAAGAAGGTTGAGGTGGGAAGTGCGGCCTTGGGCGCTGGAGCTCGAGTGCACAGGGATGGATAAGCAAAGGAGGAAGAAGGCGTAAATGGAAAGGGTAGATCCTTATCCCCTTATATGGGCGGCCGAAACCACAAGCCCCCACCAGCCTAATAAAACCCGCTTATCTCCCAAGCACCACGGTTAATGGCGCGGTTGGGTTACCCACGCCCATATTGATGAGAATCCTGGAATAAGGGGACACGATCTCTGCTTTGACAAGACGTGCCAAGGAAACCGCCTCGCTAAACGCGCTGAGGTGGAACAGTAAAATGATTTGAATAAAGGCTTGGCCGTGGCGTGATGTCACGCTGCGGAACACGTCAGCAGATTAGATTTGTGCAGATATTATTCTGTCTACGGTGGTATGTGGAACTTATTTTACAGAGCCGGACACTATCCTTGTGTTCAACATCTTCTATGAAGTATTCGGAGAAGAACCCGCCTTGCAATGCCGAAGACAAACTTGCGCGCCGGACTTGTCGTCATTGAAGCCTGGTTCAGGGGCTATTGAGGGAGTCCTGGATAAGGGGGTGTCCGGATGGCCGGACTATGACCTTTGGCCGGACTCCCAGACTATGAAGATACAAGATTGAAGACTTCGTCCCGTGTCCGGATAGGACTTTCCTTGGCGTGGAAGGCAAGCTTGGCGATATGATATGAAGATCTCCTCCCATTGTAACCGACTCTGTGTAACCCTAGCCCTCTCCGGTGTCTATATAAACCGGAGAGTTTTAGTCCATAGGACGAACAACAATCATACCATAGGCTAGCTTCTAGGGTTTAGCCTCTCTGATCTCGTGGTAGATCAACTCTTGTACTACCCATATCACCAATATTAATCAAGCAGGAGTAGGGTTTTACCTCCATCGAGAGGGCCCGAACCTGGGTAAAAACATTGTGTCCCTTGTCTCCTGTTACCAACCGCCTAGACGCACAATTCGGGACCCCTACCCGAGATCTGCCGGTTTTGACACCGACACATAGCATTAAAGCATCAAGTCCTCTTTATCCCATACACAACAACCTACTTACTCGGGTTTGTGTTTCAGTCACTCACGCAACCCACTATAAGCGAATCATGAACGCATTGCAACACCCTACAGCAGGAATCCCTCACGCTTGCGCGACACGGAGGGCACAATAGGATAGCACCAATAATAAAACATGCAACTCAAACCAATCATAGCAATTCATCAATCACCGATAGGACAACGAAAATCTACTCAGACATCATAGGATGGCAACACATCATTGGAAAATAATATGAAGCATAAAGTACCATGTTCAAGTAGAGGGTACAACAGGTTGCGGGTGAGTGGACCGCTAGATATAGAAGGGGGAAGGTGATGGAGATGTTGGTGAAGCTGATGGCGGTGTTGGTGAAGATCGCGGTGATGATTATGGCCCCCGGCAGCGCTCCGGCGCCATCAGAAGCAAGGGGGAGAGAGGCCCCCTTCTTCTTCTTCTTCTTCTTATTCCTTGAACTCCTCCCTAGATGGGAGAAGGGTTTCCCCTCTGGTCCTTGTCTCCCATGGCTTGGGAGGGGCGAGAGCCCCTCCAAGATTGGATCTATCTCTCTGTTTCTGCCCCTTCACTGTTTCCTTTATATCTGGAGATCCGTAACTCCGATTAGGGTTAATCTTTCGCCCAGATTTTTCTCATAAAATTAGCTTTCTTGCAGCAAAAGAAGAGCGTCAACCGCCTTACGGTTGGCCCACGAGAGTCCAGGGCACGCCCACGGGGGGAGGGCGCGCCCCCCTGTCTCATGGCCACCTCGGACACCGTTTGATTCTTCCTCCGGAAAATCCCAAATATTCCAAAATAATTCTCCGTCTGTTTTTATCCCGTTTGGACTCCGTTTGATATTGGTTTTTTGCGAAACATAAAACATGCAACAAACAGGAACTGGCACTGGGCACTGGATCAATATGTTAGTCCCAAAAATAGTATAAAAAGTTGCCAAAAATATATGAAAGTTGAAGAATATTGGCATGGAACAATCAAAATTATAGATACGACGGAGACATATCAAGGGGGAAAGGCAAGCTCAACATGTTGGACGATCCATGACAATATACTTCATTTCAGATATAAGAAAACATAACCCATTACGTTGTCTTGCTTGTCCAACGTCAACTCTTTAGCATGTCATATTTTAATGAGTGCTCACAGTCATAAAAGATGTCCAAGATAGTATATTTATATGTGAGAACCTCTCTTTCTTTATTACTTCCTATTAATTGCAACGATGACCAAAACTATGTTTATCAACTCTCAACAACTTTTATTCATCATACTCTTTATGTGTGAAGTCATTACTCTCCATAAGACCAATATGATTATTTATTTCTTTTTATACTTCTTCTATTTTTTTATTCCCTCAAAATCATAGCAAGATAGCAAAGCCCTTGACTCAACACTAATCTTTATTATATATAGCTCAAGGGCTCGATTACATAGAAGGATCATAAGGCAAAACTCAAAACTAAATCATACCAAAGCTTTATTCTACTAGATCAAGATATTACTAAAAGGATCGAACTAAGTAAAATGGTAAAGATAGGAGTGTGATGGTGATACGATACTGAGGCACCTCCCCCCAGCTTGGCAGTGGCCAAGGGGAGTGCCCATACCCAAGTGTTTATGTCCCCTTCTTCGGAGGTGGTGATGATGGAGTTGTTGATGATGTAGGCTTGTCGTCCACCTTCCAAGGCATAGGCTCCCCATCATAGAAGGATGATCGAGTCTCCGGGATCCTCAAATCTGCGGCCAAACTCATCCTCTTGAATCTATATTCATACTCACAGTTTTGGTTTTGCAGGTCATAGATCCGGGCTTGGAGGTGCTCGATTTTCTCATGAAGCTTGAAGATGTTTTCCCCAATGTTCTTGGAGTCCAACTTGTGGTTGTTGGTGAATTCCGCGATCATCATATGGTTGGAGTTGAGTCCGCGTTCCACCATCCCTTGGCACTTGAAGACTTGTTGTTCCATTGCTTCGAGTTTTGTCTCCACGCTTCGGGTCCTCCTTGGTCCATCAACATCGTGGATGTGCCGCACCCCCTCACGCATCTCAATGGTTTGAGGGTGTTGCAGCACCTCCGCGAGGTAGGGGTTGACGACCTTCTCGAAAAACTTGTCCTTGGGGGCGCTTGAAGACGTCATGGTGATCTAGATCTGTCAAGAAAATATCTCGAAACAAAGACAGATGATATTTGCGTTATATGATGGTCAAAACCTTCAGGAGATTATATAATGAATTTTTACCGACCAAAATAAGTATCGTGCAAGAAAACGGAGTCCGGAGAGCACACGAGGTGCCCACGAGGAAGGGGGCTCGCCCAGGGGGGTAGGACACGCCCTCCACCCTCGTGGACGCCTCGTGTCCTTCCCGGACTACTTCTTATTTTCCTATTTTCTTAAATATTCCAAAACGGAGAAAAATTGCTATTAGAACTGTTTTGGAGTCGGTTTACTTACCGTACCACATACCTATTCCTTTTTGGAGTCTGAAACATTCTGGAAAGTGTCCCTTATGTATTCCTTCGAGGTTACGGTTTCAATAACATTAGTTTCAACATTTATGGGATTACCTGAGATATAATGTTTCATTGTTTGACCGTTCACCACCTTCGGATTTGTGACTTTGAAGTTGTTAATTTTTATGGCACCGGAATGATAGAACTCCTCGATAACATAAGGGCTTTCCCATTTAGAGAGAAGTTTTCCTGCAAAAAATCTTAAACGAGAGTTGAAGAGCAACACATAATCACCTACATTAAACTCACGCTTTTGTATCCTTTTGTCATGCCATCTTTTAAATTTTTCCTTAAACAGTTTGGCATTTTCATAGGCTTGGGTTCTCCATTCATCAAGTGAGCTAATGTCAAATAACCTCTTCTCATCAGCAAGTTTGAAATCATAATTGAGCTCTTTAATAGCCCAATATGCCTTATGTTCTAGTTCGAGAGGTAAGTGTCATGCTTTTCCATAAACCATTTTATATGGAGACATACCCATAGGATTTTTATATGCAGTTCTATAAGCCCATAATGCATCATCAAGTTTCTTGGACCAATTCTTTCTAGATCTATTAACAGTCTTTTCAAAATTAATTTGAGCTCTCTATTACTCAGTTCTACTTGACCACTAGACCGTGGGTGATATGGAGATGCAATTCTATGATTAACATCATACTTAGCAAGCATCTTACGAAAAGCACCATGAATAAAATGTGAACCACCATCAGTCATTAAGTATCTAGGGACTCCGAACCTCGGAAAAATAACTTTAAGCATCTTAATAGAGGTGTTATGATCAGCACTACTAGTTGGAATAGCTTCTACCCACTTAGTAACATAATCAACAGCAACTAAAATATGTGTATACCCATTAGAGGAAGGAAATGGTCCCATATAATCAAAGCCCCAAACATCAAATGGTTCAATAACAAGAGAATAATTCATAGGCATTTCTTGACGTCTACTAATATTACCAATTCTTTGACATTCATCACAAGACAAGACAAACTTACGGGCGTCTTTGAAGAGAGTAGGCCAATAAAAACCGGATTGCAATACCTTATGTGCAGTTCTGTCTCCAGCGTGGTGTCCTCCATATGCCTCGGAGTGACACTTGCGTAGGATCTGTTCCTGTTCATGCTTAGGTACACAACGTCTAATAACACCATCTACTCCTTCTTTATAAAGGTGTGGGTCATCCCAGAAGTAATGTCTTAAATCATAGAAAAACTTTTTCTTTTGCTGGTATGTGAAACTAGGTGGTATGAATTTAGCAACAATGTAATTAGCATAGTCAGCATACCATGGAGCAGTACGAGAAGCATTTATGTCAGCTAATTGTTCATCAGGAAAGCTATCATCAATAGGTAGTGGGTCATCAAGAACATTCTCTAACCTAGACAAGTTGTCTGCAATGGGGTTCTCAGCTCCCTTTCTATCAATATTATGCAAACCAAATTCTTGTAGTAAGAGAACCCATCTAATAAGTCTAGGTTTAGCATCTTTCTTTTCCATAAGATATTTAATAGCAGCATGATTAGTGTGAATAGTTACTTTAGAATCAACAATATAAGGTCTGAACTTATCACATGCAAATACAACTACTAAAAATTCTTTTTCAGTAGTAGCATAATTTCTCTGGGCACTGTCTAGTGTTTTACTAGCATATTGAATAACATTTAGTTTCTTATCAACTCTTTGTCCTAGAACAACACCTATAGCATAATCACTAGCATCACACATAATTTCAAAGGGTAAATTCCAATCAGGTGGCTGGACAATAGGTGCAGAAATCAAAGCTTTCTTAAGTATTTCAAATGCTTCTATAGAATCATCATCGAAGACAAACGGAATATATTTTTGTAATAGATTAGTAAGAGGCCTAGAAATTTTAGAGAAGTCTTTAAGGAACCTCCTATAAAAACCGCCATGACCAAGGAAACTTCTTATACCTTTAATGTCCTTGGGACATGGAATATTTTCAATAGCATCTACCTTAGCTTTATCAACTTCAATGCCTCTTTCAGAAATTTTATGCCCCTAGACAATGCCTTCATTAACCATCAAGTGGCATTTCTCCCAATTCAGGACAAGACTAGTATCTTCGCATCTCTGCAAAACTTGATCAAGTTTGCTCAAGCAATCATCAGAAGAAGATCCATAAATGGAGAAATCATCCATGTAAACCTCACAAATCTTTTCACAAAAGTTAGAGAATATAGCCATCATACATCTTTGGAAGGTAGCAGGTGCATTACATAAACCAAAAGGCATACGTCTATAAGCAAAAGTACCGAAAGGGCAAGTAAAAGTGGTCTTTTCTTGATCCTCTCCTGACACATGTATTTGAGAGAAACTAGAGTAACCGTTTAGAAAGAAAAAATGTGTATGTTTGGATAATCTTTCTAGCATTTGATCAATAAAAGGTAAAGGGTAATGATCCTTTTTAGTAGCTTTATTTAATTTGCGGAAAACCTGTAACAATTCTTTGTGGGATCAATTCATCTTTGTCATTAGGAACGACAGTAATACCTCCGTTCTTAGGGACACAATGGACAGGACTTACCCACTGACTATCAGCAACGGGATAAATTATACCCGCCTCTAGGAGCTTTAGTATTTCCTTTCTTACCACTTCTTTCATCTTAGGATTTAACTGTCATTGGTGATCAATAACTAGTTTGGCGTCTTCCTCCAATTTTATTTTATGTTGGCATAGAGTGGGACTAATGCCCTTAAGATCATCAAGAGTATATCCAATAGCAGCACGGTGCTTCTTCAGAGTTTTCAATAATCTCTCCTCTTCCTGTACTGAAAGGTTAGCACTAATAATAATAGGATATATCTTCTTTTCATCAAGATAAGCATATTTAAGATTATCAAGTAATGGTTTAAGCTCGAACACGAGATCACCCTTGGGTGGAGGAGGATCCCCTAGGATTTTAACATGCAAGTTGTGTTTCAGAATAGGTCCTTGTTTAAAGAATACTTCATCTATTTCCCTTCTTTCATTCATGAAGATATCATTTTCATGGTCTAGCAAATATTGTTCTAAAGGATCATTAGGAGGCACGGCAATAGAAGCAAGACCAATAATTTCATCCTTACTAGGTAATTCTTATCATGGGGTTGTCTACGAAACTTAGCAAAATTAAACTCAGGAGACATATCTCCCAAACCAATAGTAACAACATCCTTCTCACAATCTATCCTAGCATTAACAGTATTCAAGAAGGGTCTACCAAATATAATGGGACAAAAGTCATCTTGTGGGGAACCAAGAACAAGAAAATCAGCGGGATATTTAACTTTCCTACAGAAGACTTCAACATCTCTAACAATCCCAAATGGTGAAATAGTATCTCTATTGGCAAGCTTAATTGTAACATCTATTTCTTTTATCTCAGCAGGTGCAATATCATGCATAATTTCTTTATATAAGGAATGAGGTATTGCACTAGTACTAGCACCCATATCACATAAGCCATGATAACAATGATCTCCTATTTTAACAGAAATAACAGGCATGCCTACAACAGGTCTATGTTTATTTTTAGCATCAGGTCTAGCAATTCTAGCAGCTTCATCGCAGAAGTAAATAACATGCCCATCAATATTTTCAGTCAAGAGATCTTTAACCATAGCAATACTAGGTTCAACCTTAATTTGCTCAGGTGGTGTAGGTGTTTTAGTATTACTCTTACGGACCACAGTTGAAGCTTTAGCATTATCCTTTATCCTAACAGGGAAAGGTGGTTTCTCAATATAAGTAGTAGGAATAATAGGATCATTATAAGTGATAGTATTTTCTTCAACTTTAATAGGTGCAAATACTTTTGATTCAATGGGAGGATTATATTTAAACCACTTCTCCTTAGGGAGGTCAACATGAGTAGCAAATGATTCACAGAAGGAAGCTACTATCTCAGAGTCAAGTCCATATTTAGTGCTAAATTCACGGAAGACATTGGTATCTATAAAAGATTTAACACAATCAAACTTAGGTGTCATATCTGACTCCTTACCTTCGTCAACATCCCAATCTTCAGAATTGCATTTAATTCTTTCCAATAAATCCCATTTGAATTCAATAGTCTTCATCATAAAAGACCCAACACAAGAAGTATCGAGCATGGAGCGATTGTTGAGAGAAAGCCGAGCATAAATTTTTTGAATAATCATTTCTCTTCAGATCTCATGATTGGGGCATGAATATAACATTGACTTAAGCCTCCCCCGAGATTGAGCGATGCTTTCTCCTTCACGAGGCCAACAATTATATATATAATTACAATCACAATGAACAAGATGCATAGGATAAAACTTCTGATGAAATTCCAATTTCAATCGTTTGTAGTTCCATGATCCCATATCATCACATAGCCTAAACCATGTAAATGCATCTCCCTTCAAAGGTAAAGGTAAGACCTTCTTATTGAAAACATCATCAGTCATACCTGCAAGCTTAAATAGTCCATAAACTTCATCCACATAGATTAGGTGCAAATCGGGATGCAATGTTCCATCTCCTGTAAAAGGATTAGCTAACAGTTTCTCTATCATACCCGAAGGAATTTCAAAGTAAACATTTTTAGTAGGTTCAGTAGGTTGAGGAGCAACTCTTTGGTCTACTGGTCGGGGTGAAGATACCCAGAACAAGCCCCTCAAAGGATTATGTTCCATAGTAACAAGTGACAGTAAATTTCAGCACACTATATAAATCTTTCCTTACCAAGTTCCACTTACCAAAGGCGCTTCACTCCCCGGCAACGGCGCCAGAAAAGAGTTTTGATGACCCACACGTGTAGGGGATCTATCGTAGTCCTTTCGATAAGTAAGAGTGTCAAACCCAATGAGGAGCAGAAGGAAATGACAAGCGGTTTTTAGTAAGGTATTCTCTCCAAGCACTAAAATTATCGGTAACAGATAGTTTTGTGATAAGGTAATTTGTAACGAGTATCAAGCAATGAAAGTAAATAAGGTATAACAAGGTGGCCCAATCCTTTTTGTAGCAAAGTACAAGCCTGGACAAGTTCTTATATAGAGAAAAGCGCTCCCGAGGACACATGGGAATTATCGTCAAGATAGTTTTCATCACGCTCATATGGTTCGTGTTCATTACTTTGATAATTTGATATGTGGGTGGACCGGTGCTTGGGTACTGCCCTTTCTTGGACAAGCATCCCACTTATGATTAACCCCTATTGCAAGCATCCGCAACTACAAAAGAAGTATTAAGGTAAACCTAACCATAGCATGAAACATGTGGATCCAAATCAGCCCCTTACGAAGCAACACATAAACTAGGGTTTAATCTTCTATCACTATAGCAACCCATCATCTACTTATTACTTCCCAATAGGGCTGCAAGAAAAGCTCGAGGCTCGTGAGCGGCTCGAGATTGACTCATTTTTTGACTCGACTGAAGATCGACTCAAAAAGAAAGGAGCTGAGTTTGAACACTTTATGTAGATTGACCGGGAAACGAGCCGATCTTGAGCCAATTTTAGCTCGCTCAATTTTAGCTCGATAGCTCGATAGAATATCATTATAAATGATCATGCCATATATTAAATGGAAATAAGATAATTTATTACCATATATGATGTCCATAATTTTTCTTCATTTTATTTACCAACAAACATGGAAACTTAATTAAGTGCAGAGGAGATTTAGGCCTAATTATGGCATGTGGTCGACTATGTGTTAAATATCCTATATTTTGGCAAAGGTTCCCAGCATATTGGCTTTTTTTTTGTTTTTCATTCATAGATTATAATTTTTACCACCGCATTTAGCTCGAAACTAGCTCGAGATCAACTCGAGATCGTTACAAGCTGAGCACGAGTCATGTTCTATAGCTCGATCATGAGCTTCACTCAGTTTGAGCTCGCTCGAATTTTCATATGAGTTGAGTGAGCCAACTCCAACTCGCTTGGGCTCGACTCGCTTGGAACCCTACTTCCCAATGCCTTCCTCTAGGCCGAAACAATGGTGAAGTGTCATGTAGTCGACGTTCGCATAACACCACTAGAGGAGAGACAACATACATCTCATCAAAATATCAAATGAATACCAAATTCACATGGCTACTTATAGCAAGACTTCTCCCATGTCCTCAGGAACAAACATAACTACTCACAAATCATATTCATGTTCATAATCAGAGGGGTATTAATATGCATTAAGGATCTGAACATATGATCTGCCACTGAATAAACCAACTAGCATCAACTACAAGGAGTAGTCAACACTACTAGTAACCCACAGGTACCAATCTGAGGTTTTGAGACAAAGATTGGATACAAGAGATGAATTAGGGTTTGAGAGGAGATGGTGCTGGTGAATATGTTGATGGAGATTGACCCCCTCCCGATGAGAGGATCGATGGTGATGATTTCTGTTGGGGAACGTAGTAATTTCAAAAAATTTCCTACGCACACGCAAGATCATGGTGATGGCATAGCAACAAGAGGGGAGAGTGTTGTCCACGTACCCTCGTAGACCGTAAGCGGAAGCGTTATGACAACGCGGTTGATGTAGTCGTACGTCTTCACGGTCCGACCGATCCAAGTATCGAACGTACGGCACCTCCGAGTTTAGCACACGTTCAGCTCGATGACGATCCCCGGACTACGATCCAGCAAAGTGTCGGGGATGAGTTCTATCGGTGTCAAAACCGGCGGATCTCGGGTAGGGGATCCCGAACTGTGCGTCTAGGCGGATGGTAATAGGAGACGAGGGACACGATGTTTTTACACAGGTTCGGGCCCTCTTGATGGAGGTAAAACCCTACGTCCTGCTTGATTAATATTGATGATGTGGGTTACAAGAGTAGATCTACCACGAGATCAAGGAGGCTAAACCCTAGAAGCTAGCCTATGGTATGATTGTTGTTCGTCCTATGGACTAAGGCCATACGGTTTATATAGACACCGGAGAGGGCTAGGGTTACACAGAGTCGGTTACAAAGGTAGGAGATCTACATATCCGTATCGCCAAGCTTGCCTTCCACGCCAAGGAAAGTCCTATCCGGACACGGGACGAAGTCTTCAATCTTGTATCTTCATAGTCTTGGAGTCCGGCCGATGATGATAGTTTGGCTATCCGGACACCCCCTAGTCCGGAACTCCCTCAGTAGCCCCTGAACTAGGCTTCAATGACGATGAGTCCGGCGCACATATTGTCTTCGGCATTGCAAGGCGGGTTCCTCCTCCGAATAACTTATAGAAGATTGTGAACACCAGGATAGTGTCCGGCTCTGCAAAATAATTTCCACATACCACCGTAGAGAGAATAATATTCACACAAGTTCAATCTGCTGACGTATTCCATGGCGTGACGTCACCCCACAACCAAGACTTTATTTGAAACGTTTTTATTGTACCACTTCAGCGCGTTTAGCGAAGCGGTTTCCTTGGCACGTCCTGTCGAAGCAGAGATCGTGTTCCCCTTATTCCGGGATTCCCATCAATACGGACGTGGGTAACCCAACCGCGCCCGTTGCCACGCCCCCTCCATCGAAGGCGGGTTCCAAATGGTCACGGGGACGGCTCTTGGTATTCTTCCTCTTTATAATGAGACCAAGACCCGTTCTTTTTATTCAATCTTCTATCGAATCCGCCCCTCTCCCTGAGTTCCAACACCCAGGGCTCCGAATTCAGGTACCTTCGATCCTCGACAATGTCCGGTCCTAATCTACGAGGCCGGTGGATGCCCTCCTCCGTCACGAAGGAGGACGTGCTAAAGCTGAGAGATGCCAGGTATTTAACCTACGAGATTTCACATAGGCTGCCTGCCCGAGGGCAAGTTATCCCAACTCCCGAGCCTGGTGAGATCATCGTGTTCATGTCTCACTTCCGTCGGGGTTTAGGCTTCCCAACGGATCCCTTCATGAGGGGGCTCATGTTTTACTATGGGCTGGAATTCCACGACCTGGCTCCGGAGTCCATCCTCCATATCTCATCATTCATTGTCGTTTGTGAAGCCTTCCCCCGCACTACCCCTCACTTCGGCTTATGGCTCAAAACCTTCAACGTGGAGCCGAAGATGATTGAGGGGCGTCAGGCAGAGTGCGGCGGGGCGGTTATAAGCAAGAGGGCCGAAGATCCATGGCCCAAGGGCTCTTTCCAAGAGGAGCTCGGCTTGTGGCAACAGGAGTGGTTTTATATCACCGCTCCCCGAGACAGCAGCTGACGTCATGGGTCAACAAGGGGCGTGACTGGGGATCGCCCAAAGACGTCCCCCTGTTGCAGGACCGGATTCAAGTCCTCCAAGAAAGGGAGATCAATCTGGTCGCAGTGGTGCAGGTCATGTTAATCCGGTGCCTACTACCCTGCAAACGTCGCCCCCTCCGCCTGTGGGAATTTAATCCGGAGGGGCCGCGAGCTCTTCAACACTTCATGGGTTTGACTCCCATGGAGATGTATAAACTGTTCTTCGGATCGCAAGAGACGCATCCGGAATTGACCGAGGACGCTGGCCTAAGCTGCAATCGCCCGGATACTCAAGTAAGTAGCCCTGTGTCCGGACACACCATCCATTTATTTATCGTGATCTTGCCTTTTAACCAGCTATCCCTGGACAGGAGTGGATAGCGCAAGCAAAACTGATACGGTGTCCGGCCCCCCTCCCTGAGACCACGCAGGATCCCGTGTTAATCAAAATGTTGGAGGTTGCACCTTCAAATGAGGGTGAAGGGGGACATGGGGAAACTGTCACTTCTGCCAAGGGGGCGTTTAGTAAGGGAGGAATCGAGAGTCCCTCCTTCCAGGGGGAGAAGCGGAACACTTCTGAAGACCCGGAGGCCAAGGCCTCGAAGCGGGGAAAGAAATCTACACCGGAAGGTCCTACGCCAGAAAGCGCCCCGGCCATACTGTCTCCTCAGAGGAATCAGCCCTCTAACGAGCCGTAAGTAAAAAGGGGGATTTTATAATTATTAGACACCCCTGCTTAATGTCTAAAGGTAACCGAAGTTTTTACCTTGTAGTTCGGATCTCAGCCCATCTCAGCACAGCTCATCTTCGGGAGACCTTCGTCCGGAGATGATGGAGAGCGAAACGCCTCCATCTGCCGCCCCATCGCACGGGGCGGATGACCCTGAGGTGTCGTCGCGGAGGGTCTCCCCGAGTCCGGCAGGGCTGGAGAGTTCGGCACCCATTGGAGTACGGCCGGTGGAGCTGCAGGATTTGCTTAATAGGGCGTCCATCTCAGAAGATCACCGCACATTAATGGGTAATGTGATCGAGAGGATCTCGTCCGCCGAAAGCGGGTTGTATGAGGCCGTCGGAAGTTTACTGACGGGATTTGAGGTACGCAAAAAATGACATACCTGTTGACAGTTCTGCACATGAAGTGCACCCTGTATAGTAGCCCCTGAGACTTGGTATGCTGTCGAAAACGGCAGCGTGCCTAGGATCATAATCTCAGTTATTAACTGTCGCCTTTCCTATGCAGGTGGCGGAACGTTCGGTGGCCAGCCGGACTGATGGATTCGCCGAGCTGAAGAAGCAACTCGACGCTGCAGATGCGGACATCTCGCTGGTCAATAAACGACTTGATGAGTCACAAGGTATGTGATTGCACCGCGGTCACTTAGTAAGGGAGCTGATGCCCATTCCTTACAAGTTGTATGCTTGATGCAGATGGTGCTGCTGCTGTGGAAGACCTTCGAGCAGAACTTGCTCGGGCCAAGGAGCAAGCCAGAAAAAGCGAGGCCGCTGCCTTGAAGGCAGCGGAAGAGCTAGAAGCCGAGAAGGCTGCTCACTGCCGAAGCAGGGAGGAGATGTCCGGAATGGCCATGAAATTAAAAGTTGCTACCGACCGCCTGGAGGTTCTTGAAGGAGAACGCCGAGCGGAGCAAGAGGACCTGAAGAAGGCCGATGCCGAAGCCAAGGATGCCCGTAGTGCGATGCAGGCTATGAAGGAGGAACTGCGTCAGGTCGGAGACATTGTGGCTGGAAAGCCCTTTATGCTGCGTAGGAAGTTCACGGATCCGAAGTATGCTCAGCTGGGCCGATTGTACGGTGCGGAGGATCCTTATCTGGACTTGGCGGCGAGTGCGGCTGACGCAGTCGTGCACTTTTGAAGCCAGGAGGATCATGAAATGGAAGAGCTTTTCTGGTATCAATTCCATAGTCTGGAGCGTCCACTTTTGTTGAGTGATCGGCTGGTTGAGTGGGCTGAGCTGAATAGATTGTCCAGACTGGCCATGACGGATGTGGTAACTCATCTGTGGTCGAAAAGCCCCAAGCCGAAGAGTTATTTTGGCTTGTTGCAGCAATTCCTTGGGGCAGTGCCGCATATTAAGGCGATGAAGTGGTCGGCATGCATAGAAGGTGCACGGATGGCTCTCGCCCGTGGTAAAACATACTGGGCGGAGATGGATGCCACCGCTGTTGCATCCCGGGGTTCGGACAAAAGCCGATTCCCCACCGAGCATTACTTTGAGGAAGTCCTGCAGGGAGCTCGTATAATAGAGTCGCAGTGCTCGAAAGATGTTATGTTTGAATGACATGTATGATTTCTAAGATCATGTTTATAATGCAATGACTTTTTATACTTGTGTGTTCAAGTATTGAACTATCTCCTGTGCGGCCGTATATGTATGTATAATCTGAAAGATGGCAGTCTTTGGCTTCAGCCCCCACGCACATGGTGCGGGGGTGTTTGCAAAAAAATGCTTTTTCACACTTAATCCAACGTCTTGGTCCTTTTAAGGAGGTGATAGCATAGCAAACTAGGCAACCGGACTATAATGCTTTATCACTTTCACTTAGCCATAGGAGCTCGAATGTGGGGCTACTATATAGCCCCTGATGGCACCGCGGTTCTCCGAACTTGGGGAGCGTATGTGCCTGACCGGGAAGCGGTCCTTCGTCAAAGCAGAGGAATTCTAAACATTCCAATGGTCGATCGAGTGGTTGACCAGTCTCTCGGTATATCATGACAGTCAGTTTTCGGCTTTCTCTACTGAGGTGCTCTCCCGGCTGAACCGGGGCACAATCGCAGTTCTCCTGGTGCCGCATTAGCCGATGATACGGAATGTAAGGCAGCAAAACACAGGAGCCGGGCAAACCCAACATTTGACCAAAGACATGATTCGGAGCTGATGCATATAAGGCCTAACTCGAGACGCTGAACACTCCCTGAGGTGTTCGGTCTTTATGATATCGGGCAATATAAAGCCCTAAGCCCCTAGTGTCCAGGTACAGGCGGGAACTTCTGACGCGGCCGATGCCAAAACGCGAGCCTCCTCCTCGGCTCTGGTAGGAAACCGGGGGATGTGTATCAACAAGAGACAGTGAGAAAGGTTTACGCAGGGTCTTAATCTGAAAAGAATCCTTGCAACGGGTCCCTACTGCACGTCTGCGCCTATGTCTCCGTTGTGCTGTATCCTGGACGGGTATAGCACATGCTTCATCTGTAAAAGAGAAGGACTTAGTTTCTAAGAAATATCGTGCAAAAAGTGTATGAAAATAAAGTATAATTTGGAAGATGAAGAAAGTTGAGCTTTATTGGCTTTCATCATTTATGCGCGCGGCCCCCTAAAAAAAGGGGTATGCGGCTGGGAAGCACCTTGCCGGACTCGTCTAACCATGTCCGAGGTCTAAATGACCTGTTTTTAGGGGCTTTGACCTGCAAGGTCAGAATAATGTGTGGCTGTCTAGGCAGCCGCACATTCTCCGTGGTCGAGAGACACCTGGAGTTTTTAAGAATATGCCACGTGGACCGGGCATTTTTAAGCGTAAGAGACGCGTAATGCGGTATTGCATGAAAGCGCGCGAAAGCTGCATGCCCGAGTAGTGCTTAAGGGCTACTGCTAAATGGGGTGATGGAGGGTGAGCTTTTCGCGACGGAGGTTGTCAGATGAATCGAACACGACCCCTAGTGGTACAGAGCCTGTAAAATTGGCTAAAAAAAGGCCTAGCATCACTCCTTTGAAGGAAGTGTTGCTATAACGAATTTTGGTGGGTTCTATCTCCAGTCTGCGAATGGTGTCCTGGTATAGCAGGGGCCGCGCTGCGTGTTATCACGTGAAGTGAGTTCACTGTTTTGACTTCTAATGGGAAAGTCTTTTGGTTTCCGGAGCGCTGCTTTCGGGTTTCGTCACTGTCACTTGGTGTGTCGAGCCCTTTGTGTTCGGCGTTAAGTCGGCCGGACTGCTTGAAGACCCAACAATCTCTGTGGGTATGGTTTGCAGGCTTCCCGGAGGTACCGTGTATTTGACACAGTCTATCCAGAATCTTGTTGAGGTTGGATAACTCGTCACTGTTATCCTTTAAGGGCAGTGTTTTGTTGTTCGGCCGAGAGCTTTTGAATCCGGTGTTGACCGCCATACTATTTGGGCCATTCTCCTTATTCCGGCGCTGATCTTTTTTGCGTCGTGATTTCCCATTTCCATCCCTGATTTCGGATGTACTCGGGTCGCTGGTGCTGCATCTAGCCAACCAGCTGTCTTCCCCCGCGCAAAAGCGGGTCATGAGACTTGTTAGTGCGGCCATTGTTCTTGGTTTTTCCTGGCCGAGGTGTCTGGCGAGCCATTTGTCTCGGACATTGTGTTTGAAAGCTGCCAAGGCTTCAGCGTCCGGACAGTCGACTATTTGGTTCTTTTTAGTGAGGAACCTGTTCCAGAATTTGCGTGCTGATTCTCCGGGCTGTTGAGTTATGTGACTTAAATCATCTGCATCCGGAGGCCGGACATAAGTCCCCTGAAAATTTGCTCGAAACGCATCCTCAAGCTCTTCCCAACTCCCAATCGTATTTTCTGGGAGGCTTTTAAGACAATGCCGGGTCGGTCCTTTGAGCTTGAGGGGAGGGTATTTTATGGCATGGAGATCGTCTCCTCTTGCCATGTGTATGTGTAGGATATAATCCTCAATCCATACTCCGGGGTCTGTTGTTCCGTCGTATGCCTCTATGTTTATGGGTTTAAATCCCGCTGGAAATCCATGATCCAGTACCTCGTCGGTAAAACATAGTGGGTGTGCGGCGCCCCTGTATTTGGGTGTGCCGTTGTCCTCAAATGCTCGGCTGGTTGTGTTACTTCCTGGAGTCTTCTTTTTTGGCCCATAGATAGACCTGGCCGGGTTATCCTTTTTCTGAAGATCTTTATGCTGATCATGTGCCGGCTTGTGTGTGGCGCCCCGTGTTGCTCTTGGCCTGTCATCTGGTCGTCTATCCGGCCAGGCGGCCCCTTTCTTTTTTGACTGTGGGGGCTCGAAGGCCTCCTCGTCAAATTCGGGCAACAACTTGCGCTTCGGGTAGCTCTTTGTCTGGTGACTAGTGCCATATTTATCTGCGGTGTTGAGTACTTTGCTCCATCTTATTCTGAGTGTGTCTTCCGCTGTTTTGAGCTTCCACTTTTGCTTCTTCAAACTTCTTGCAGTGGCAACGAGCCTGTTATGGAGATTCGTATGCTCTGGTGATGTGAGATCATCTTTGCCGGGGATGGGTTGCTTGTCTGGTTCATGTCCGGCTGGCTGCTTGTTGACGTGTGCATCGTCCACTGCTTCGCCCTGCTCTAGGGCCGGGTCCATATGGGTACCGTTTTTGTCGATGCCGGTCTTCGGGCGGCGCTTGCGTCGCCGCTTTGTTTGTCTGTTGGGGGAGTTGTCCTTCACCACGTCCCATTTTTCCTCATTGTCGCTTCCTTTTGGTGTGTCCACCATGCATACGTTGTGGGATGGGGTGGCTTTCCTGCGCCCGTTAGGCGCTGGTTCTTGGTCGTCTCCGGCATCGTCGTCCATACCGTCGATGTCCTCAGAGTCGTAATCTAGCATGTCGGTTAGGTCGTCGACAGTGGCTACCAAGTGGGTGGTGGGTGGGCTCTGAATTTCTTCGTCGTCCGCATCCCAACCGTCCTGGCCACAGTCCGGCCAGGCCTCTCCTGATAACGAGAGGTACTTTAGCGAACTCAAGATGTCGCCAAAAGGTGAGTGTTGAAAGATGTCCGCCGCGGTGAACTCCATGATCGGCGCCCAATTGGATTTGACTGGAGCGGGCGCGGGAGGTCCGGAGTCCGGCAAGGAGTCTGGCACCTCGGAGTCACGGGCTTCATGGGGGACAAGATCGGTGTTCGGCTCTATCGCCGTAGAGGTTGCAGCCCCCGAGGTGGTGTCTAGCCATCCATCCTTGGTCTACGCAGCCGGCTCTGAGTCGAAGATCGGAGCAGGTTCGAGTGCGGCCTCCAGGGTACTGTCCGGCTGCAGAGCTAAATCATGCCCATCGTGATAGTACGACACGCTCGGCTGTGGCTCGAATCCGCCGAGGATCAAGTCCCCGCGGATGTCAGCCGTGAAGTTCAAACTTCCAAATCTGACCTGACGGCCAGGGGCGTAGCCTTCGATCTGCTCCAGCTGGCCAAGCGAATTGGCCCGCAGTGCGAAGCCGCCGAATACGAATATATGTCCGGGAAGGAAGGTCTCACCCTGGACTGCATCGTCGTTGATGATCGAAGAAGCCATCGAGCCTATCGGTGACGACACAGAGGAACTCTCAATGAAAGCACCAATGTCGGTGTCAAAATCGGCGGATCTCGGGTAGGGGGTCCCGAACTGTGCATCTAGGCGGATGGTAACAGGAGACGAGGGACACGATGTTTTTACCCAGGTTCGGGCCCTCTTGATGGAGGTAAAACCCTATGTCCTGCTTGATTAATATTGATGATGTGGGTTACAAGAGTAGATCTACCACGAGATCAAGGAGGCTAAACCCTAGAAGCTAGCCTATGGTATGATTGTTGTTCGTCCTATGGACTAAGGCCATCCGGTTTATATAGACACCGGAGAGGGCTAGGGTTACACAGAGTCGGTTACAAAGGTAGGATATCTACATATCCGTATCGCCAAGCTTGCCTTCCACGCCAAGGAAAGTCCCATCCGGACACGGGACGAAGTCTTCAATCTTGTATCTTCATAGTCTTGGAGTCCGGCCGATGATGATAGTTCGGCTATCCGGACACCCCCTAGTCCGGAACTCCCTCAAGTTCGGTCGGCACGAGGCGTGGTGACGATGATGATGCTCTACCGGCGCAGGGCTTCGCCTAAACACCGCGACGATATGACCGAGGTGGAATATGGTGGAGGGGGGCACCGCACACGGCTAAGGAACGATCCATAGATCAACTTGTGTGTCCTAGGGTGCCCCTCTGCCCCCGTATATAAAGGAGGGAGGGGAAGGTGCGGCCGGCCCCCAAGGGGTGCGCCTGGAGGAGTCCTACTCCCACCGGGAGTAGGACTCCCCGCTCTTGCCTTGGTGGAGAAGGAAAGGGGGGAGGGGAAAGAGGAAAGGGGGGCGCCGCCCCCCCTCCTTGTCCTATTCAGACTAGGGGGAGAGGGGGCGCGCGGCCTGCCCTGACCGGCCCTCCTCTTCTCCCTCATGGCCCATGTAGGCCCAATAACCCCCGAGGGGGTTCCGGTAACCCCCCGGTACTCCGGAAAAATCCCGATTTCTCCCAGAACAATTCCGATATCCAAATATAGGCTTCCAATATATCAATCTTTATGTCTCGACCATTTAGAGACTCCTCGTCATGTCCTGGATCACATCCATGACTCCGAACAACCTTTGGTACATCAAAATATATAAACTCATAATAAAATTGTCATCGTAACGTTAAGCGTGCGGACCCTACGGGTTCGAGAACTATGTAGACATGACCTAGAACTATTCTCGGTCAATAACCAATAGCGGAACCTGGATGCTCATATTGGCTCCTACATATTCTATGAAGATCTTTATCGGTCAAACCGCATAACAACATACGTTGTTCCCTTTGTCATCGGTATGTTACTTGCCTGAGATTCGATCATCGGTATCCAATACCTAGTTCAATCTTGTTACCGGCAAGTCTCTTTACTCGTTACCTAATGCATCATTCCGTAACTAACTCATTAGCTACATTGCTTGCAAGGCTTATAGTGATGTGCATTACCAAGAGGGCCCAGAGATACCTCTCCGACAATCGGAGTGACAAAACCTAATCTCGAAATACGCCAACCCAACATGTACCTTTGGAGACACTTGTAGTACTCCTTTATAATCACCCAGTTATGTTGTGACGTTTGGTAGCACCCAAAGTGTTCCTCCGGTAAACGGGAGTTGCATAATCTCATAGTTACAGGAACATGTATAAGTCATGAAGAAAGCAATAGCAATATACTAAAGGATCAAGTGCTAGGCTAACGGAATGGGTCATGTCAATCACATCATTCTCCTAATGATATGATCCCATTAATCAAATGACAACACATGTCTATGGTTAGGAAACATAACCATCTTTGATTAATGAGCTAGTCTAGTAGAGGCATACTAGTGACGTTATGTTTGTCTATGTATTCACACATGTATCATGTTTCCGGTTAATACAATTCTAGCATGAATAATAAACATTTATCATGATATGAGGAAATAAATAATAACTTTATTATTGCCTCTAGGGCATATTTCCTTCAATTTCCCCCTCCCGGAGGGATGTTTCCCCGGCAGAACAGCTCCGCCGGAGCCCTAGATTGGTTTTGCCAAGATTCCGCCTCGTCGCGGCGGTGTTTCATCCCGAAAGCTTGCTTATGATTTTTCGAGGGTAAAAGATTTCATATAGTAGAAGATGGTCAGTAGAAGGTTGTCAGGGGCCCACGAGGCAGGGGCGCGCCCCCCACCTTCGTGGACGGTGGGTGCCCCCCTCAAGTATTTCTTCTGTTCAGTATTTTTTATTAATTCCAAAAGTGAATTTCATGGAGTTTCAGGACTTTTGGAGTTGTGCAGAATAGGTCTCTAATATTTGCCCCTTTTCTAGCCTAGAATCCCAACTATCGGCATTCTCCCTCTTCATGTAAACCTTGTAGAATAACAGAGAATAGGCATAAGTACTGTGACATAACATGTAATAACAGCCCATAATGCAATAAATATCGATATAAAAGCATGATGCAAAATGGACTTATCAACAAGCAATATGCATTAGCCTCCAAGTGCCAAGTACTCTTGCTCGCAAAGTGCTTGGGACTTATTCACATGAGCCGTTGCATGAATACCTTTTTCGGCAGACATTAGCCCCCAAGTGCCAAGTGTTGTTGCTTGCAAAAGGCTTGGGACTTCATGTGTTTAGCCAAATCTAAATTATGATTTTGATCCGGTGTATGTACACACCACCACTGCCCAACTTCAATCAGAGCTGTCTGAACTGAAGGCTCGTCTGGAGCTGCAAGAATCTGAGACCCGGAAGGCGAACTCAAAGTTCCAATTCAGCGTGACTGAAACGGAAAAATTGAAAACCAACTTTGAAGTGGAAAAAAGTGCTTGGGATGAAGAGAAGACGGCCTTGACACAACGGGCTAAAAAGGCGGAGGCGGCTCTCCAGGAAGCAACCACTGAACTTACGGGCTTAAAACGCCATGTGTCTCAGATGGTTTCTGCTATCTTTGGTAAGTCGCCTCACTAGTATCCATTTAAATTTCTTCCTTGATTGATATAAGCTGCCTCTAATCCATTCATGATTATCATGCAGGCCCCAGGAGCACCAATCTCAACCAGGATATGCTTGTGAAGCTTAAGGCGGTTTACACACTAGTAGATCAGCTTTATACTGGAGCTCAGCGCGCATTGGCCACAATTTCTCCATCTAACCAAGCCCCTACTCTCTTGGTTGACGTGTTGAGGAAACTTTCCGTTCTGCCTGAGAGGTTTAGTGAAATGAAGCGATCATCTACCAGAGCCGGAGCTGTGACGGCCTTAAGCCGGGCCAAAGCATGGTTACCGGAGCTAGACCCAGCTGATATATCTACTGGGTACCCAAGCATGAAAGAAGACGGCACTCCGTTTGATAAGAAAGACTTTGCCGCCTACGTGAAGGACATGCGTCCCCTAGCCAGTCTGATTGCTAATGAAATAGACCTGTCCAGATATCGGCCGGCTTATGACTTGGAAAATCAGAAGATGCCGACACGGTCTTACAAAGTGAAGGATCTAATACCCCTAATCCACAAGCACACTTTTGCTCCTAAAGTTGACCCGTCCGAGCTTATTGATAATGAGGCTGAATTCCAAGCCTTAAATGGCATTGACTAGTTATCACCAACCTTCCAGGAAGTAGAACAGGACGAAGAAGCGAAGAGGGGTGATCCAGAAGATTCAGGCCATCAGAGTCAAGAAGATTGATCCGCTGGGTGGTTCATAGTTGTGACCTTCTGAAAATCAGTTAATCATTTTGACTCCTTGAGTCATGTAATAGTGTAGCAATAACTTTGCTCTACCGTGCCGTCGTGCACATTTATATTGTGCTCAACGCTGTTCAGCCGCCACTTGATAATTATCCTTTTAGACTTATCATGATGTTGATTGGTGCAGATGAAATTTTGAATTATCCTGCACACAAGTATATCACAAGAACCCTTGGCGGTTTACTGCAAGGCGGGTCATAATACCTCACATATAACCATTGTTGTTTAAAACAGTTATAGATAGGGCTAGTTTAAAATAGTTATAGATAGGGCTAGTTTAGTTATAACTATATGTAATCATAACAAAAATACCATACCTGTGATATTGAATTATACTGCCGGCTTACGATATCTGTGTAGTATGGGTGATAACCCAAAACTTAGAAGCCAAATACTTCCAAGTATTAATATTGTCATATGCTGGCGACTTATCGTCCAAAACCAGGCCAGGTTAATAGAGACCAATGCTTCAGATAGGAGCAAGAGAGTATCAAGAAAAACCCAAAAAAACTGTTCAAAAACTCAAACCAAAAAGAGAGAAAAGACGAGGCTATGCTTCGAATACAAGCAGGAAGCCGGATAAAAAATGGCTATGATTCGAATACGATCATGAAGCCGGACCAAAAGGGTTAATGGCTATGATTTGAATATGATCAGGAAGCCCCCAAGTGGTTTGTGGCATTGCACCGATCAAAGGGGTACCGACAGCTATGATTCAAATACGATCAAGAAGCCCCCAGTGACCATAATGGTTAATGGCTATGATTCGAATGCGATCAGGAAGCCGGACCAAAAGGGTTAATAGCCATGATTCGAATACGATCAAGCCCCCAAGTGGTATATGACGGTTTAATGGCTATGATTCGAATACGATCAGGAAGCTGGACCAAAAGGGTTAATAGCTATGATTTGAATACGATCAAGCCCCCAAGTGGTATATGACGGTTTAATGGCTATGATTCGAATACGATCAGGAAGCCGGACCAAAAGGGTTAATGGCTATGATTCGAATACGATCATTAAGCCCCCTAGTGATCATGAAATATGATGACGAAGACTCATTATTATTGAATATGAAATGACAGAGGCCCTGCTTTATTATAGTCATCAATTCATCATAATATATACATCGTCAAAATATGTACATCATAAGAGTCGGTGGCTCAAGTGTAATAAGGCCGAAGATGAGCAATATTCCACGGCCGGCGGGTCTCCTCCTCAGACTTACATGAGTCCTTGTGCTCTCGAATATCGATAAGGTAGTATGATCCATTGTTTAAGTTCATGCTGACCACAAAGGGCCCTTCCCAAGGTCGGGATAACTTGTGCACATCAGTTTGATCCTGGATGAGCCGGAGCACCAAGTCACCTTCTTGAAAGGTTCTTGACTTAACCCGACGGCTGTGGTAATGGTGTAGATCTTGTTGGTAAATCGCCGAGCGAGATGCCGCAAGGTCACGCTTCTCATCTAACAGGTCAAGTGCATCTTGACGTGCTTGTTCATTATTAACTTCAACGTAAGCCGCCACGCGGGGCGAGTCGTGACGGATGTCACTAGGGAGAACTACCTCTGCTCCGTAAACCATGAAGAAAGGCGTGTAACCCGTAGATCTGTTGTGGGTAGTATTGATACTCCATAGCACTGAAGGTAACTCCTCCACCCAACAACCCGACGTTCTCTGCAAAGGAACCATAAGCCGGGGCTCGATGCCTCTCAAAATTTCTTGATTGGCACTTTCGGCTTGACCATTGGATTGAGGATGAGCTAGTGATGATACATCAAGTCAAATATGCTTACACTGACAAAACTCTTTCATAGCACCTTTAGATAGATTAATGCCATTATCAGTTATAATGCTGTGGGGAAAGCCAAAGTGAAAAATCACCTTTTTGATGAATTGACCGCTGTTGCTGCGTCACACTTACTGACCGACTCTACTTCGTCTCACTTTGTGAATTTGTCAACTGCCACCAAAAGGTGGGTCTTTTTATCCTTAGACCTTTTAAAAGGCCCAACCATGTCAAGCCCCCCAAACTGCGAACGACCAAGTAATTGGAATCATCCTCAATTCTTGAGCCAGCACATGAGCTCGCCGTGAAAATTTCTGACAACCATCACATTTACTGACCAAATCTTCTGCATCAGCATGAGCCATCAGCCAATAAAATCCATGAGGAAAAGCTTTGGCCACAAGGGACTTTGAACCAGCATAATGACCACAATCTCCTTCATGAATCTCACGAATAATCTCACGGCCTTCCTCAGGAGAGACGCAATGCTGAAACACCCCAGTGACACTATGATGGTGTAACTCGCCATTGGCAATTGCCATTGACTTAGACCACCGGGTTATCTGCCTGACCAAAGTTTCGTCCTAAGGCAACTCACCCCGAGTCATGTAAGCCAAATATGGGACTGTCCAATCAGGAATAGCGTGAAGAGCCTCCACCAGTTGTGCTTCCAGGTCAGGAATAGCTAGCTCTTCCTTTGTAGGCAACTTGACAGAAGGGTTATGAAGAACGTCCAAGAAGGTGTTAGGTGAGACCGGCTTACGCTGAGACCCTAACCGGCTTAAGGCGTCAGCCGCCTCATTTTTCCCGCGATCATTGTGTTGCACTTGATGACCCTTGAAGTGTCCAGCAATAGCGTCAACCTCGCGGCGATAATCCACCATTAGTGGGTCCTTAGAATCCCATTTGCCTGAAACTTGCTGAGCTACCAAGTCCGAGTCGCCAAAACATCTCACCTAACTTAAGTTCATCTCCTTAGCCATCCGAAGACCATGGAGCAAGGCTTCATACTCAGCTGCATTGTTGGTACAGGGAAACATCAACCTTAAGACATAACAAAACTTGTCACCTCGAGGGGAAGCTAAGACAACTCCAGCCCCCGAGCCTTCCAATTGTCTGGACCCATCAAAGTGAATAGTCCAATATGTGTTATCTGGCTTCTCTTCAGGCATCTATAGCTCTATCCAATCATTGATAAAATCCACAAGTGCTTGAGACTTGATGGCCGTGTGAGGTATATACTTCAAACCATGAGGCCAAGCTCAATGTCCCACTTGGCGACCCGCCCTGTGGCTTCTCTGTTTTGAATAATATCCCCTAAGGGAGCAGAACTAACGACAGTAATGGGATGACCCAAAAAATATTGCTTAAGCTTCCGACTGGCCATGAACACCCCATAAATGAGCTTCTGCCAATGTGGATATCTATGCTTGGACTCAATAAGCACTTCACTGATATAGTAGACCGGCCATTGAACCAGATATTCCTTACCTGCCTCCTTCCGTTCTACCACAATAGCTACATTGATAGCCCGTGCATTAGCAGCCACATACAATAACAACGGCTCCTTATCAATGGGAGAAGCAAGGACTGGTGGCTCAGCTAGCTGTTTCTTCAAAGCTTCAAATGTGTCAGTAGCAGCATCAGTCTAGACGAAATCATCTGTTTTCTTCATCATCTGGTACAGTGGTATGTCGTTCTCACCCAACCGGCTTATGAACCGGCTTAAAGCGGCAATACGACCCGCCAAACGCTGAACATCGTTGATACACGCCGGCTTTGCCAGGGAGGTAATGGCCTTGATCTTCTTCGGGTTAGCCTCAATGCCTTTGTTAGAAACCAGAAACCCAAAAGCTTGCACTACAAAAAAAAGACACATCCATGACATTTTGGGCCGAACAATTTTTTTTCTAGTCATACATATGACACTTCTATCACGATAATTGTGACAAAACCAGGTATCATCATAGATGTGGTGGGCTCCTACTTCTATGACAAAAAATCATGACAAAAAAATGGGCTTTTCGTCCTGGGCGGGCCGGAGACGCAGCTGCATGACATTCTTTGGGCCGTTCATGACGGAAAAAACCATGGTAGAAGCGAGGGTGAGGAAAATTTCGAGGAGTTCCCGGTTACGGTGGGTGGTTGAGGGCCGAGCGATGCGCGTTTCTCTCGTACACATACACGCGTGTGTGCGAGGCGTTGGCTCTAACTGAACCCGAGTGAGGCATTGGGCTCTAACTGAACCCGAGCGATTGCACTGCAGGCTACGCGTTACTGAACCCGAGCGATCGATCGATGGCTGTTAACTGAACCCAATCAAGCGATTCCTTCACTACTGCTGCTAACTGAAGCCGATCAATGCTGCCTCTGGGATGAACAGTG